>NC_045599.1:20448462-20762524 GCF_009762305.2 Zalophus californianus | reverse complement strand
TGAGCTGTCCTATATTCACTGGGTCTCTGCCTAGTTCCTTAACTTCTCAGACCTTCCATGTTCTTATTTGTAAAATGGAGATGACAGTATCTGCCTAATCCTGTACGAAAATGAACGTTAAGTGTTGAGCACACTGCCTTTCAGTAAAGCGAGGATTCTCAGTAAAAGCCAGCTATGATTAATTACGAGTCTGCGTTCTAGGTGATGAGGGCTGTGTAGGAAGAGCAAGCCATTCTAACACTTGAGAAGAAAATGTCCCTAGGGACCCTTGGACTCCCAAAGACTCTGAGCTTAGTGATAATTAAAGTTACAAAGTTCAAAACAAAGAAGTTAGACTGGGTTTCTAAGCATCAAAATTGTGCTCCTCAAATGATTTTGAACATGCAATTATCACAAAACATATAACACTGATAATGTATCTACCTCCCTCTTAAAATCAGTCCTACTCTGTTACCATAGCAAGAGTTCAAAAGCTCAGGAAGTAGAGAGTGTCTAAAGTCTTCGACTGACTCAGAAGTGACTTGAGCAGGCCAGCAAATTACCACTTTGTAACAAACAAAACAAAACAAACAAAATCTCCATAAACCAAGAAAAATTTACTAAAGATTGCCAAATGGGCAAACATCCTAACTGTGGAGAGGATTCAGTTACAGGCCAAACCTTTTATAGTGGTATCTTGTTTAATGGGTTTAATATGGCCACGGACACCAATGTCCTCTGACCCGCAGTAATAGATATATATGGATACAGATCTATTTATCCATATATGTACGTCTCTCCTCAACACGGCTCTTGGGTTCCAGAATGGCAGATACCACATCACCTTCATTCTGTATTCCCCACCATTATGGAGCCCATAGTAGGTATCCCAATATTTGTTGAACTAAAATGAATTTGTCAAACTAGGTGTTCCGAACGAAGGTCTGGCTCTTTGGGGTCTTCCGCTTTAATATGGTTATGATTATCTCCTATAAAATTATTTTGCCAACGTCTGAAGAGTTTTAAGTTACGAGAATTCATCTAAACAGATAACAGACTTTCTCCATCTACTAAAACATGATCTCCTTAACTGAGCAGACTATTGGGAATGTGAAGATGTAAACACTTAGGAGCTGTTGGGTATACTTGAATCATTCTGCTTTGTGTAACTGGAACTTAACACTGCCTGGGGCTGACTTCTGGACTAGGGCTTCACAGTCCTGGGCTCCAGCCTTGTTTGTGCCCCTTAACACTCCTGTCACCTCAAATGTCTATCAAGGCTGCTTAAGAATGCCACAATGCCTCTTTTTAAGAGAAGCTTATAAAAGAATGTGCAAAGGAGATAGATGTCCTTTGCTAGTTTACCTTCTTCTTGGGCTTGAATGATTAGAATAGAGTTAGGATTTTATTTGGGGCTAAGAAAACAAAAACATTTTGTGAGGGTTATACCTACGGGATTTTTTCCCTCAATCATGTGTTATCTATCATTGAAGAGGAAAGAGTATCAGCTTCAGTTGACAAAGCTTGAGGGGCAGAAGAAAGGGTAGCCAAGGAAAGCGGACACTGGAAGAGAATATGACCAAAGGCTCTGAAATAATAAATCAAAGCAGCTAATAAAAGCTATTCTTCCAAAACTTCAGCCCAAACTCTGATACGCAGATGGAAGATGCTTTTGTAAACACCAGACTTTAAGTGGAACCAGGCTGTGTCACAAAAAATGAGTACATGTTGAAATGAAGCAGATAGAATTTTAACTATTTTTTAGGTACCCCCAACAGGTTGGTAACAACAACAACAAAAAATTGGGCTTATTTATTCATCTTAACAATTTATATATTTATCTTAGTACCACTTAAAGTTACAGTATATAGAAAAAAAGCAAATGCTGAAAGATTCTTTTCCTGTTTCAAACAAGAACGTCTGGGAATAACAATCATGGAAATACCACTTTGGGATTAAAAAAAAAGTAGTACGGGGAAGATAAATAAGTTTTATTACAGGAAGCTAATCCTTGTGATCCAAATATTTCAGTTTTCAGTTTCTGAAACCAGAAGAGTTTATAGGCCCAACAATACGCAAATCCTATTATGAACATGAATCTTTTAAGAGGACAGTCACAACCCAATATTTGAAGTGTTTTATATTATTATATATTCATTGTGATCCCCCACCCCACTCCTACACCCTCTCTCTCTCTCTCAAAAAAAAAGTGCTTAACAAGTTTGTATCAAGTTCCCAAGCAAAGTCAGTCTTTAAGGGGAAAGATAAAGCGTATTTCATGTTTTCCACCACTTTTCCCCCTCTCTTGAGGGGCAACAGTGAAGGGGATGGGAGAAAGACACCCTGAAGCTCTGAATCAAATGACAAAACACACATCACCGGTCAGGTAACGACCAGATGCCATCTAGGAGACAACTTCATCTTCACACACGTCACGAAGAAGTAGGGCAACAGAAATAAACCTTAGCGCTGTTTCCTGACCTGCCTCAGAGATCTGACCGCCTGCCCCAGACCTCCCTTGGGAATGATAAAGCTCCAATCCTTCACATCCCCACCGGACTGCAAGCTGCAGTACATTCCTAAAAGGCTGCCGTGCCTTTTCCTCCGACACAGCATCGGAGAGAGAGAGGAAAAAAAAAAAAAAAAAAGCGACCGGGCGCCCCCGAAAGAATTCCAGCCACAGGGCCGTCTGTCCACGCTCAAGTTCCACTCCAAAGCAGTCCCTGGCAGAGGCGTTTGGGCTGCGCGCTCTCCGCCACCGGGGCTAGGTCCCCGCGGAGAATACTTACTGGGCTGCGCCAACTTTGCTCTCTCTCTTCGCGAGCACTTTGGCAGGCTTTGTGTCTTCCACATCTTGCTGGAGTTCGGTCATCGGGGCCGCGTGCGGAGGGCACCTTCAGGCGTCCCCCGCTCCCAGCGGCTGCCAGCGCCCGGCGCGCAGGCCCTGCGAACCGCGCCTTCCCCGCGCCCTCCCCGCGCGCGCTCAGGCGCTCGGCGCATCCAGGCCGGCCCGGCGCGGCGCGGCGCGGCCCGGCGGGGCAGCCAACCTGGACACGTCCGGCCCGCGGCGATTGGTCGGCGCCGGCGTGCGAGCCAGGGAGGGAAGGGGCGGGCCGAAGCCAAGTGACGGGCTCCTGCCCCAACCCGGGAGGCCCCGGCCGCGTGCGAGGAAACCTGTTGAACTAGTCTGGCTCGGGGAGGGAAGCTAATTGGCCACGCAGGTGAAACAGTGGCCTAACTAGGCTCCGTAGATTTAGCCTCCTGGTAAGTGGGGCCGTTTGCCCTCCCCGACTGTAACCGGGGGGCGGGGGGGGGGGGGGTAGTGTTTGAGAAACGGGTTGGCCTGGCTGTAGCGCCAGGAAATGGTTACGACTGAGCGAGGCGCTCTCTCACACTGATGCGCTGTGTGGGCTGGCCTGGGGCCCGGCCTAAATGATTCAAACAGGATGTTGCCTCACTGGGGACTGCTCCATCGGGGCTTCAACAATAGATCGGTTCAGTGACAAAGGTAGTGAGACGTGGTTGTCCCTAGTGGTTGTCTGGTTAACCCTTCCCCGGGCGGGGGCGGGGTGGGGCTGGGGAGGCATTCATCACAACCTCCTTAGCCGCTCAGCACGGACTGTGCCCTCGCCCAGTGAAATGAATGCCTCTTCTTCCATCTGTTTGGTGAGGTTTGGACATGGCGAGTCCGTCTGAAGTTTTGCATTTCAAACATCATTTATCTCACAGATTTTTGAGAGCTCCCACCTTCCAGGTATCATTCTAAGCATGCCCTTATTATACCAAGTAATGTATGTGTTGGTGGTTTTCTACTTCTCTACAGAGTAGTTGAGAATAAGAGTAATGTAAAAGCTACTTGTTGGAAGCCCGCATTTACTTTAAAACAATAAGAAGTGGCAACAGTAGCTCATGACATGGCTGGGGGAAAAAAAAATCACTAACTCTGTGCTCTGTCTGGGGCTGCAGAACAATGACAAGTGGCAACAGTAGCTCATGACATGGCTGGGGGAAAAAATCACTAACTTTGTGCTCTGTCTGGGGCTGCGAGTCCTTCGTTTTTCTTTTAAAATTGATTTTAGATTTCAGAATAAGTACAAAGACTAAAGAACCATAGTGTTTACGTGTATGTATGTATATGTGTGTATGTGTGGTGTGTGTAAAAGAAAACACGTACCCTTTCAGATAATTGCAAACATTTTGGAGATCAATTCCCATCCAAAGCTTTCTTTTTTCCCTCTGCATTTAGTAGCTATATGATTAGGCTGAGAGAACAAAAGCATCTTTTTGTAGCCTGCCTGCTCCAAAATTGATTCTCTTGACACTTGAAAAATAAAAGTAAAAGAAAAATGTTTGTGTAAATTCCATGAGAGTTGGCCTGGTAGGTTGTGCGTGCTCTCTTTCTCTCTCTCTCTCTCCCCCCTATTTTTTTTAAAGATTTGTTTATTGACACACATGCACCCCAATGTGTATAGCAGCAATGTCCACAATAGCCAAACTATGGAAAGAGCCCAGATGTCCATCTACAGATGAATGGATAAAGAAGAGGGAGTGGGGGGGGGGAATATTACTCAGCCATCAAAAAGAATGAAATCTTGCCATTTGCAATGACATGGATGGAACAAGAGGGTATTAGGCTAAGCAAAATAAGTCAGTCAGAGAAGGACAAATATAGGATTTCACTCATATGTGGAATTTAAGAAACAAAACATGAACATAGGGGAAGGGAAGGAAAAATAAAATAAGACGAAATCAGAGAGGGAGACAAACCATAAGAGACTCTTAACTGTAGAAAACAAACTGAGGGTTGCTGGAGGGGAGGTGGGTGGGGGGATGGGGTAACTGGGGGATGGGCATCAGGGAGGGCACTCGATGTAATGAGCACTGGGTGTTATATGCAACTGATGAATTACTAAACTACCTCTGAAACTAATAATACACTATAGGTTAATTGATTTTAAATTAAAAGAAAGAAGATGTTAGTTGAAAAAAGGATTTGTTTATTTATTTTAGCGGGGGGGAGAGAGAGAGAGAGAGAGAGAGAGAGAGGGTAAGAGTGGGAGGGGCAGAGGGAAAGGGGTAAAGAATCTCAAGCAGACTCCTGGCTCACCATGGAGCTGGAGGCAGGGCTGAATCTCACCATCCTGAGATCACTACCTGAGGGGAAACCAAGAGTCAGAAAGTCAACAGACTGGGGCGCCTGGGTGGCTCAGTTGGTTAAGCGACTGCCTTCGGCTCAGGTCATGATCCTGGAGTCCCGGGATCGAGTCCCAGGATCGAGTCCCGCATCGGGCTCCCTGCTCGGCGGGGAGTCTGCCTCTCCCTCTGACCCTCTTCCCTCTCGTGCTCTCTATCTCTCATTCTCTCTCTCTCTCAAATAAATAAATAAAATCTTTAAGAAAAAAAAGAAAAAAAAAGAAAGTCAACAGACTGTGCCATCCAGGTGGCCTCCCCCTATTTTTGGGGGGGGAGCTCCTGACCAATGACCCCTGTGGAAGCCTGGCTGGGTGTGGTGGGGAAGGCTCTGGGTGACCTGAAGGTTGAAAGCTGTCTCTTAGGTGTCCACAGCTGGCTTTTCCTGGGGACATTACACCTTCAGCCTCCAGTCCCCTTTTCTAGCTACCCCTCCTACTCGGGGATAGGTGTGGGCCTGAAATGTAGGTGAGGTTAGCATCCTCCTAACTTCTGGGTAGTGATTCTTTCCCTAAACCTCACGTGTCTGGTACAGCTCAAGGAGAGCTCAGTTTTTGCCCCAAGTATTTTTTTTTTATTGCAGTAAAATATATATAACATAATATTTATCATTTTAGCCTTTGTTAAGTGTACAGTTAATGCCACTGTACAATTCAGTGGCATTAAATATAATCACAATATGTGTAACAATTACCACTGTCTATGCCCCGAACATCTTATCATACCCAATATCAACTCTATACCCATTCAACAGTAACCCCTCCTCCCCTCTTCCCTGTCTGTGGTAACCTCTATTCTCCTTTCTGTGTCTATGAATTTGTCTGTTCTGGATACTTCATGTAAGTGCAGTCATATAATATTTTTCCTGCTGTGTTTGACTCATAATCGCTATATATAATGTTTTCAAGGTCCATCCAAGCTGTAGCATATCTCTGTACTTCGTTCTTTTTAATGGCTGGATAATATTCCATTGTATGTATATTCCCCATTTGTTGATCCGTTCACCTGCTGATGAACACTTGGGCTGAGTTTACTGCCTTGTGGTTCTTGTGAATAACGCTGCTGTGAACATTGATGTACAGATACCTGTTTGAGTCCCTGCTTTGAATTCTTTTGGGTAAATACCTAGGAGTGGAATTGCTGGTCAGATGGTAGTTACATGTTTAACCTTTTGAGAAGCCTCAGTCAGGCCCCTTTGGATGCATGAATAAGGGCAAGTGTTCAAAACTTCCTCAGCATGGGCGTACAGCTCAATTAATGAGCATGTGAGTACCCTAGAACTTATTCTGTAGTGTGTGGGATGAGGACTTACAATAATGTGGTCTTAAGTGAGAAAGGAGAGGAGGGGGATGGGTGTAGGGGCAGGTGGAGAAAATAGCACATAGTCCTTTCCTAGAGTGGGGAGGAATTAGAAAGGAGCAAGTAGGGAGTGACTGGGTGGCTCAGTTCGTTAAGCATCTGCCTTCAGCTGAGGTCACGATCCCAGGGTTCTGGGATCTGAGTCCCACATTGGGCTGCTTGCTCAGAGGGGAGTCTGCTTCTCCCTCTGCCTGCCACTCCCCTGCTTGTGCTCTCCCTCTCTGTCAAATAAATAAAATTTAAAAAAAAAAGGAGCAAGTAAACTGCATTATTTTACTTAGTAACATTTGCCTGTGTTTAAATTGTCAAACAGCTTCCTAATTTGATTATTCATAGGGTTATTATACAATAAAATGGAATGCAGTATTTAAAAGGCAGTATTGGCAAACATTAGGGGAGGAGTTCTAGCTGTTACTTTTTCCAGTTACCGAACCAGGTCCCATAGAAAATGCCTAATCCATCACTTTTCAGGAGGTAGGAGATTTCTACCTAACAGCTTGGAATATCGATCAAAATTGGTCTCTTTTTCACGTTGATCAGATACACTGTACATCTGTCCATAGTCTCAGAGGCAGAGTTCAAATATGAGCTTGGAGATTTGAGTGAGGATAATGGTGCAATGTATGGGTCAAGTAACTACCTAATTGATAACACGTGGCAGGCTATGTACTTATTAGCCAATATAGGTACACATCAAGTGTCATCACATACCTGGGATTTTGTGCCTGTTGTCTGGTGACATGTTTAAGAAGGTGGTTGATGCTCTTATCAAGGTATAACCTGTAATAATTTATGCATAATATTCGATGTATCAGTGTCCTAAGTCAAAGAATTTCATGAGCACTCATCAGACCATTCCTGTTTTCAATTTAAGTTCAATATCCAAAGGAGAAAATGGAAAAACACAGAGTTCAGAAGTGAGCCATACAGTGACACTGAAGAATTTGATTTTCAGACTTCTAAACAGAGTTTTAAGAATGAAAGTTGAGAAGCATTATGTGAAGGGGACCTTTACTGAGATGAAGGGCAATTTCCTGATGAGTACAGCCATTAAACATTGTAATGGGAATCTATAGTAGGGCATGGAATCTCCTACTCTCTAGGTTTTTGAAAATAATATAAAGAAAAACTATATAGAATGGTTGTAAATCAGTATTTCCCAAGTCAGGTTATACTGCAGATGGGGAAATTTGAACTATTCTCTTCCTCTCTAGGGATGAAGCACCAACCAAGCTTAGCACCCATGTTTGGAGAAATGGACAAGGTGGTAAGGGCTTACTGGTCTAGGATAGGTAGTGGTTGGCACACATTAGTGTAAATCTGGTTCTGTGAGAAAGAGGAAGCAATAAAAAACTCTTACAGTCCAATATTATTTAAAAATTAAGATACACGATGCCCCGGGGCGCCTGGGTGGCTCAGTTGGTTAAGCGACTGCCTTCGGCTCAGGTCATGATCATGGAGTCCCGGGATCGAGTCCCACATCGGGCTCCCTGCTCAGGAGGGAGTCTGCTTCTCCCTCTGACCTTCCCCCCTGTCATGCTTTCTCTCATTCTCTCTCTCAAATAAATAAATAAAATCTTAAAAAAAAAGATAAAAATGAAATACGCGATGCCCCATAAGTAAGACATTAAAATCAGTCCCGAAGTTTTAAAGTAGATGTCTATTTTCTGCATGGTTAATGTCACAGATCATATGTGATGTAAGGAGGCCTCTGAGACCATCCAGTATTGTGCTTTTCACACCAGGTTCTGGGGGAGTCAGGGTGCTTTGAACTAGAGAGAGAAGGAGCTGGTGTTCGAATGTAGGTCTTCTGACGCCAGCCTCCCTCTTTCCACCACTCAGACACACGGCCTCTCTTGCCTCTGCTAGACCACTTCCACTTCATCTCTCTCATGTATCTGTGTTCTGTATTGGGTTCTCTTTCAGGGAGGGGGAGAGGGTTGCCTGCCACACACTAAACAAAATCGAAAAATAAAATCTACCGTAATTTTTCAGAGAAAAGCCTGAGCTTCAGAGGGTGTAGGGGCTTGGCCAAGATGACAGCGATCCCCTGAGGATGAAGATTCAGCTTTCCTGACTTCAACTGGGTGGTTGTTGGCGTGTAGGAGAGTGGACAGGACAAAAGGAAAGTTCATGAATCACAGAGACGCATGCCTTACTGGAGAGCGTGTGTGAGGGAAAACCCAAGGACCCTGACACATCTATAATGTCCGTCGGCAAGGAAATGTTCGAATCTAGAGCTATCTTTGGTGGCTGCCCTTTTAGTTATCTTTGCTACATAACTAACTACCTCAAAGCTTGTGGCCTAAAACAATAATTTATTATTTCCGCTCATGGTATGGTGGGCTGACAGGGTTCTCAGCTGGATGGTCTTCACTAGGGGTCTCTCATGCAGTCGCTGTCAGATGGTGCCCAGGGTTGGAGCACCATCTGAAGACTCAGTTGGGAGCTACAGGGGCACTCCCGTGTCTGGTGCATTAGCTGGGATGGCCGGAGCAGGTGGGGACTAGCTGAGCATTTTGTCCCCCTCCATGGCCCACCACATGGCTAGCCTGGGCTTCCATATGACATGGCCATCTCAGTATACTTAGACTTCTTACTTGGTGCCTGGCTTCCTCCAGAGCACGTGTTCTGTAATGCTAAGGGGGAATCTGCAAGGCTTCTTATGTGATAACCTTGGATGTCAGGTGGCTTCACTTCTGCTGCTTTCTCATGGTCAAGGGTGAGCCACAGGGCCAGCCCACGTTCAAGGTGTGAATAGCAGGAGTACAGTTCACTGGGGACCGTCTCTGAAGACTGGCTACCATAGTGCAGATAATAATAGATAAGGCCCTCTGACTTTAGATACTTGGTCAATGTGGATGTGAATAAATGAGCATTTCTAACAGCACTGTTCTAAACGCATGTGATATACAAGTTAACAATACGGGCAAAACCATGGTGTTCGTGGGTCTTGCATTCTAGTGGAGGAACTGAAAATGAGAAAAGTAAGCACATGAAGAACACAGTTTCAACAGATGGGAGATATAAACAAAATAAAAGAGAAAACGGTGGAGAGTGAGGGAGGCCTATTTTACACAGGAGGCCGGGGGAAGCCTCTTTGAGAGGTGATGTGTCAGAGTTGAAGGAGGGGAAGGAGGGAGCGTGTGAAGTCTGGGTGCAAACCTTGGTGGCCAGTGGGGAGAGCATGGGTAAAGGTGTTGAGGCAGCTCTGAGCTCGGCACATTCTAGGGAGGACATAGTTGACTGCAAGTGTTTCAAACAGGTCAGAGAGGTCCCATGACTCCCAGATGGTCTGGCTCCAAAATAAGTCCAAGAATCACTGTTTATAATCCCCAAGCAGTGATTTAAAGTTAGGGAATCTTTCATGTTTTCTTAGAGAAACATCCATACAATAACTTCCTTTCCTTGTTTTGGGAACTAATGATCACGCCATGCTTATGAAGGCTGGCCCTTCTCTTCCCTTGCGTCTAGGTTTTGCGTGCTCTCTTTTCCTCCCTGGGAAATGTTCTGATGATGCAGTCTGCACTGTGCAATTAATACACAGTTTGGAAGCAGTTAATACTTAATTATTCAAGGAGTTTCTGCAGGTTACGTTTTTTTCTTTATATCACCTACTGTGTACTTTCTGTTGTTTTTTTTTTTTTGGATTTTCATTCCTTTTTACATACTTTCTTGTTATTATTCCTTTCTGACCATTCCTATTAGCATTTTGTTATCTTTTCTTCCAATTTGTTTTCTAGTAGTATTCCTTTTTAAGAATTATTTAACAAAAAAGAGAGCAAAAGGGGAACAGGGGAGGAGCGAATGCTGAAAACACCTCAAGCAAGTGAGAAAGTTTTTCTTTTTCCCTCAAGTAACCACAGCTTTACTTTGCTTTTTGAATTTTATAAATAGACCCTTCATTTGAGGTAGATTTTGCAGTCTGTCTGTCCATTCCTTCCTTCCCTCCTGCCTTCCTGCCTTCCTTCCTGCCTTCCTGCCTTCTTTACTTCCAACCAATATTTTTTTGGTGCCTTTGATGTGCCAAGCTATATTTTGCGTGATGGAGATGTAAAAATAAATAAGCACCTACGTGCTGTGAGTTCATAGTCCACTGGGAAAGAGTTCAGTAAATGGTTATTTACAAAATGTACATACACAGAACTTGAGTCAAAACCTATCACAATTGCATATCACAACCAGACACGTGGACCAGACACTTGGGTATCAGATGGTGGGAAGGGGCCGGGGGTGGCTGTGGGATACTTCACATTCTCCTGTTTTGGGTCACACACAAGTCATACCCACTCCCTCCCTAGCCCCCTTACATATCCGCGCAACTTGTTGAAAAGGCTCTAGGCTGGAAGTCAGAACTGGGCTCTGGTCCAGGTACTGTGCTTTGTGCTGGAATGTACATCTATTAATGGAACACAGCACTGAAGTAAGAGAATGCTGGCCTCAAGGAAAGGGCTGTATACTTCATGGTTACAGCTGTATCACTTTCTGTCTTACAGAGACTAAAAGAGGGAAGGGGAAAGAAAGTGTTTACACAGAAATGTTGGAAGTACCTATTGCGAAATGACAGTTTTCAATAAATTTCATGAGGCAAGAGTAACTATTCAGATCTATTCACTGGGGAAACCTAAGTGCATTTACCTCCTTCCTATAGGGCTTTCTGCTGCTTTATACAGGCTTCTACCTTTAAAAGCCTACCAGATGAAAACAGAATGTTTCCCTGTGTGTTATGATCCCAGGCTGATTCAAATCAGAATTTATTTTCTGTTTTTAGTAGTAGTCCAAGAAACAAAAGTTCAACTTTTCTTTTTATCAAAAAGATAAATAATAAGCTCGTTAGCAAAACACACATTAGAGGGAGATTCAGACATTGGAAATGCTTGGTCCTATAGAATCCCAAGCCTCCAGATTTCGTAAAAAAGTATAAATCAGTAGTAGGTACTACAAAGAAACAGGAGGTGAGAGCTGGTGGCTGTGGTCTTGATTCCTGGTTTCTCTGTTGCACTGTTCATGCGGTCCTACAGTATTTGTTCTTCTGCCCTTTCTGAGTCTGAAGGATTGTCCATGGTGTTCTTTCAGTAAACAACCCCCCTGTGGGAGCTCCTTCAGGGACTTTGTCCTGCGGCAAGAGAGTCCCGGCAGGGGAGGGGCAGGGATGAAGTGAGGTCAAGTGATTGAGATTCCGGACTGATCTAAGAGTCCTAATACACACTTGACCACCTTCGACACCTGGCTTACCTTCTGTAAAACTCCATTTCCTCATCTGGGAGGAGAAATAGGAATAGCAGTAGTATCTATGTTATAGGATCGCTGGGGAATTTAGAAAGCTAATGTGTGTAAAAGAATTAGTAAAGCATGCCAGGTACCTAGTAAACACTCAGTTCATTTAAACTATTGATTATCATCATCATGTTATTCTTGACCAGAATAATATTTTGACAAATGGAGGCTACTGCCCTCCCTTAGATCATCAGCCCTCATTATTTAATGATAACCCACAGTGTGTGAAGTATTATGTCATGTGTAAGAAGGCATTACTAAAGCAGTAGAAGGTGTAACATCTATTCCCCTCTGAGTCCTCAACCCTCTTCAAGCTGATATTCTTGTATCAGAAGCTAAGGCTCCATCCTTAGATCAGTGACATTGATATGTTTAACTTGCTAGATCTCATCTTTAATCCCTCATGTGTCCTAGGTTTTTTCCTCTCTAATGTCTTTGCCACCATAAAAGCCTTAGTTTAATAGTAAAGAAGTCATTGGAATTAAGAGGTAATCAATATGAACGCTGAGGCTTGTGAAGGCTTATGATAGCTAGGGTGATTGTACATTCTCATTTGCTTGAGAGAGTCCTGGTTTAGTCACACTATTATGGCTTATTTACAGTAGGGTCCCCTTTTAAAGGTGTCCCTGTTTGGAAAACTTATTGACAGTCAATCTATAGTTTGACCAAACTAAAATACTGTATTAGCTCAGGTGTTTAGATTAAGCATGAACCAAACTCTTGAATCTGATTGCCTTGCTGCCCAGTAGACTACCCTCTGTCACTCATTGTATTCCTAACTTTTACTAGTTGACCTGAAAGTTACCAGAAAAAATGTGTTGGAAAAAAATATTTTCAGACCACAACGCTATGAAACTTGAAGTCAAATACAAGAAAAAATTTGGAAAGACCACAAATACATGGAGGTTAAAGAACATCCTACTAAATAATGAATTGGTTAACCAGGATATTAAAGAAGAAATAAAAAAGTAAATGGGAGCAAATGAAAATGAAAACATGACAGTCCAAAACCTTTAGGATGCAGCAAAGGTGGTCCTAAGAGGGAAGCATATAGCAATACAGGTCTGCCTCAAGGAGTAAGAAAAGTCTCAAATACACTGCCTAACCTTACACCTAAGGGAGCTAGAAAAGGAAAAGCAAATAAAGCCTAAGGCCAGCAAAAGAAGGGAAATAATAAAGATTAGAGCCTAAATAAACGATATAGAAAAAAAATCATTAGAATGGATCAATGAAACTAAGAGCTGGTTCTTTGAAAGAATTAATAAAATTTATAAACTCCTAGCCAGACTTATCAAAAAGAAAAGAGAAACACCCAACTAAATAAAATCATGAATGAAGGAGGAGAGATCACAACCAATACCACAGAAATAGATACAATTATAAGAGAATACTATGAAGAATTGTATGTCAGCAAACTGTGCAATCTGGAAGAAATGGACAAATTCCTAGGAACCTACAAACTACCAAAGCTGAAACAGGACGAAATAGAAAATTTGAACAGACCCATAACCAGCAAAGAAATTGAATCAGTAATTAAAAATCTCCCAACAGGGGCACCTGGGTGGCTCAGTTGGTTAAGTGACTGCCTTCGGCTCAGGTCATGATTCTGGAGTCCCGGGATCGAGTCCCGCATCGGGCTCCCTGCTCAGTGGGGAGCCTGCTTCTCCCTCTGACTCCCCCCGCCATGTGCTCTCTCTCTCTCTCTCTCTCTCTCTCTCTCAAATAAATAAAATCTTTAAAAAAAAAATCTCCCAACAAACGAAAGTCCAGGGCCAGATGGCCTCTCAGGGGAATTATACCAGACATTTCAAGAAGAGTTAATACTTACTCTTCTCAAACTGTTCCAAAAAATAGAAATGGAAGGAAAACTTTCAAAGTCCTTCTATGAATCCAGCATTGCTTTGATTCCAAAACCAGACACACACCCCACTAAAAAGAATTACAGGGCAATATCCCTGATGAACATGGGTGCAAAAATTCTCAGCAAGATACTAGCAGACCTGATCTAACAATACATTAAAAGAATTATTCACCATAGTCAAGTGGGGTTTATTCCTGGGTTACACAGGTGGTTCAGTATTCACAAATCAATCAACAATGATACACCACATTAACAAAAGAAAGGATAAGGACCATATAATCCTCTCAATAGTTGCAAAAAATAGCATCGATTCTTGATAAAAAAAACCTTCAACAAAGTAGGGATAGATGGAACATAAGTCAACATCATAAAGGCCAAATATGAAAGACCCACAGCTAATATCACCCTCAATGGGGAAAAACTGAGAGCTTTTCCTCCAAGGTCAGGAATAAGACAGCGATGTCCACTCTTATCATTACTACTTAACAGAGTACTAGAAGTCTTAGCTTCAGCAGTCAGACAACAAAAAGAAATAAGAGGCATCTCAATTGCAAGGAAGAAGTCAAACTCTCGCTATTTGCAGAGGACATGATACTCTGTAGAAAATGTGAAAGACTCCACCCAAAAATTGCTAGAACTAATATGTGAATTCAATAAAGTCACAGGATTTAAAATTAATGTACAGAAATATGCATTTCTATATAACAATAACGAAGCAGCAGAAAAAGAAATGAAGGAATCGACCCCATTTACAATTGCACCAAAAACCATAAGATGCCTAGGAATAAATCTAACCAAAGAGGTAAAAGATCTGTACATTGAAAACTATTGAACATTTATAAAAGAAATTGAAGATTCAGGACACAAAGAAATGGAAACGCATTCCATGCTCATGTATTGGAAGAACAAACATTGTTAAGATGTCTAGACAACCAAAGCAATCTACACATTTATTGCAATCCCTATCAAAGTACCACCAGAGTTTTTCGCAGCCCTAGAACAAACAATCCTAAAATTAGTATGGCACCACGAAAGACCCTGAATAGCCAAAGCAACCCTGGGAAAAAAAAAAAAAAAAAGCTGGAGGCATCACAATTCCGGACTTCCAGCTACATTATGAAACTGTAGTGATCAAGACAGTATGGTAGTGGCACAAAAACAGACACATAGATCAATGGAACAGAATAGAAAACCCAGAAATGGACCCATAACTATATGGCCAACTAATCTCTGACAAAGCAGGAAAGAATATCCAATGGAAAAACAGTCTCTTCAACAAATGGTGTTGGGAAAACTGGACAACCACATGCAGAAGAATGAAACTGGGCCACTTTCTTATGCCATGCACAAAAATTCAAAATGGATGAAAGACCCAAATGTGAGACAGGAAACCATTAAAATCCTAGAGGAGAACACAGGCAGCAACCTCTTTGACCTTGGCCGTAGCAACTTCTTACTAGACACGTCACTGGAGGCAAGGGAAACAAAAGCAAAAATGAACTGTTGGGACTTTATCAAGATAAAAACCTTCTGCACAGTGAAGGAAATAATCAACAAAACTAAAAGGCAGACTAGGGAATGAGAGAAGATATTTGTAAATGACATATCTAATAAAGGGTTAGTATCCAAAATCTATAAAGAACTTACCAAACTCAACATCCCCAAACCAGATAATCCAGTTAAGAAATGGGCAGAAGATATGAATAGACATTTTCCCTAAGAAGACATCCAGATGGCTAACAGACACATGAAACGATGTTCAGCATCACTTATCATCGGGGAAATACAAATCAAAACCACAATGAGATACCACCTCACACATGTCAGAATGGCTAAAATTAACAACACAAGAAACAACAGGTGTTGGTGAGGATGTGGAGAAAGGGGAACCCTCTTGCACCTATTGAATGCAAACTGGGGCAGCCATTCTGGAACACAGTATTGAGGTTCCTCAAAAAGTTAAAAGTAGAACTACCCCCATGTTCCTGCAATTATACCACTAGGTGTTTACCCAAAAGATAAAAAAATACAGATTTGAAGGGGTACATGCATTCCAATGTTTATAACAGCATCATCAACATTAGCCAAACTATGGAAACAGCCTAAATGTCCATCGACTGATGTATAAAGTAGATGTGGTATGTATATACACACACACACACACACACACACACACACACACACACACACACACACACACACACAGGACTGTTACTCAGCCATCAAAAAGAATGAAATCTTGCCATTTGCAATGACATGGATGGAGCTAGACTGTATTATGCTAAGTGAAATAAGTCTGTCAGTGAAAGACAAATACCATATGATTTCATTCATATGTGGAACTTAAGAAACAAAACAGGTGAACATTTGGGCAGGGGGAAAAGAAAAAAAGGTGAGAGGGAAATTAACCATAAGAGACTCTTGGGACGCCTGGATGGCTCAGTCGTTGAGCGCGTCTGCCTTTGGCTCAGGTCATGATCCCAGGGTCCTGGGATCAAGCCCCGCATTGGACTCCCCACTCAGCGGGAAGCCTGCTTCTCCCCCTCCCTCTCTCCCTCTGCTTGTGTTCCCTCTCTCGCTGTCAAATAAATAAATGAAATCTTTAAGAAAAAAAAAAAGACTCTTAGCAATAGAGAGCAAACTGAGGATTGCTAGAGAGGAGATGGGTGTGAGGATAGGCTAAATGAGTGATGGGTAGTAAGGAGGGCACTTATGATGAGCACTGAGTATTATATGTAAGTGATGGACAACTGAATTCTGTTCCTGAAACCAACATTGCACTGTATGTTAACTAACTAGGATTTAAATAAAAAATTGGAAAAGAAATGTATTGCAAAAAAAGAAATGTACGCAAGAATGTCAAATTATCACAGTTAGAAAACAACTCAAACTTCATGCTCCATTGATGTCAAATCAGAGGCATCTCTGTGCACAATTGATGGCTTCATGATCCAATCAAGAGTTTGGCCCTAACTGACTCATGGTTATTACCTATCTTGGCTTGGCTAACCACAAAGCAGAATTTGAGTCACTTATGAGTCATTCATATTGACACGGAGTTTGCAAAGAGTCTGGCTTAATTCACCCAATATGTTCTTTAATCATTTTCCTCTAGAAGAAAGAAATGGGTCATTTGACTCTTCCAGAGTAAGAACGTCCCAGGCTGTGGCTTTCAGTTTATCATCCAGTGAGCAAAATCCTTAGAGCCTTGGGTATCTCTTGGTTACTAAACTGCCCATGAGTAGTCTTTGTAATGAAAAACTCTAGCACGCACCAGAAGACACAAATTAGGTTTAGGACTTCTTTACTTTTTCATTGACCATTGCCTATTTTTGTGACAGTGCTGTATTTAAAAGTGTAGATAGAGGTTACCTTTTTGTATCTGAAAAGGGGGTAGGGAACGTTCAGGGGTGCTGGAAATGTTCTATATATTGATCTGGGAGATGGTTACATAGGTGAATGCATATGTAAAAATTAACTGAATGTACACTTAAGATTGGCGTACTTTAATATATGTAAGTTAAACCTTAGTTAAAAAGAAGTAAAAAGGGATGAAAAGTCTCGAATCTCTTGAGCCAGCGCTGGTTAAAAAAATGTATTCTGAGTTAATGAAAGAAGAAACAAAACCTCTGTTTATATACTCTTTTTTTCTCTTGGATATCAATATGATATCTAGCTATTCTTTTCTATGGGTATGTGTCATGATCTCTATCTTTACTTAATCTTTGGCAATAAAACTTCAAATTATGGCAGGTGTTTTTGGATAGGACTTTATTGTCCACTTCTGTTCACATTTATTTCAGTATGTAACATCACAAAGTTTTTCATTCTTTTAACAATGCATTTTTGCATGACTTAAGGAATGTTGAAAGCTTCCTAGGCCATATGAATCATGGCTTATAAATAGTACAAGTCTTCACCTCTTGGTTTCCAGTTTATCACGTGACTGTTCAGTAAGGTAGTTGAGTTGGGTAATGAAAGAGATCAAGAGAAGGACAAAGTGTTTTAAAATAAAATGGATGCATTGCAAATTAAAACCCTGCAGATATTTTAGGAAATATTTGATGGCTTCAAAAATCCCATCTTTTATTTTTTAATCTCCCTCCAAAGGGTATTCTACTAGTGTGTAGCCAGTCACACATCCAAGTCCCTCATCTAAGGTTTAGGGGAGTTCAATAACTGTGAGATTTTTATGCAGTTAAAGCAAAAGGAAGGGGGCAAGTAGAGATTAAATTTAATTGAGTGCCCCCTATGTGCCAGGCACTGTGTAGACTACTGAATCTCTACAACAACCTTATGAAGATTATTCCGTCGTGTCAATGAAGAAAACTAAGATTCAGAAAAGGTACACAACTCTAATGTCACATAGCTGTTATTCACTTGTTTTCTTCCAAGCTGTTTTTGTACTGTCTCTGGTGATGTCACAAGAGGTGACATACTGAGTTCTGAAGTGATGAAAAGATTCAAAGGGACCTGAGAGAGAAACTCATGAGTCTTGCTCGGAGATAAGGAAACTAGGTTTAGGGGACCCAGTATTTTGTGGGAGGTTATATTGTGTTCATTGAGGCACCACACACCTCAATTGCCCTTACTTTCTGGAAGCTCTCTCTTCTCTCCCCACCTCCCTACCTCATCCTGCCCCCATAAATTACCACAGACAGAATTAGAATCCTTTGCATGCTCTCCTGTGTGGTGGGCAGGGGTAAATGGCATCTGGAGCCTGGGTTTAGATCGCTGATATACCACTTAGGAGCTGTGTGACATTAGGTAAGTTACTCAACGTCTCTGAGCTTCAGTTTTCTCACTGTAAAATAGCAGACTAATAGTACCTGTCTCATAGAGTGGTTGTGATAATTAAATGAAATAAAACATGGAAACCCCTTTAGAATGGAGTGTGGCATGTAATGGATGTCTCATGAGTATTAGCAATTAGCTTTTGTTATTATAACGCACAATACTCAATTTGTGGTTATATGTGTAGAGGCTTACCTCCCCAAAGAGATGGAGGTGATGTGTTGGACATCTTTGTAATTCTGCCTTCAGTGCCAAATTAGTGTCTCATAATTCGAGACACTGAACAAAGGCCTACTGGATTGATTTCACTTTCCTAGTTAATGACCTTCCAAATTTTCCACATTGTCCAAATTTCCCCAGTGAAAGACCTCATCAAGTACAGAATCCACACCTCCCAGACCTTATTCTGCTACTCTTGAGGATCCTGATTATTGCTTTGCAGGCTGGCATTTCCATCCCCAGGGATTTGTCATTGCATTTAAAAATCTCAAAGTAGAGAGGGAGTTGCATATGCCCATGATTCATTTCAAGACTTGGTTATTTCTTTGTTGTTCCTTCAGGGGATTAACATCAAGTATGGACTGACTTTCTGTCCTTGGCATTATATGGTTGATACAATCTGGGCTAAGGTAACAAGCACGTAATTCTTCTATGTGCTTTCTACATACAGCTTCCCATTTCTGTTGACACTGGTGCCTTCATCTACCCCCCTGGGAACTGCCTTGTGGAGAAGTAAGGCCTTTGCTCTTTTTGCTTCCCTTCTACCAAATAGCACTATCATGAAAAGGATGCCTGGGATGCCTGGGTGGCTCAGTCAGTTGAGCATCTGCCTTCGGCTCAGGTCATGATCCTGAGATCCTGGGATCGAGTCCCTCATCAGGCTCCCCTGCTCAGCGGGAAGCCTGCTTCTTCCTCTGCCTGCCACTCCCCCTGCTTGTGCTCACTCTCTCTCTCTCTCTGACAAATGAATAAATAAAGTCCTTAAAAAAAAAAAAAAGCATATGTGTAAGTCCAAGGCTTTGTTTCCTTGGGTTGTGTTGTGGGATACTGGGATTTCCTGATTTCAGGGAAGGTAGCTGTTATTTTTTCAGTTTCCACTTAGAAAATTTAACCTTGGCATTTCAATAACGCTAGACTATTGTTTTTGGAAGGTTGGTATGTAGAATGTTGAGACAGGTTTTCTAAAAATGTGGACTGCAACTATCAGATCAGACATTAACATTCCATCTTCTTTTGGCAAAGTTGGGATTTTTTTTTTTAATGATGAACTTCAGCACTGTTGTTTTAAGATTCAAATAGTGCTCCATGTCTCACTTTTGGGAAAATGATGCTTTTATTCTACTGAGACTTTGTAAATTGTTCTTTTCCAGGTAGCTTCTTTCTTTCTTTCTTCTTTTTTTTTTTTGAAGATTTTATTTATTTATTTGACAGAGCGAGAGACAGCGAGAGCAGGAACACAAGCAGGGCAAGTGGGAGAGGGAGAAGCAGACTCCCCTCTGAGGAGGGAGCCTGATGCGGGGCTTGATCCACCCAGGTGCCCCTGGGTAGCTTCTTTCTTATTAGCAGAACTTGGAGGATAAATATATGTAATTAGAAATTTCTTACACTTGTGAAGATTTGGAGGCTTTTATGTTACTCAATGTGAAACTTTTAGCATGTCAAACTCTGGATCAGAAAATATGCAGCTGCTTTTAAGTAAGATGAAACTCATCTTAGGAGACTTTGGATGTATAGAATTATAACTAGAAAACTGTGACTTCATTGCATACTTGATTTTACATCGAGAGGTGTTTACTTCAATCTCTATTACATTTCTCCCCTCTCATCTTTCTCCCTCGTATCTGAACAGTGTGAGGACTGGTTCATTGTCTCTAGTTGAACCTTCTGTTCCTAGAACCTGTTAATAAAAGTGCCCAATAAATATTTCTTGGACAATAAGTGATGATGCTTAGAAGAACACTACATATTACAGCTAACATCCAACTTGGAAATGCATTGTGTTCCACGTGGCATTTGTATGCAGAATACATTTTCTCATGTAAAAGAGTAATGTAAAAAGAATTTGGATTCCAGGGCTGGCTCATAAAAGTGAGCTTATTCCATATTGTGGATTCTATTGCTTTTGCTACTCCATAAGCAAACTTTTCTGGCTTAGTGAGGGAATCAAATCATCATTTAAAAACTTGTTTGTAGGGCGCCTGGGTGGCTCAGTTGGTTAAGCGACTGCCTTCGGCTCAGGTCATGATCCCGGAGTCCTGGGATCGAGTCCCCCATCGGGCTCCCCCTTCTCTGTGGGGAGCCTGCTTCTCCCTCTGCCTCTGCCTGCCACTCCCCCTGCTTGTGCTCACTCTGTCTCTCTCTCTCTCTCTATGTCTAATAAATAAATAAAATCTTAAAAAAAATTAAAAAAATAAAAACTTGTTTGTATAGTGAAGGCAGTTCTTACCCTATGATGAGCTCCCCACTGAATTCAGGAATGGATTTCCCTCTCTGTACTCTTCCTTCCTGGGTGAATGTTAGCCAACGGTAGACAAAGAGATGAGATGCTAAGGGGTAAATATTGTCTTCTCTAGGGCTTTGGGGGTGACTCTACCCTAACCCCTGGCTCTCTAAAAGTACTCCCCTCCCATTAAATTCCCCACTAAATTATGAGGACTTCTAATTTCTATATGTGACCTTTTCCTTTTAGCTACAATATCCTGTATAATTCATTCAGCCCCCTGAGGGAAATAGTGAAGGAACACTCTGGAATTAATTTTGAAGCTACTACAGATCCCCAGGCCTTGATCCAAAACCCGTGGGGCCAGATCTGTTTTGGATACAGAGGGATTTTTGGATTTTAGGAAACACATATGCTGCGTGTTACAAAATATCCCCAGCTTGTGATTCAATCAGATAAGATTTCTTCAGCTAAACGTGTGAATATTCCCACCGAGTGAGATAAATAGATGTTGCTTTGAGTCTCACATCACTTCACTTCAGGTTCTGCTAGCAAAGTTATAAAAGTTGTATGGTTTCAGCGCTCTTTCTACCTCAGATTCATTGATAGTAGGTTGTGGGCCTGTAGTACCATAGAGATTATGCCTCAGAGAAGAAACCACTGAAGGTTGTCCTCGTCTCAGCCTGCTGGATGGGTCCTCGAGCAGCAGGGATCCCACCTAGAGATAGAGGAGAATCACCTCCTTGGACCAGAAGGCTGAGAATATCTTTCTCGCTGCTATTTATCAGCACTTCCTGTTTCTGCCAATTCTTAGGTTCATTAGCTGTAGATTTCTTACTGGTGGGCCTCTTCACTCATGAAGCCAGGCTTTCTGAGTTGGCTGAAAGAACTGTCATACTTGGAGAGAAGACTTCTTTCCACTTGGGGTGGGGCGATCGGAAGGCACATGGATGGCCTGGAGCCCCAGTGGGCATGTTGGCAGAAGCCGCACAGACAGAGTAGAAGGCAAGATGCAAGGGAAAATGCCGCAGGAGAGGGCTGATACTGAGACAGGTTTGGGTCTGAAACCTGATGCAAGGACCCACACCTACACTTTTGATTTTTCTCTCTGGCTGGTTCCACTGTTAGGAAATAGTGACCCTCAGCTAAGTATGCCAAATAGTGTGTTTTGTTAGATTTTGAAAGCCTAACAGTGAACTGAAAACTTGCCAATTTACTGTTAGCCCCATGATCCTTATTATCTTACTTCTGTGATTTATTCATTTGTGATCCTGTGCGTGTGTATGACTAGGGGTCATAGGGTTATCTCAGCATTTAACTGTCTGAGCCTAACCAGCAGCAGAGATATGGTCTGCTCAAGAATATGGTTAGAAAACTGTATAGTAATGTAAGGTATTACTGTTCTTTTTGATAGTAAACCTTTCTCTTTAAGTACTAGGTAAAACAGGTCTGTATCTAGAAGTTTCTATAAAACATTCTCTCTTGTTCTGGAAACTGAGTAACAAGTTCTCTCCTGCTGCTTATGACTTTTCAGTCCCTGACCTTGTTCTTTTTCTTGTTTTTTAAACTTTTAGCATTTTAGCATTGATTAATACATAATTTGCTAATAGATTTTTTTGGATTAGTCTTAGTATTTAAAATATGCTTTAAAAAAAAGGTGAAAGAGCTTTTGTTAGGGCCAGTTTATTTTCCCTGAAGACGTGTTTGTGAATTCTGTGTTGCCTGGAGCTATTCTGGGAGGTTCACTAAAGCGAACTTCCTGGAATTTTCCCAAAGCTTCTCACCTCTGCCCCCTGGTCAAGTTAGGCAAACCCGAAGGGGCCTTGTAGTTACAACAGGTAATCTTTCCAAATCATCAGGTGATCCAGTCTAAGATCACAGTTGTGAAATTAAGATTAAGGTAAAATGATCATATCTTGAAATGTGCTGATTACCAAAGTGATTAGAAAATGAACTTCACTAATTATAACTAATAGGCAAGACTAGATTGTACTTAACAGCGTTGTGTGTTAAGGAATTAATTGTGAGAATAAATGTGAACCATTAAAAAGAATCATTTGTCATCTGTTTCTTCAGTGTATACCGGCCTTATGTGATGTTCCTAATTATAAAATACTGTCATTCTATTTTTCCAAAGGCCAAGTATCTTCTAACCATAAAGCATGTGTAACTCTAAGTTACAAGAACTGTCACCAAGAGCAAAAGGATGATTCTAAGAGCTCCCTTTAGGAAAATGGATTTGAGGCTTCTTCCTTAAGGTACTTTGGAGACTCACAGTTAAAAGTTTAAAGCCCTAATCCCAACAGTCTCCCAAATATTCTTTAAGCTAGCTGAAAGCTGTTCCATAGCTAAGAGTTATTAATCTGGCTGGCTCATTCCACATTTGGGGCTCTCCAAATGTAGAAAAACCCATGGCTTTGTTTCATGGAATGTTTCCTGAGATTCAGAAAAACTTGACAGGTCCTATCTGGTTGTATGTTTTGAGTCTTCTCTAGCAATTCCCTGAGTCTACCTCTGAGCAAATCACCTCACCAGACTCTCAGTTGGTTAAGAGCAGGAATCATAACCATTTCATTCACCTCTGTGTAGCCAGTGTTGAGCCTCTAGAGTGAACACTTGATAAAGGAATGCAGAAGTTGAACGAATCTATCAAAAGCTTGAATACCTCTGGCTACAGGGAACTCATTATCATTCACAGCAGCCCAGTTCATCCTTGGGAATTCTGATTGTTCCAAGTTCTCTTTTATGATGATTGGAATGTCATCTCTTCTCTCTTAGTTGTTCCTTTTTAGCCCTTTGGGCCATGTACACTGACTCTACCACATGACAAACCTTTAAATATCTACGTTGACCCTCCAATGCTCTGCTCTCCCCACCTGGCTTCTGAGCTCTGCTTCTGCAGACTAATAGCCCTGGTTCTTGCATAGCCGACAGAGATTTGCATGTTCATTCATGCTCTCAGATCTCTGAGTATGCTCCAGATTATCACCTTTCCATAGAACCCACGATGGTTCAGGGAAGGCCTGAGAGACATAGGATTGTTACTTATTTTAAAGTCTACTTATGCTATTTGATATCAAATTGACTTTTTAATTTTCTGGAGGAAGCAATTTTTTCAGCTTTTCAGAAAAAACTTGTCTTTTAGTCCTAGTAAGACCCTGCCTCACTGGAAGGCAAATGAAATGGAAGGCTATTATTATCTTGGGGACAGGCTTACCTGCTAATGGTTCATCTGTTGTGTCTTGTTATCTAAGTTGACTTTCTTAGATTCAAGACAGTTTGACTCTCTGTGAAGATTAAACATGGATAGTTAGATGCAGGGGCCCTCCCCGGGTGACTGATCTCTGCCAGGAATGTCTCCTCCCTCTCTGTCAAGCCAGTCATTGGGGCTACCAAGTCTGATTCTGGGAAACTCTGATTTTTCCTATATAGCTGCCTGATCTTGAAGGCAGAGCTTTGAAGATTTTGAAAGGCGGCTGCTAAATAAGAATTTACTGTCTATTTTTTCATAGGGCTAAAAGTACAACTTAGCAAAAAAGAATTTACTGATTTTCATGAACTTTAATATTTATGGAAGGTACCATTTAAAAAAAAACTATTCATGTGGAAGACACAGGTACATGCATATGCTAACATGCAGGAATTTTTATTAGAAATCATGTTAGTGAGCTGCCATCTTATATCCGGGTAATTGGAGAAATGAAATTGTCAAAGAAAACAATTGGCTGCAGATATTTGAACCCTTTGAAATTCCAGTTTCTAACTGTCTGGGGGAGATGAGAGTGATGGGAAGGGGGAAGGAGGAGGAGGAGGCTGATGGGTGAAAGCTACGTGTTATTCCATTGTTTGGATATACCAAATTTAGGGCATATCTAATTCTAAGACACTTGTTCCATTCTTGTCTTTTACTACTATAAAAAGAGGTGGAATAAATATTTTAATAAAAAGAAAGAAAGAAAGTAGAAGGAAAATGATGAACCCATGATAAAAGAAAAAGATACAGAGAAAGTAGAAAGCCTTAACAATTCCAAGCAGCTGCAGAAACTTAAACTGTTTTTGTGCATGGCATGCGCTTGGAGTCCTGCCCTGTAATGATGAATTTTGTAACTCACTGGTCAAAGTTAAACAATTCTTATGTAACAGAAGTATATTCTAGGGGGAAAAAAGTTACCCCTTCCACTTTATTTTTCAAATATATTCTAGCTGATTTGTGGTGGTTACTGGCTCCCAGAAGAGTTGAGGCAGCAAGTAAATCCTTCCAGTCTTCTATGAGATAAATTCTTGATATGAGATAAGCATTTGCAGGAGAGAAAAGGATGACACGAGGTACCCCCTGTTTAGGGTTTATTTCTCAGGGTTGCCCCTGTGACCTTTACATCTGGGCTCCAGGGGCACCTGGGCTGGTAAGTGTTTCATGAACTCTGTTCTTGGTGATAAACCGTTTCAACATCTGTCTATCTGTGAGGATTCTTTCTTGAATACCACAGGTGGAAGGTAAAGGTCAGAGACCTCTGCACTTCATCTCTCTATCCTTTTATCTCTCCTGCGAAAGACACACCGATTCCAGGAAAGCACTAAGGCGGGGGGCGGGGGGGGTGCCTTCACCCGGAGGACTAGACAGTGGAAGGCAAGGATGGTGGTAGGAACTAGGAGTGAAGCTAGAAAATCCTGGGATCACTTCAAAGAGATCAGGCCTAACTGACCCCAAGGCTATTCCTTGAACCAGTCCAGCTTTTCCCAGGTCATGGATATGGGTAGACTTTTGAGCTAGGAGCCAAACCTATGGTGTCTCCTTGGCCTTGAGTCCCTGCTAACCCTGCTAACCCTTCCAGAGCTTCTTAGTCCTCTTTGTCTTTCCCTCAAGAATCTGTGTTTCACTGGATGGTGGTTTTGACGTCCTGGTTTTCCACCCCTCTGCAGAAGAGAGTTACCGTAGCAAACCTGGGACAGGTCTTGGAAAGAAGCAATGTATTTGCAAGCTTGATCCTTGGGAACTTGGGTTTTGGGGGTGTTTCCACTTTTCCCAAGCTGATAAAAGTGGCTCATTGGGCCTAGGCTGTGCAAGCAGTATGATTTATGCTCAACGTCTGCTTTCCTTCTAGGAGATTCCATTTGGAGCATGTCTAGGCAGAGGGTGCCTATGTGACCAGCCTCCAATAAAAACTGTGGATCCCACCTCTCTGCAGGGCTTCCCTGGTCAGAAACATTATATACCTGTCGTTACATTTTCCTTGCTTGGGGAAGAGGGTTATTTATTCTCTGTTACCCTTCTTGGGAGGGAAAGGGCATAAGGAAGCTTATACGTGGATTCCCCCAGACTTCACCTGCATCTTTGTCCATTATGACCCAGTTTACTATGTCACTGTAGTAAGTCTTAGCCTTGTGTACTACTATATGCTGAGTTCTGTGAGTGCATCTAGTGAATCTCTCAGTGTGAGGTGGTCTTATGTGCCCCTGGCTCAAACCCTTTCTTATTATTAACTTATTCTCCCACATCTTTACCTTGATCTGGCATAGTTTCAGTGAAAAGATGAAAGGGAAATGTTTTCAAAAAGTTAAATAGTGTGTGCTATTCCAGATCTCAGGATTGTGAGTTAGAGTCACATGTTGGGGGTAGAGATTACTTAAAAAAATAAAATCCTAGGGGCACCTGTGGCTCAGTCAGTTAAGCATCTGACTCTTGATTTTGGCTCAGGTCATGATCTCAGGGTGGTGAGATCGAGCCCTGTGTTGGGCTCTGTGCTCAGCAGGGCGTCTGCTTGAGATTCTCTCTCTCCCTCTCCGTCTGCCCCTCACCCAGCATGCACACGCACTCCCTCTCTCTCTCTCTCTCTGATGAATAAATAAAATCTTTTTTAAAAAAGTTAAATGGCAAATAAAGAAAATATCGATCTATAATATCTAGTTTAATAAAAATGTGTCATTCCTTTTGAAAATCAAGAGGCCAGTTTGTCAGTCCTGGAAAAATTACATTTATGCTTTGTACTCACAGAGCATGAGTTTAAAAAAAAAAGAATGATTTTTTTAATCTTTCATTAGCTTTTTTTTCAATAACAGCTTTTTGAGACATAATTCATACACCATGAAATTTACTCTTTCAAAGTCTCCAGTTCAATGGTTCAGAGTTGTGCAACTATCACCACTAATTCCAGAACATTTTCATCATGACAAAAAGAAGCTCTGTAACCATTAGTAGTCAATCCCATTATACTTTCTTCTAGCCCCTGGGAACCACAAATCTTTTATCTCTGTGGATTTGCCTATTCTAAACATTTTATTTAAATGGAATCATGTTGGGGTACCTGGGTGGCTCAGTGGGTTAAGTGTCAGCCTTCAGCTCAGGTCGTGATACCAGGGTCCTGGGATCGAGCCCCGCATTGGGCTCCCTGCTCAGCACGGAGTCTGCTTCTCCCTCAGCACCTCCCTGCTGCTTGTGCGCACTCTCTCTAATTGCTTAATAAAATCTTTCTTAAAAAATGGAATCATGTGGCCTTTTTTGACTAGTTTCTTTCATTTACGTTGTGGCATAGAATAGTACTTCATTCCTTTCTCTTTTATCCAATTAATATTCCATTCTGTGGCTAAGCCACATTTTGTTCATCAGCAGATGGACATTTGGGTTGTTTCCAGATGGTATGATATCCATGTACAGATTTTTGCATAGACATGGGTTTTTAATTCTCTTGGCTATATGCTAAGGAGTGGAATTGCTGGGTCATATTGTAACTCTGTTTAACCTGTTGAGGAACCGCTAAACTATTTTCTAAAGTGGTCCCACCATTTTACATTTCCACCAACTTTTATAGAAGCGTTCTGATTCCTCTGCATGCTTGCCAACACTTGTCATTTTCTGTCTTTTTGAGTATAGTCATTCTCGTAAGTGTGAAGTGGTACCTACCTCATTATGGGATTTTTTTCTCTCATTGTTTTACTTTTCTTTTTCCTTATGACTAATGTGGAGCACCATATTGCATCTTATTGGCCATTTACGTATCTTTGGAGAAAAAAAAAACTATTCATATCCTTTGCATTTATTTATTTCTTTGTTTGTTTGTTTAAAGTAGGCCCCACACCCAGCGTGGTGCCCAATGCGGGGCTTGAACTCATGACCCTGAGATCAAGACCTGAGCTGAGATCAAGAGTCAGAGGCTTAAACTGACTGAACCCCCCAGGTGTCCCCACCTTTGTTTAGTTTTAAATGTGTTGTTTTCATTATCGAGTTGTAAGAAATCTTTATATGTTTTGGATACTAGACCTTTATCAGATAAATGATTTGCAAATATTTTTGTCCATTCTGTGAATTGGCTTTCACTTTGTTGTTGGTGTCTTTGTATTAAACTTTGATGAGGTCCAATATATTTATTATTCTTTTGTAGCTTATGCTTTTGGTGTCACATCTAACTCTCACATCAGATGTTAAGCACTGCACTTACTTTATTTTTTTTTTAAAGATTTTATTTATTTATTTGAGAGAGAATGAGAGATAGAGAGCACGAGAGGGAAGAGGGTCAGAGGGAGAAGCAGACTCCCCGCTGAGTAGGGAGCCCGATGTGGGACTCGATCCCGGGACTCCAGGATCATGACCTGAGCTGAAGGCAGTCGCTCAACCAACTGAGCCACCCAGGCGCCCCATGCACTTACTTTAGAAGGTCTACATCCATTAGCCCAATTCTGTTACTCCGCATTGGAAGGAGATTAAAAGTTATAAGATCTGGAGTACAGTGAAATAGGAAGAACATGGGATTTAGAGTCTTAAGATTGAGTCCAACTCTTACATCGTGGGAATTAAGTACTTCATTTTTTTTTTTTTTTAACTTCAGTTTTCTAGCTGGGAAGTGCAGTAATAATAGTTCCTATTTCATGAGGTTAAGGTGAAGTTTGAATTAGCTAATCTGTGAAAAGGGCTTAATATTGTACCTGGCACATAGGAGGCATATAATAATTGTTAAGTTGTTGTCATTTTTATGACAAGATTATGGAACCAAGGTTGGCCCATATTAAGAATTACCTCACAGAACCATGGTCATCACTCTGCTCTTAACCATGCTTTTTTGAAAGGCTGCAAAGGTTACATAAAGCTATAGGTTTGCTTATGGTTATATAGCCTCTGGCACCATGGAAAAACCTGATAGGCACATAGTAGGAAGATTTTATTTATTTCGAATTCAAGAATAAACAATGCTTTTCCTTTTTGGGATCCAAAGAAGAGATGAGAAACTGGTATCAGCATGATTGAATGTTCATCACAATGTGTGCTTTCTCTTATCTATCATTAATTAAGGGCCACTGATAGAATTACAAGGAAATTAGCCAACTCCTTCCCTGTCATTCAGATATAAGACTTTAAGAAAGATGGTTTGATATTTCTGTTAAATATTTACCATGCTTTATGGCATTACCTCAGAATTTACATATTAATGGCCCAATCATTTAGTGTTTACAGGTACATCATGGTTTAGGGCCACAATAAAACACTGTGTTTTATTATTGTAAAACCCAGATATTGTTGGAAGTTCAAAGTCAAGTCAGCCTCTCAGTCAGCTGCTCCTACAGGCTGACAAAGGAGGCAACTTCCAATAGAGATATGCTTATTAATTCATAACTATATTTCCTAGGGTGGACAATTTAGCAAATATTAAGAACCCTTTTGAAATAAAAACACATAATAATCCTATGCTGTGAAACATTTAAGTGAAGCTACAAGGTTTTCTGTTTTAGCTAATTCTCTATTAACTTGGAATCCACAAATACTCTCAGGGATTACTCCTGTCCTTGCTAAGGACAGAAGTCTAAATAATACTCTTTGGGAGATACCAAGATGAATCACATAGTCTTTTCCAGTAGAAATGAGGCAATTCAATGCATGATCTAGAAGCATGATGGTATCACTAGTGGGAGAATGACAGTGGAATAAGGTGAGAAATTTTCAGTCGTTGCCCAGGGTGCTAAAGCAGTTTGTGAGACTACAGTCTAAGGTAGAAATCAGCCTAAAGTGTTTTTAAATAACGCTTATGCAGTGCTTGCCTATGCTAGGTAGGTTTCTAAGCACTTCACAAGTAGGGTAACTCGTTCAATCCCTGTGAGAACCTCATGAAGTAGAAGCTATCACTCCCCCTTTAAGAGGAGCAGAAACTGAAGTTCAGACTTTCTTTTTTTTTTTTAACTTTTTTTTTTTAAGATTTTATTTACTTATGTATTTATTTGACAGAGAGAGACCCAGCGAGAGAGGGAACATAAGCAGGGGGAGCAGCAGAGGAAGGAGAAGCAGGCCTCCCGCGGAGCGGGGAGCCCGATGCGGGGCTCGATTCCAGGACCCCGGGACCATGACCTGAGCCGAAGGCAGACGCTTAACGACTGAGCCACCCAGGCGCCCCTGAAGTTCAGACTTTCAAACCACTTCAGTGAGTTGGGACCCCATGTCAGTCTACTTGCTGTTCTTTTCTCCCTCCCTCCCTCCCTCCCTCTCTCTCTCTTTCTTTCATATTTTATTTATTTCTTTATTTTAGAGACAGAGAGTGCACGTGCGTGCAAGTGGGGGGAGGGAGAGGGATGAGCCTGCTCTGCACTGAGCTGAGCGGAGCCCAAAGTGGGGCTGGATCTCAGGACCTGAGATCCTGACCTGAGCTAAAACCCAGAATCGAACGCTCAAACTCACCAGCTGAGCCACCCAGGCGCCCCAAGGAGCTGCTCTTCTTAACTACTCTTCTATGCTACTTCTCAGCTCAGAAAGGGATTATTATCAGTACAGGAACTTTTGAATTTCTGGAATCTGTATTTCTTCAAACTCCCCAAAATGTGGGCCATAATAATATAGATAAATAAAAGATTTGGTAATATTTTTCTTCTCTTTTGAGAAGGAAAATAAAGATACTACCACCTTTATCTATGTTTTACGCTAAAATTAAGTTCTACATTAAATATGTTATATACTCTAGTATGTGTGGTTCATGAATTATATGGTTTATGTAATGTGATCATCCTGTATAAATGACAATATGAATGTTCTGAAAAATAATACATGCGTGGAGGGGATAAGTTTTATTTCCATCTATTCCAGGAATCAGTCATTTTGGAAATACCCATTCATACTGTAGTAATAGCTTCTTGTATAGATTTGTTAAGCTGTTGGTAGGACATTATCTCATTTACTGATAATGATGAGACACCAGTGATAATATTAGAAAATTGATCTTGGTTGAAAAATGTGTATTTGCATTAACAGCAGCGACAGGGGCAGATTCCATTTTGTAGGGCCTGCAGCTTATATGATATGGGGGACTTCTTTAAGAAAAAAATAGAAAATTAGGTGCAAACAGAGAATATTGAATTAGAAGAGGTTAATTCAGGTGATCAGCCCTGAAAGTTCAGCTTTATTAGCTTTGTGGTAAATCCACTACTTCAGATAGCAACTAAAATAAATCTTAGATACCATAAGAATGAAGTAATCCCTGAAAAGAATTCTTCATTTTTCCCCCAGAAGGAGCTTATAATTAAATCTCTCTCTCTCTCTCTCTCTCTCTCTCTATATATATATATATATATATATATATATTTATCTCACCTCATTTCATTGCCCCCCGCCCCCTTTAACTTCTCCATTGTCTGGAAAAATCCTCTTACTGGTAGATTTCTCCATTTTGTGAGATGAGGAAAAGGAGAGGGTCACTGATTTGTTCCGGGTCACAGAGGGCTGTCAGGGCCAAGCCTGGGCTCTTTCCACTTAAACTTTCAGCGCATGAATTTAGAGAGTTAATATTCTGAGTACACACATGAAGAAGCTTCTTCGCATAGTGTCCTTACTCTTATTTTACTGGGGAAGAAGCTAAGGGTGGAGAAATTTGCATCAAAGGCAAAGCCCAAACTCTCAAATTTCTGAGTAAAGAACATACTTTAACCTTATAAACCAGTAGCCCTGTTGAAAAAATATTTCATTTTGACATGAGACACAACTTGACCAGTGGAACTTGTGTTTTTCTCTAGAGACAGTCACATTTTTTTTCCAGAAAAACTGTGATTTTGAGAAAACTCCAGAGCGCAGTACATTTCCCCCCACGCCTTACCTAATTTCCATGTTTCTTTAAGGTCATCATAATATGGACTTCAGCCATATGGGAAAAATGCAATAGCCTGACGGCCATTTGGTTCAAATTTAGATCTTAAAAGTTTTCATGGTTTCTACTTCTATTCAAATATATAAACAGAAATATGTGTTTTTTAGCTTTATATACTGTCCCCACCCCATGTTTAGCTTTAAGTCATTTGTAAGTTATAAAAGAATATATGAGGATAAAGAAACAAATCTAAACAAACCCTTAGAGTTGACACAAGGTTGTGTGGGTAAGGACTTCCAACTGTGTTGCTATAGTAACATTTAGCCTACTTTGTAACTATAATAGTTAACCGTTTTCTGAGTGCTGAGTGCTCGGTATTCATCAGCATATAGGTTCTCCATACCTAATCCTCAAGACAGTCCTCAGACGTAGGTGTTATTTTCCCATCTTACAAATGAGAAAGCTGAGGTTTAGAAAGTTCAGGTAACTGGACTAAGGTGACACAGCTCATGCCAGCATTGTGATCAAATACAGGCCTGTGCAAACAAAACAAAACAAAACAAAACAAAACACAAACACAGGCCTGTGCAACTCTCAGCCGGCTGTTCTTCCGGCATATACTACCTTCACATTAGAATTATGTGTCAGCCTCGGTGTCACCGCCATAGCTCTTGTGGTCACCAGCCTCCAAGACGGCTCCAAATGATCCTCCTTTCCTGGCATTCTCACCCTTGTATTGTCCCCTTCCATACTGAATACACAGGGCTGACCTGTTTCACCAACAAGATATTGCAAAAATGGTGGTGTAGTTCAGAAACTGGGTCATAAAGGACATTGTGTCTTTCACGGTCCTGTCTCATGAATCACTCGCTCTGGGGGAAGGCAGCTGCCATGTTGTAAATAACCTTCTCTCCAGTTGGAGAGGAAATGAAGGCTCCTGCAGACACCAGCACTAATGCACCAGGTGTGTGAGGCAGTCACTTGGGAACGCACCCTCCAGCCCCAGTCAAGCCTTTGGATAATTGCAGCCATGGTTGATAGCTGGCTGCAACCTCACAGGAGTCCCTGAGTTAGAACCACCAAGCTCTTCACTTCCAGATTCAAAACACACAGATACTGTATGAGATAGTAAATGCTGATGGTTTTAAGAGGCAAAGTTTTGGTATAACATGCTGGGAGGCAGTTGGTAACTCATACAGCCTTTGTCGGCCGTTCTTCCTCATTTTGGAGTGAGCCTCCTGGTTGACTTCATGTTCACGTAAATGGCTGGCTTGGAATTGGATTTGCCTTTGGATGTTGGGTGGTGTGGAATCATCCAAGGGTCAGCGGGTAGAGCTTGGGTGCTGATGGTGAGGCAGAGCCACAAGGGAGAAATGAATATCTTTTGTTCTCCAAAGGTGGCACGTGGAGAGAGTAACTGCTAACTCAGGGTTTGTATCAGCTGGATACTCTCTCTGACAGGGGGAGAAATAGGGATGTTATTATTTCTGGAGGGTGTTTTATTTTGTCGGAACTTGGGACAAAATTAAGCCTCTCTGAGTTTCATTTTTACTCTTTGAGGAAAGTGTGTCTGAGCTCTGAGTCCTTTCCTCTGATTCTCCCACCCCCTCTGTGTGCTCCAGAGATGCAGCGTTCTGTCAGTAGTTTGAAACGCATTCTTCTCTTCCACAGAGAATAGTAAGATGCTATTTCCTCAATGTTGGGTTCTAGCTCTTTCTTTGCCACCCCCTCGCTTCATACTCAGCTCACCTCTTATGTTTCATTTCTTTATAAACAAAGTATTATTATTTTTATGGAGATATGATTGACAGATAACATTGTGTAAGTTGGAAGTGCACAACCTGTTCACCTGAGACATTTCTGTATTGCAATGTGATTACCTCAGTAGAGTTAGCTGACACCTTTATCATGTCACAGAATTACCATTTCTTTTTCATGCTGGGAACTGCATCTCCTCTGCCATCGCTTTACAGCCTGGAGGCTGGATTGATACCCTGTTCTCCATTTACCTGTGCCCTATCCTCCTCTACACAAGACACTCAAAACCCTGTTCATGTGTGACTTCCTCTGATGAGAGTAGCATAGGAACATAGACCGCCCTTGTTGTATTCACCCCTGGATTTCTAGTGATGTACGGCACAAGAGACACTTGTCGATTTAGTGCCGTTGGAGGGAGATGTTATTCCAGGGCAGAGAAAGCAAGTGCAGAGGCGCTAAGGTAGGAAAGCGTGTGGCGTATGTGAGGGATTATTCATTAAATTAAAAACCGATGTTTTGTTACATTCTTTTTTCACTTATATCGAGTTTAATTCAATTTCACAGTCCTTAAGTTTATTTGTAAACTGAATTCCGTGTGAAAATAAGTTATAGTCAGGTTTGCACTTCAATTTATGAAGACAGAAATCTCAGCCTCTATGGCTCCTTGTAATTCTTCCTCTCTCTTTTCCCCATTGCAAGGATAAAACATTTGGGACCATTGGTATAGGCAAATGCTAGTTCAGATCTAATAATAAATCACTGTGGAACAGCGAGAGGGTCCAGGACGGTGAGTCAGAGGATCTGCTCCATCCTTTGGCTTTGCCTTTAGCTGCTCTCCCGCCCTGAGCCGATTCCTCCCTTGTGTGCCCTCACTGTTCTGCTGAGCCTCAGCCTTCCTGGGGCCAGGCCAGCAGCCCCCCAGCAAGGACCAGCTTTGCCTGTCATCTCAGGGGAGCTTTTCACTGCTCTGTCGCCCACCACCATCTGACATTTTTTGTTGTCTATTTTGTGCCAGGAACTGTGCAGTACGGTTGGTTAGAAACAAGGCAGCCAAGTGAGGAGGAAAGACAAACATAACAAGAGTAATGAATATAGCATGTGATAAATGCTGTCATGGAAGTAAGCAAAAGATATCACGTAGCCCAGAAAAGGGTGTCAAAGGGAGGCTCTCTGAAGGCAGAGATGTCTGGTCCAGTTTTGAAGGACTGCACAGAATTTACTCTGCCGGAGCGTTGTGGGCAAATGAGAACGTGCAAAGGCAGAACTAGCGTGCATGCCTGGGGTGGAGGCTTCTCTGGAGCAAGACAGAGGACCAAGGAAGCCAGTACTTCCCAGGGTCCAAAGGACAAGTTTGGGAGATAAATGCATGCACTGCATTTATATGCATGCATTATAAAAGCATGACTTCACCATTCCTGCTTCTGGCTTTATTTCCCTTTCACAGGAGCGTGTTTGGAGTGAGGCTTATTCATGGCACATTGTTCTGCCCCTATGCATTTATTGGAACTAATAAAACAGGTTTCCCACCGCCCCCCCCCCGGGAGAGTCCCAACAGCCATTAGTTTTTCACATTAGGTATGGTTTATTTTGTGGCGGTAAGCATTTGAAATGTGCAGTTATTTCTAGATGTAAGTTTTGCAACATGGGGATCAGCCATAAACATGCAGAGGGAAATTATAGATGGGAGAGTTAGGCTAATAATTTAATCTTCATAGTGCATGAACATTGCCTGTCTTGTGAGCCTGCAGGTGTGTCTGTTACCCACAGAAATCAGAGCCTAAAATCGGGAGCTGGGTTTACAGCCATTTATTTACTTTGCAAGGCTCTCTTCTCATTATAGAGTTTCTTCTCTGTGCCAGATGCTGTAGATAGAGAGGAAAGGATATATTTCTAGCCTCTAAGAGTTCTAGATGGATATACCATTATTCCTCTGTGGATCATCCCTAATGCCTTACAATAACCTCGTTAGAACATTTGCTGTGCCCCCAAGCATTTCATGTATTATCTTGTTTAATATTATCTACAGTCCTATGATTGTCCCCATTTTACCATTAAGGAAAGTGAGGCACAGAGAATTTCCACTGCTAGTAAGTGTCGAAACCAGATATACACCAGGAAGTCTTCCATGTAAAATATCCCTACACAGGGATTATAGAAAGTATCCCATAACTATTTGTTAAATGAAATTACCCATCGTACTGGTTCTTTCACCACTCCTGGAAAGTATCTAGGACAAATACCCTTGTCTTTTCTACCAATAAATTTAACCGAAACCCAGAGAATCACATCATGGGTCAATAGAGAATAGAGAAACTTCTAACAAGCAGTCACTTATAAGCCAGCCTGAGTTCCACTCAGGGATTCATTCCCAGGGAATCACATCCATTCCTTTGCTCAGCAGACTATAAGTACATAGTCTGTGTCAACATCTACAGATATAAAAAGCTCCGATCTGTAGGAGAACACAGATACAGAAGTAGTTAGAATCAGCGGCAGATCCAGGTTTTGTGGTCCTGAAGCTAATAACAACTTTAGGGTCTTCTTTAAGAAACATTATGAATAAAAAATTAGATATGAAAGTGAATATTTACTTAGACTGCAGAAAGAAATCAAATTATTAATTTGAAAAAGCCAACAAATTCCATAAACACCTCCCAATTCAGAGAAGTAATTTAACACTCTTATGAACTAACTGCCTGACGTGCTATATGATACTTTCTTATAATTTTTATTTATTTATTTTTTTGATTTATTTATTTATTTATTTATTTATTTGACAGAGAGAGACACAGTGAGAGCAGGAACACAAGCAGGGGGAGTGGGAGAGGGAGAAGCAGGCTTCCTGCCGAGCAAGGAGCCTGATGCGGGGCTCGATCCCAGGACCCTGGGATCATGACCTGAGCCGAAGGCAGATGCTTAGCGACTGAGCCACCCAGGTGCCCCTCTTATAATTTTTAGATGATACTCATTGTTGTCTTCACATGGCAACAGTTTTGTAATATTTTCAATAAAGAGATAGTTTAGTCTTTTCTCAAGAAAAACCTTATTTTTTATTGATAGGCTAGATATTTTCTTTTGGATTCTAACCCCCTCTTAATAATGTCATACTAAGATGTGATCTATTATGTGACACACACAGAAAGGCAATGACTGTTTTTAGTATTACCTTGGGTTTGTGTCCCATAAACCAGAAATTCTGATAAATCATACAATTACCACAAGGAAGAAAAAAAAAGTTTGGTGTACTTGTAATGATAGCAGCTGCATTACTGAGTTTATGGTCCCAACAGGAGAGAACTTCTGTTTTGTATTGGCATTAATGAGGACAGAGTCTACCACTTAAAATTTATACATCTGATGACTGGAAGAATTTACCAGAAACTAGCTTCTGGTCTTACACATTTCCAGTCTTGTTTCTCTTTCACTGCCTACATACTGCTGATAAACTGTACCGGGAGGACATATTCCTATCATGATATTATCTCTGGCCCTTAGTGGGTGGTGGGAATATTCCAGGAAGCCAGGTTGGCTAGGAACAACTTAATGTACACATGACAAATCGCATAAACAAATTCCAGCAATCCCAAACTAAACGTATCTTCAAACAACTTCCTCTTAGTCCGTAATGTCAAAAAAGCCCTTGCCCACCTGACGGGAGGGCAAGTGTGACAGAGAAAATTGCTGTAAAGAGAAAATTGCACTCATAATTGCAGTTAAAGTATTGTCCGAAAGGCTTACAGAAAGCTATGCTATGTGAAGAGCTTGCTACAGACACTCCCAGGGCCTTGGAAGGGGCTTGTGTGAGGGTGGAAGCTTAAACTTCATTGATTTTGTAATAAATACACCCTCCTGATTCTGATAAGTGGTTAATATTGGATATGGTGCCAACAAATAAAAAAGGTGACTACTTCTGAGGGTTGGAGATAGAAAGTCTTCCCAGATGTTAGAGTAGACCGTTCTGGAGGTGCAACATGAAAGATGAATAGGAATTTTTGAGACAGTCAAGGGAGGGCTCCCAGCAGGTTCAAAAGCCTGGTGTGAGGATAGAACATGTTTATTGAGAGACTATTGAGTGCTTGGTATATGTAGACTGGGGGGAAGTGTCTGGCAAAGTTTGGGGAGGAGACTGCAGGTCTGTTGTCTCCTGGCCAGGTTAGCTGCTGGGGAGTTCTGATCTCTCTCGCTTGGAAAATTCTAACCCTCCTGTCGGAGATGCCTCTTCCTGTGTACTTTACCTCCTCATTCTCACTTCCACAGCCCCATTTCACTACATCCTGGCATATTTCATCATCTCTTTGCTTTCTGAAACCTGTCTTTCACTCTCCTCTGAGGCTCAGCAGAGTTCCCAGGTCCTGCTGATGAACCTTGCCCACTAAGAATAGAGGTATGCCATTCACTGAAATACTCCACGTTTCGGACACTAAGACTACTACTACTCTATCTTCTTCTTTTTCTTTTTTAAGATTTTGTTTATTTATTTATTTATTTGACAGAGAGAGAGAGAGAGAGAGAGACAGCGAGAGAGGGAACACAAGCAGGGGAGAGGGTCAGAGGGAGAAGCAGGCTTCCTGCTGAGCAGGGAGCCTGATGGCAGGACTCGATCCTGGGACTCCAGGATCATGACCTGAGCCGAAGGCAGACACTTAACAATGGAGCCACCCAGGCGCCCCTCTAATCTATGATCTTAACACAGTCCTGATTTTTTTGATTGTTACCTCCTCATCCCTTCTCCTGGAGAAGGAAACCCATTTCTCAGAATTCAGCTTCCTCCAGGTTCTAAATATAACCCTTATCTCTACAACTCCATTGAACAGAAGCTGGGACGATGGGCTCATCTAGTGAAAATGGGTCATAATATGATGTCTATAGTGTTCCTCTTCTTCAGGTACCAAAAGTGCTCTTGTTCTTTCCCTACTAGCAGGAGAAGTGGGTGTTGCTAAGAAAAATCAAGGCTATTGGGAGAGGAGAGAAGGACCAACATTTCCTCTGCCATTTACTGGGGGCAGCTGGGACAGTAGATGAAAAGAAACAGAATCAGTGGGGCCACTGGGTGGCAGCATCATGAATGTGACTGCAGGGCTACCTTGGACCTGCCGTGGTCACTGTTGACTGCAGCCTGGGGTGATCCCCAAGCCAGCACTGAAGGAGTCTGAGGAGGCCTGGGCTGGTCCCACCCTGGTCCCACATTCCAGCTGAGTGCTCCCTCATCTTTCTGGTTCTTTTTTTTTTCCTTTGATTTGTCTCCTCAGGCAAGGACAACAAAAGCAAGAATTGACAAATGGGACTACATCAAACTAAAACACTCCCGCACAGCAAAGGAAACCATCAACAAAATGAAAAGGCAACCTACTGAATAAGAGAAGACATTCACAAATGATATATCTGACAAGAGGTTAACATCCAACATATATAAAGAACTCATGCAACTCAATAGCACAAAGAACACACAACCCCATTAAAAAATGGGCAGAGGACCTGAATAGACATCTTTCTAAAGAAGACATACAGATGGCCAACAGACTCTTGAAAACATGCTCAACATCACTCATCATCAGGGAAATGTAAATCAAAGCCACAATGAGATATCACCTCGTGTCTATTAGAATGGCTAGTATCAAAAAGACAAGAAATAACAGGTGTTAGCAAGGCTGTGGCAAAAAGGGAACCCTTGTGCCCTGTTGGTAGGAATGTAAATCGGTGCAGCCACTACTGAAAACAGTATGGAGGTTACACACACACACACACACACACACACACACACGCACACACACACACACAGCAGAATAGTACTTAGCCACTTAAAAAAAAAGGAAATCTTGCCATTTGTGGCAACATGGATGGACCTAGAAGGTATTATGCCAAGTGAGATAAGTCTGACAGAGCAAGACAAATACCGTATGATTTCACTTATATGTGCATTCTAAAAAACAAAACAAAGAAAACAAAACAGAAACGGACTTACAGAATCAGAGAACAAACTGATAGTTGCCAGAGGGGAGGGAGGTAGGGAAATGGATGCAATTGGTAAAGGGTATTAAGAGGCATAGACTTTCAGGGGTGCCAGTGTGGTTAGCAGTGGATTCTTGATTTTGGATCAAGAATGATTTCAGGGTCCTGGGATTGAGCCTGTGTGGAGCCCTGCCATTGGACTCCATGGGAACTCTGCTTCTTTCTCTCTCCCTCTCCCTCTGCCCCTGCACGCATGTGCATACACACTCTCTAAAAATAAATAAGTAAATCTTAAAAAAAAAGAGGTATAGACTTCCAGTTATAAAGTAAATAAGATATACATGGGGATGTAATATACAGCATAAGGACTATAGTCAACAATATTGTAACCACTTTGTATGGTGACAGGTGGTAACTAGACTTATTATGGTGACCATTTCATTAGGTATAAAAATATCACTATGTTGTATACCTGAAACTAATACAGTATTGTCTTGTCAGTTATTCTTCATTAAAAAAAAAAATAAACAAACCTCTTCCCAGGAAAAAAAGAAGAGATTAGGGTAACATATTTTTCAAGACTGCCCAATGTTTTTTATATTTTGAGAAATGATGATTTCTTGTGGTTTTGAATGTTGAGGTATTATGCGCATTGTGAATGTCAAAGATTTTCAAATGAGGATCATCTTAATGGAGGCCAGGAAAACACTCAGTAGTTTCAACAACATCTTGGAAAACCTCAATTGGAAGGGACCTTTTTTAACCTGGGAGAGAAGGACTGATAAAAGCTGAAATGTTAAAAGCATTCCATTTAAAATCAGAAAAAAAAAAACCAAGAATGTCTGGAATTACTACTTACACTCAACATTATCATGGAGTTTCGTCCTTGTGTGGTAAACATTTAAAAGGAGCAAGGAATGGAAATGTAAAAACAAAATTTTTATTATTTCAAATAATATTACTGTCTACAAAGAAAATCTCTTAGTCTACAGATTGTTAAAATTAATAATAATTTAGCAAGAATGTTGAATATAAGATCAACTCCCAAAATTTAGTTACATTTCTATGTAACATCAACAAAAGAAAATGCAATTAAAAATATATTTCCAATGGCAAAAAAGGTGTAAAGTACCTAGGAATAAATCTACAAACGTGTAAGGTCTTTGCGTAGAATATTCTAAAACTTTATCAAAGGATATATATATTTTAAAGATTTTATTTATTTACTTGGCAGAGAGAGACACAGCGAGAGAGGGAACACAAGCAGGGGGAGTGGGAGAGGGAGAAGCAGGCTTCCCACAGAGCGGGAAGCCTGATGTGGGGCTCAATCCCAGGACCCTGGGATCATGACTTGAGCCAAAGGCAGACGCTTAACAACTGAGCCACCCAGGCACCCCTATCAAAGGATAGTAATGAAGGCTTAAATAAATGGAGGGACATACCATGTGCACGAATAGGTATATTTAACACAATAAAGTGATCAGTAGACTTAATTTCTTCAAATTGAGTAGTAGACTTAATACAATTTCAACTAAGAATAAGTCTTCATTTGATAAACTGATTCTAAAATTTAAATGGAAAAGCGAAAGGGTCAAGAATAGCCAGTCATTTTTGACCTAGGTAAGGAGTCCTGTCTTATCAGACAGCAAAGCTTTTATTATAAAGTCGTATTAAGACAGCAATGTGTGACAGAGTAAGAAAACATACTTTTAGCAGACAATATGTAAGAACATTCTAATGACCTCAGTCAGGGTTGGGCAGGATTTCGTAAACAAGTCACGAAGTGCAAATCATTAAAAAAATAAGGCACTGATAAATTAAAAATAAGAACTTGGATATGATAGAAAATGCAAACAGACAAATCATATGCTGGAATAAAATGTTTACACCATATATAACTAACAGAAAATTAGTATCTGGAGTATTTTTAAAACTATCTAAAAATAAGGAAAAGATAATAACCCACCTTCCCCCCTGCCTTCTGCCCCAAAGGGTCATAAACCCATAAGCAGGTGTTTTATAAAAGAGGAAATGAAAATAATCAATAAACATGTTGAAAAGATGCTCCTTTTGTATTAATAAGGGAAATGAACATTAAAACCCCATTGAGATGCTACTTCACAGCTTCTGGACTAGAAAAAAATTAAAAAGTCAGACACTGCCAATGTTGTGTGGACAGCAGAATTGTTGCGGGTAGGAACATAAATGACACAACACTTTGGAACACAAGTTGACATCATGAGCAGGGTTAATCGTGCCTGTAATCTGCTGGGTCCATACCTTAGAGACACTCTTACCCAAGCACACAGGGAGATGTGGGCGAGATGCAGTATTGCTTGGCTGAGCAGAAACCGGGAAATCACCCAGAGAGGGGCCAGAATGCCCTTCTAAAGGGAACAACACATTGTGATACTCCCCTATTCTAAACCACCCAGTGGTTTCCCACTGCACTTAAGAGAGAATTCTAAACCCCTTCACCAGTTTCATCAGATGCCACTCTCCCGGGGTTTCTCAAGACCTAAGATCTTCCCCCCGACTCAGGGCAACATGTCCTTTCCATGGTCATTCCATGGTTGGCTCTTTTCTCATCCTCGAAGACAGCTGAATTATCACTTCCTTAAAGAGTCCTTCACTTGCCATCCCATCTAAGTTAGTTTTCCCTATCTGCTTCTCTTTCTCAGCCCTATACTTGTTGCCTATAATAATAAATGTTAATATAAGAATTATGTATATATGGGTGTATGCATTCATGCATTCATAATTTTTTAGCCTTTCTTTGACATTAAACTAATAACCTCTTTGAAAGCAGAGACTAGGTTTGTCTGGCTTATGATTGTCCACTGTGTGTTCCACATAGCCTGGCATATGATAGTCACTCAATAAATCTTTGTTGAATGATTGAATAAGAGCACTGCATAAACTGTATCTGTGCCTATTTGAAGTGGCTTGTTGATCTCAGAGTACATTTTATTACTTCTGGTTTGGGAAATGATAATGGGATACCACATCAGCCACATAAATTCTTAGTATTTCTTTAGAAGGTAAAGGGAAGTGTTTACCTGGTGTTATTTTTTACCTCAAATAATTAACCAGCATGTGCCTAAATGCTTCCACAAATTATTTTGAATGATTTAATATATAATACATTAAGTAGATTTTTCAACCAAACAGAAAGTCCTTCAATGCCCAAACTGTTTGGAGATACATGTAATGTTTTTAGATAGGTTCCAATACACATTAAAAAAAAAAACATTTATAGATACTAATATAGACATTTGATATTGAGTATTCTAATATGCAGGTAAAATAGGCCTGGGCTGTTTTTGAAAGAGCCCTGAATTTAGGTTGATGTAGGTTTTTATTTTATTTTTATTCTAGTTATTTAAATTTATTTAAATAATATGTATGTTTATTTAAATTATACTTTCTGTATTTTATATATTTTAAATATTTGTTTTGCAATTTAATTTTGTTTTTCCTGATTAGACCTTGAGCTCCTAGAAGAGTTGGCATTATCTACGGAAGAGGTGGATTAAGCAGACAAAATGATTCGAGAAACATTCGAAATTCAGCAAAATATGGAAATAATACAGAGGTTTTACATTCTCAGTCACAGGAGTGGTGCTCTTGCTCAGACAATGCAAGTCAGACAGATTCATTTTCATAATGGATGGAAAAACTAAGCTAACCTAAAAATAGAGGTATTATGCAACATTTAGCATAAATTCAGGCTCTTTGTCCCTGAAACTTCTTTTTAAAATTATTTCACTTATTTTTGTAACCTGACATTCTGATATGCAAACACCATTAAATGAAATGGGATTTCTTGGTTTCCATTTAATTTTTAAAAGCTATAATTTTGAGGAGCACCTTTTTGTATAAATGATTTAAAATGGTGAAAAAAACAAAAGAAATGATCAACTTTCTGGCTACGGTGTTGTGTAAAAGTAAACTTCCAGGGTAGAGGTCATTTTTCTGGCTTCACTTGGGAGGTTCACATGAAAGTAACATTAAAGTTTACATCAAAGTTGGGTGAGAAACTTTTCCTTGTAATTGATTTCCACTTGGATTTGATTTCTACATTTTGTAAGTTCCTAGAGAATTATTAGGAGGCCAAAATGAATAAAGAGTTGATAACCTGAATTTTCATTAAAAATATGTAATTATCGGGGCACTTGGGTGGCTCAGTCGGTTAAGCATCTGCCTTCGGCTCAGGTCATGATCTCAGGGTCCTGGGATCGAGTCCGGCATCGGGCTCCCTGCTCCGCGGGAAGCCTCCTTCTCCCTCTCCCTCTGCCGCTCCCCCTGCTTGTGCTCTCTCTCTCTTTCAAATAAATAAATAAAAATTTAAAAAATATGTAATTATCAGAGTGATGTTTATATAGATATTAATATTTATAGCTAAAAAAGAGTGTGTTCTCAATCAGGCTTTGACAAAGCTGCTCTAAATCACTGTAAATAGTTGAACCCACAGTACAGCTAATACTATTTTGATAATTAATTTAGAAAGCCCCCAGATTTACTCTTTTGATAATAACATAGGTAATTCTGACACCCAAGTAAGTTTTTGGCTCAACCATTTGACTTCATTTCCTATGAACCTGAAAGTGATCAAGAATTAAAAAAGGGCGGAGTTGGCCAGTCACCCAGTACTAAAAAAGTCCTAAATAAGGCACTAACCATTATTTTCCCTTAATAGTGGTAATAGTTCTATTTGCTTAGCAAGTCACATTCTTTGCTCTGTACCCCCTTCCAACCCCCTGGCCCAAATGCCTAGGCTATGCCTTCTCCTTCCCCTCGGCAGATTGCGGCCTCCGGGGATGGGGACGGAGCTCTCCAAGGAACACCTGTCGGGTGGCTAAGGCCACCAGGGCGACCCACAGGAGGTACCCACCTGAGAAACACAGAGCCGGGGCTGTCTGTGGAGCTGTGTGGGGCCTCAGTGCTTGCCTTTCTTGGGCTGCCCGGAATGTCAAACTGGAATACCGTGTCGCTGGAGGACAGATTTTTCTTTGCCATTGTGCGCATGTCGATCACCAAGTCACGAAAGAAGCTCAAGGGCTCATTTCTGAATCCCCCCAGTCATGTGAAAAACTCTGCGTTTTAGCTTTGCTCCGTTCCCACATTGCAGGAAACTCTTTCTTCATGTGACTCCTAATCTAGCTGAGGCTGTTTTTTTTTAAGTCAGTTAATGAGTAACATGTAAGTATGACACAGAATGGTTTTCATCCTACCCACACTGGTTCTAAAGGAAAAATAAATGTGTTTGGGAAACGGACCTTTCAGTTTACCAATATGAACACCGCACGACCATGGATTTTGGTAAAGAAAGTCCACGGGAAGGTAAAGACGTGAAAGAGTGAGGTGCAGAAACTTGCAGCATCTAGACATTTAAAGTGGGGACGCTTTTCTTGGATCCCCTGGGCCTGAGCAACAGGGTGGAGAATGTGGATGTGCTTTGTAAAGCTTTTACACATGCAGGAAATAATCAGCCCACAAGCATGCCACGGCTGATGTTTGGGAAGATGCACTAGAGCTTTCAGGCTGCCCCGCGTCATTCTTGGGAACTGAAGAGTTCTGGAATTCTTATGGAAGGGAAACGTACAAAGTCAAGCTCAACATTCAGGTTGTGTCTTTTGCTGGGTCACAGGCAGCTGTGACCTCTGTCACCGCCACCACCACCACAAAGACAGAGAATCACCAGAACGTGAGGGTTCCAGCAGCATTTCTGCTGCTTTCTGGCTCTGGAACCACAGGTGATCCCAGACCAGACCTGCTGAGCTTGCTGTCTGCCAGGCCTGCCTCATAGTATTAGAATGAAATCGAGGAGATTCTGCTACATATTATTGTTATTTCAGACCCATATAAAGCAGGAAGCTCGCAAGGAGAGTTTCTTTGTGTGACATTATTCACTCACTCAGTGTTCGTGCCCAAGGAGAACATCAACGTCCCTCCACCAACGTTCCTGGCAGCGGCGAAGGATCTGGTCCAAAGTAGCTGCGCTTTCTCTCTCCTTGTTCCCCTTGTGATTGGTCAGTGACATTGGAGGACGGCTGGCTCAAGTGAAGCACACCGACTCTGACCGTGGAAGAGAGCAAAGTTTCCCAGGAAATCAAAGCTTTAGCCTTGGCCTTGTGAGCTCTTTGCTCTAACCAGCTGATAACCAGCCAGGGATGGGCTTGTGCTGCTCGGTGTGCGGTACTGACTCCCAAGTGCACTTTGGAAACTAGCGGAAGTGTGTCTTTTGGTGGGAGTTTAGTGGTTCCTAATAGGATAACCAACTTATCCCAGTTTGTCTGGGATTTTCTGGTTTTAGCCCTGAATGCCTTGCATCTTTGGAACCGCTTGGCGCAAGGCAAACCATGACAGCCGGTCACCGTGGTTCCTGGTGCCACCTTGCTGCAATTCTGATGCTACCTGCATCCCACTTTACTCCTTGTCCTCCTCTGTAGTGCCATATATGTATTTTTCTTGTCCCCCTTATTTCTGTGTTGCAGTTATGTTGGAAAGACATCAAATAAAGTAAGTTCTACTAAGGTGTTGGATTAAACAAACCCATATCATACTTCGCATACTAGCAACAATCTGCAAGCTAGTTTCTGCTCCTTGTAAACAAAAAAGTCTAACCAGTGCACATATTAATAACTAATGCAACATAATTTGTTACTGTCTCCCAGGCAGGTTTGGATTTTAGGTGGGGCAATGCTTAACTTGTGAGAGAATGTCTCCAAAGGAGGGAATTCCAGTGTCACCAATCTTTGGACATATTTTTCAATAGAGAAGCTATTGACTCATCAACAATATTTTAATTAGCAAAACTCCATGCTAGCCACTGTGAATGACAGAAAAAAATTTTAAGAAATGGGTCCTTGATCCAATAATGTAGCTAGGAAGAGACACTATACATAATGGAAAAGTTAATTAACAACTCAGGAGGGAGGGAGGCAGTAAATCAGGCTGATACTGCCTAATATCTCTTGAGTCTCTGTAGCACCTCTGCTAGATATTTCAAAACAATATCTCAGTCTCTTCTTGTCCAAACCACATTTTTACAGATGATGAAACTGTATGTTAAAAACGTTAAGCAACTTGGCCATGATCAAGTGGCCCTAAGAATGTGGTCGCACTGGAATTCATTCATTCATTTACCAAATGTTTATTGAGCATTTAAATGGAAGTGAGACTATGTTTATTTACATTTAAAAGGAGGCAAGATCTTTCGAATCTGGGATGATTTAGAAAAGCCTACAGGAAAAGGTGGAGTTTGTGTTAAACTCTGAAGAGTGAAGGGAGGTTGGAAAAGCAGAGAGAGAAGCGAGCGAATAGGTACACGGGCCAGGTGTGTGTGTGTGTTTGTGTGTGTGTGTAAGTGGAGACTTTGTGTTGGTGAAGAAGGTAGTAGCTTTACAAACAATGAATCATGGAACACTACATCAAAAACTAATGTTGTAATGTATGGTGATTAACATAACAAAAATTTAAAGAAAAAAAAAGAAGGTAGTAGCTTTGAACACTTAGGTAGAGCCTGGATGATGAAGGACCCCGCATGCCAGTGGCTAGGTCAAGCTTTATCTTATAGGTAATAGGAATAAACAGATGAATGCTGAATTTCATGGCCATGTACATGATGCTTTGAAAGCTGAAAATGACAATCATCTGATGATAGATTATTTCACTTAGGCGGCAGCTACCAGTCTATGGGAAGCAACTCTGAAGTCGTTGAAACAGTACTGGCTGAACTCTTATGTAAGATGTTGAGTTGATTCCTAATCATAAGACATTGTGTCAAAGATGAGGTGTGCTGAAAGTCTAGAACCCAGGGGTCACGAACTCAAATACCTTCAAGAGCCAGAAAGGTAAGACTGTGAGGTAGGGATGGAAGCCAGCAGAAAGTGCCTTAGAAAGGGGCAGGGTGCATGTTCTCCCCAGAGACATTCAAGTTGTTGTTGTTCTTTTAAATTCTAGTATAGTTAACATACAGTGTTGCATTGGTTTCAGGTGTACAATATAGAGATTCAGTGATTTTTTTTACCTTACTCAGTGCTCATCATCATAAGTATATTCTTAATTCCCTTCACCCGTTTCTTCCATTCCCCCACTTACCTCCCCTCTGGTAACCACCGGTTATAAAGAACTTACATAACTCAACACCAAAAAACCAAATAATCCAAATAAAACATGGGCAGGAGACAGGAACAAACATTTCTCCAAAGAAGACATCCAGATTATGTTTGGACCTTATGTTCAAACAGGAATGAGGTTCTGAAGGCATATGACCACAGAGAGAAAAATGTGACTTCTGATGCCTTATTTTTAAGATTAATGGCAGTCGACTGCTGGATAGCAATCCACATCAGCAGGCACGGAACTACCACTGTTTGACCCCTTCAGCTGTTTAGACATGACCTTTGTTTAAGGCACTCCTAGCCTTTGCAGCAGCTTTCATTTTTGTGTGTGAAGATTAAAACAAAGGCCAGGCGATCAAGGATAAACAACTGGTGTAGGACATTTATAGAAACATAGCTATAAAAAGAGCATACACACTGGCAAAAAAAATGATAATAAGTAGAATACAACTAAAATAAAGATAGCAGAGACCTTATTATCTCCCCCCATGGAAACTGAGATTATGGAGACCTAACAAGACACAGAAACTGACAATTAGCAAGCAGTTTGAAGCAAGACCACCAGTGATTCAAATGTCTCATTTTGCTGATGCTCCCCAATAAGTCACCTGTTATATCTTTGTAAGTAGAGATTGTAAAGAGCTTGTAAACTAGAAAACAGAACAATGAATTTGGGCTCTCTCACTTGGTAAGTTGAGTTAACATCTCTGGACTTCTTTCTCTTCTACCGAATGAAAGATATTAGGCTAGATTTGGCCTGCTGACAGCTTCTGTTTGGCCTTTGCCATGTTTCATAATTAGGAGTTTCTTAAACATTTCATATAGAACATTGTTATCTGACCTTGCCTGAAAAATAGGATCCGTGTGGTAATAGTTGGCTGATACTAAGTCATAATGTCCCCTTGTGGTGGGGCTGATCTCTGCAGTCTGCCTCTGTCCTCAGCCCTCCCCAATTGCTCATTCTGCCTGCTTTGATTCACTGGGTTCTCAAAATATGCTTTTGGGTTTTAAACCCCCAGCCTACATAATGTTGAAAGTCTTCTCTAGCTCTAGCTCCTTAAACTCGCCTCACTGAATTCTCACTGTAAGAATTTTTTTCTTTTTAAATAAATTTTTTTTAAGATTTTATTTATTTGAGAGAGAGAGAGCACAAGTAGGCAGAGCAGCAGGCAGAGGGAGAGGGAGAAGCAGGCTCCCTGCTGAGCAGGGAGCCCAATGCAGGGCTGGATCCCAGGAACCTGGGATCATGACCTGAGCCCAAGGCAGACGCTTAACTGACTGAGCCACCCGGGTGCCCCAGAATGTTTTTCTTTCTTCAGTGAAACAAGGTCCATAGTTCCAGAAATTTAGTCTTGTGCAATGATGATAATCTTTGGTTATTATATCCAGCCATTCTGAAGTCCAAAAATATGGACCTTATATGTCTGCTGGTGTTCGGTTAGGTAAAAGGTGGGGAACTCATGCCTATCTATGTTCTTCCTCCTCCTAGAGGTGTGGGAATGGGATGTTGAGGCACAAGACCAAGCTGAAAACACCAGATAAACAACAGAGCTTCAAAACTGAGCTTTCCAGGGGCATGGAATGTAAATTTCCACGCAAAAATACACTAAGTTTCCTCTACAATTAAGCAGTTACAGGTATTTGTGCTTTAAGATTTATCTGATGGATTATGCTGTGTTCGGGTTAGTATTAATACAGTTAGTTTTATACTCTAAGCACATGCTGCTGCCATTTGGGCAAACAAGTGTATGTTCTGGTGGAGTTACCTGGAGATTCCAAATTCATCATGGAATGATGGTATATTGGATATATTATGAATGTATGCACATTTCTAGGGTGATTTAGAATGTGGGCATTGGAAGGGTGGCTCCATTATTTCCTTGCTGTGTTACTTTAGAAAGGTTCCAGACCTCTGGAAAAATGGTATCAATCATGGTATCCATCTCAAAGGTGAGAATTGGATGATCATGTACAGTTCCAGCATGAAGCCTGTACGTAGTCAGCAAGCAGAAAATACTATTGAGGAGGAGGAGGAGGAGGAGGAAGATTGTGATTTGAGCTGGTCATATCTTCACTAAAGTTGAGTGGAGTCTTATAATCAAAAGATAGAATTTCCTTTTCTGAATGTGACCTCAGCTGAGTGCCTGCATGTGGCTTGTGGAAGACCTCATCTCAAAGAGAGAGATCAAGTATTAACAGTTTGTGCTGGTGGGGTGTTGACATTGGTGCTAACAGCTCCACCAAGCAGCCTGGAATGCTCAGTCTAACTAGTGAGCTAGGGCTTATCTCAAGCCCCTTCCTCCTTCCTTGAGCTCCTTTGGCCTGTGGTGTTGGTGATCACAATTGAAAAGGAGGTTAATTCCCCCTCTGAAGTCATGAGCCGTTCTCTAAGAGAATGCAGAGATAAGATGTATGTTGCTTTTGACAGAGAGCCATTACTATCTGTAGCAGTTGGTGACTTTGGAGGGAGTTTTGCCCCCAGAAAGATTAGAAAATTGATCTTGCAATTCCAGTGAACACCGCAGTATCCAACGTAAAGCAACCTTTGTCTTTGGGCGTTTGGTCTTTATGATGTAAAGGAAGGAAATTTGGAAACCCAGGTTCCTATTCCTGCTCCGCCACTCACTTGGGTATGTTTTTCACTGCTCCTTACTGTATTTAAATTTACAAAATGAGTTGAGATCATTGATTTTAGGCATTCTGTTAGTATACATTTCTGTCAATTCACATTTTTGTTATTTAAACAGCTATGTGCTGGTCACACAGCTTTTCGAGGAAAAGCAAAGCTTTGATTTGTAGCATTTGTCAATTTCCAGAGTGTAAATGCTCCCACCATGGCTAGTTTTAAGCTACCAGCATGGTGCCATTGAATATGGCTTTGGGAAGAGATGCTGACAGTTCTTGTGAGCTTGTAGGAGCTGACTTCCTCACAGCACTTCGGACATTCAGACATCCCAGCTGCAGTATTTGGCAAAACGTATGAATTTAGCTCCAGAGTTACCAGATTGAAGAAACTGTGTTCTTTGATTTAAGTATCAGTATCTTCAGACCTCCTGCATAGTTCTTGTCTATTCTGCCTTTTTTTGATTTTATACAAATTGACAACTATTTCCAGAGAAATATTTATGAACATTGTATTATTTTTAGTGTCTCCATAATGGATTTTTTTGGTATTTTTTATTGTGGTAAAATATACATAATATCTTAATTGTTTTAGAGTGCACAGCTTGGTGCCATTAACTACGTTCATAATGTTGGGCCATAGTTTTTTAAAATACACTTTTTTGTTTATAAGACAAAATACACAAAATATAAAAAAAAATTAAGCAAGCCCCTATAATCTTCAGCATCCAGAGATAATCACCATTGACACTGTTAGCATTATCAAAATTATGTTTTACTCTAAAGGATTGTCAAAATAGCTTGGTAATCCTGGAAATATAGCCAAGATTTACTCAATATGTGTTTTTTTTTTTTTTTGAAGATTTTATTTATTTATTTGACGGAGAGACACAGCGAGAGGGGGGACACAAACAGGGGCAGAGGGAGAGGCAGAAGCAGGCTCCCCGCTGAGCAAGGAGCCCGATGTGGGACTTGATCCCAGGACCCTGAGATCATGACCTGAGCCAAAGGTAGCCACTTAACAGACTGAGCCACCCAGGTATCCCTTAAAGATTTTAAAATTTTTTCAGTAATCTCTACACCCAACATGAGGTTTGAACTCACAGCCCTGAGATCAAGAATTGCACGCTCCACCGACTGAGCCAGCCAGGTGCCCCTGTTTGTTATAATATTTTAAAATTTCCCCAGCTCTCTGAATTTCAGGGATTTCCTCCCCCTATTTTGCTGTTGGATTATAGGGCCAGGTCCATATTTTATTTAAAAACACAGACTCTCTGTGTTTGAATTCTTAGGATTCTACTTAATAGCTTTAGTTTTCTAATCTGTAAAATGGGAATAATGTATTTGCCTAACAGGTTTTCAGAAAAGTGAATTAGTCCTTGTAAAGATTTTGAATATTGCCTGGCATGTAATAAGCACTCAGTAAGCTGTTATAATTATTGTTACCAGCATTTAGAATAAAATCAGAGGGTCTCAGTTAAAGTAACTGTTTTTGAGGATTTAAAAAACAGCTTAAGATAGAATTTATATAACATAAAGTCCACCTGTTTAATGTATGTAACTTAGTGGTGTTTAGCATATTTACAGAGGTATGCAACCACCACCATTCTCTCATTTTAGAATATTTTCATTGCTTCAAAAAGAAACCTTGTACCCATTGGCAGTAACTCTGCATCCTCCTACCTCCCTGCTTCTCTGCTCTGGGCAATCACTGTTTGTGTCTATGGATGAAACATTTCATATAGAGACAGAAAGTATCTATTCTGGATATTTCATCTAAATGGTATCATACTATATGTGATCTTTTGTAACTGGCTTCCTTCACCTAGCATACTTTTGGTTTTTTGTTTTTGTTTGTTTTGTTTTTTTAAGTAGGCTCCACACCCAATATGGGGCTTGAACTCATGACCCCAAGATCAAGAGTTGCATGCTTTACTGCCTGAGCCAGCCAGGCATCCCTCGCCTACCATGTTTTCAAGTTTTATCCATGTTGTAATACGTATCAGTACTTCCCTTTTATGACCAAATAGTATTCCATTGTATGGATATGCCACATTTTATGGATCCATGTTTCAGTTGGTGCATATTTGGATTGTTTCCAGTTTTTAGCTATTATGAATAATGCTGCTATGGAAATTTGTGTACACGTTTTGTGTGCACAGTGGTCTTGGTTATATAACTAGGAGTGAAATTGCTATGTTTAACTATTTGAGGAACTGCCAAACTGTTTTCTGAAGTGGCTGCACTATTGTGCATTCCAATCAGCAATAGATGAGGGTCCCAATTGCTCCATATGCCTTGCCAATATTTACTATTTTTTTTTCTTTTTGGTTATAGCCCTTCTGGTGGATGTGAACTGGTATCTCATTATGTTTTTGATTTGCATTTTCCTAATGACTAATGATGTTGAGCATCTTTTCTGTGCTTATTGGCCATTTGCATATCTGTTTTAGAGAAAAACTGATTCAAATCCTTTGCCCATTTTCAAACTGGGTTGTCTTTTTATTATTGAGCTGTATGCTTTATGTGTTCTGGATATAAGTCTCTGTTCAGAAATGTGATTTGCAAATATTTTCTCCCATTTTACAGGTTGTCTGTTCACTTTGGTGATAGTGAAGCACAAAGTTTTTAAATTTGATGAAGTCCAATTTATCAGTCTTCTATCACTTGTGCTTTTGGTGTCAGACCTAAGAAATAATTGCCTAACCTGAGTTCACAAAGCTTTCCTCCTATGTTTTCTTCTGAGAGTACTATAGTTTTAACATAATGTAAGCAGAAGGTCTTGGGTCTATTTTGTGTTGATTCTTATGTGTGTTGTGAGGTAGGGGTCCACCTTCATTCTTTTGTACATTGTCCTGGTACTTGACTCCTTTGCCAGTTTTCGCTGGCACTCTTTTAGAAAAGACTGTTCTTTTCTCATTGAATTGTCTTGTCCCCTTTGTTGAAAATGAATTGATCACGAATGTTAGGATTTGTTTCTGGCTAACTGATTACTTTTAACAATATAATTAGCGACTTATTTTACATCACTGTTCCTTTTGAAGACATGGACTTTTATCTTTTTTATGCATCTCTATGTAAATCCAGGGCCAGAGTTTTTAGTATTTTCCCTCTATCATTCTTGATAATCCCAACATCATGTTTCTTATTTTTATTTTTTAAAGGTTTATTTATTTGACAGAGAGAAAAAGAGAGAGAGGGAGAGCAGGGGGAGTGGGAGAGGGAGAAGCAGACAGACTCCCTGCTGAGCAGGGAACCCAATGTGGGGCTCGATCCTAGGACCCTGAGATCATGACCTTAGCCGAAGGCAGATGCTTAACGACTGAGCCACCCAGGTGCCCCCCCTTTTAAGATTTTTATTTATTTATTTGACAGAGAGAGATACAGCCAGAGAGGGAACACAAGCAGGGGGAGTGGGAGAGGGAGAAGCAGGCTCCCTGCAGAGCAGGGAACCCCACAGGAAGCCTGACGCGGGCTCCATCCCAGGACCCTGGGATCATGACCTGAGCCAAAGGCAGAGGCTTAACGATTGAGCCACCCAGGCACCCCTTGACATCATGTTTTTTAGATGGTTGTTTATTTCACCTGTTTGTAACAGTGGTAATAACAAAGAACACTAATAATAATGCCTCCCTACAGAATCTCCAGGCATTTAGAAGAGCATGAATTACCATCACTTAAGGACAGGCAAAGAGATAGAGATTCATATACTAATGCATTTCTGTGTTACTGTTGATTACATGTCTTCAATTTGCCATTCATCCCGCAAGGTTTTAAAACAGTGAAGAGCAGTGAGGCTGGGCTGACTTTGGAAGGGGACGGAGACAGTGCTATCTGTAATAGTTTGGTCTTGAGAATTGAGCTCATAGGATCTTTTAAGATATGAATTGGGTCATAAGCGTGCAATTAATTTGTGGAAGAAAAAATGCACATGGCTAATAAACAAAAAATATTCTCTACTAGTTATCAAACAATGCAGAAGACGACCCAGTCGGGTGACCAATGGGCAGGTTTTGTTTTGTTTTGTTTTGTTTTTTGGGGGCAGAATTTTTGAAAGGCCACCACATTTGTGGTGATGGTGGTTGGCTTCCTAACACGCTTGTGTGCAGTGCTGGAAGTGAGTCTGGAAGAGAGGTATCATCCTCATTTTGCAGAGGAGAAGGCTGAGGCTCAGAGTTTAATGAACTCATCCCGTGTCTCCTAGCTTGTGACAAGGCTGAGACTCAAATACAGATCCAGATGCTTACCATCTCCCCCACAGGCATAGTGAGCATTTAGCCCAGACAGCTCAGATGCCATTTTGAGATTTCTGGTAAACCAGAGTTTGAATTCTACCTCTGCCTGACACACTCGTGAAAACGCTGTAAATTAAGGTGGAGTTTGGTGATTGGACTGAGCCATCTCTTGATGGCTGCGGAGACATAGGCTGTTTATCTGTGAAACTGTGTTCTAGTGTTTTTGTTGGGTTTCCAGGGGCAGAGGATAAGACTGGAAGGGAATTTAACCATTGTTAAATTTCTATATGCCTGGCACTTTACACAGAGAAACTTACCTAATCCTCTTAATAACGCTAGGGAATAGGTATGTTTCTCACCATTTTGAAGATAAGATAACCAAACTCAAAATACATTGTCTCTTTTACCTAGTCCACACATTCAGCGAAATGGCTGCCGAGCTGGGATTCAGGGCAGGTTTGTGGAATCCAAAGCCCCGTGTCTTTCCATTATTTACACACAGTCTCCTGGAAGTAAAGTAAAGCACATGGTTCCTTGTCTCCTCAATCCATTTACATTTTATATTATGTTTTCTGTTCCCCCGTCACGTCTCATGGACAGTGTTTGTCTTCACAGTGTTTGTGTGTACCCATGGTGATGCCTTTAAATGGGTTTCTGGAGGCTTTCTCTTGATTGCTCTAGGTCTGGGCTGAGCCTAACAACCTGCCTATAAAATTCTCTTTCTTTTTAAGACAGGACTCTGAGCAATTATAGTTGGAACTCCTGAGGAATTTTTAAAAAATTAAATTCCTCTACATATAATTGGTACTCTGGTAGTGGTTTTGCTAAATTTAAAGTAGAAAATAAAGCAGAAGTCAAAAGACCAAAAGCTCCAGCCATCGTACCTGCTTATAAGGAAGTCAAAGAAATCTAACCTAAAACCAAACCTATCTTTCTAGATTAAAAGGAACTTAAAACCAAAACTTACAGGTTGACATGGTAAGTGTGACAGGACAGTGCAAGTGTGTTATAATCTCATTTTCTTTCTTTTTTCTTAATTGTATTTTTTTCCCTCCCTCCCTCCCTCCCTCCCTCCCTTCCTTCTTTCTGATGCTCCCTGGTGGTCTAGTGGTTAGGATTCGGTGCTCTCCCCCCCCTTCTTTCTTTCTTTCTTTCCTTTCTTTCTTTCAATCCCATTTTCCCTTCACTGGAAAATCCCGAGTTCTCTTGAACAAACCGAGTCCTGGATTGCAACCATGCTTTTCAAGGCTTCCCTAGCATCGCTCCGTGTCCCCCTCTGCTTGAGTTTTCTTTCTTCAGCTTGAATAACATGAAAACCCTCAAACCCTGCCAGTTCTTCTATGCAATAACCCTATAAGCAAAATACACTTGTGTCATAGGTTAATACGTCCTAGGTTCCTAAAGTGTGTGGGATCACTTTTGTTTTTCCTCCAGCCCTTGATGATAAAGGTGGGCAACCACAGACCTCCGTCGCATGGAGGCTTCCTGTCCTAAAGAGACCTTTTCTATACAAAGAGGCAACACTCCCTTCTCATCGTTTTTTTGTTTGTTTGTTTCCCCCAGGTCTGAGACCTGACACTTACAATTCCTGGTCTGGGTCCGTTGGCTTCACTTCCCTCCTCTGGAGCAGGCTCTTGTAGGACGTGATCTGTGCTTGAAAGGTCTGCTGGATGCTCCTCCTTGTTGGCAGGGCCTGCTCCCTTTTCCACATCTTTTAGAGGCCACCTGATCTCTAAGAAACTCTGGGGAGTACCAGGAAGGAACTTGGAATTTGCTCCTGATCTGGCCAATGACAGCCCGTTCAGTCAAGTGGCCTGTTCTTCCCTCACTGTATTAAGTGCTATAGCAGAAGGTTTCTCTTTCAGACTCCGCTCAGACGGACGTGATCAGCCACACCTGAAACACACATGTGTGGTTTCAGTAAATGACCACAATGACATTCTGTGTGACTCCTAAGATCACATTACCTTCTCGCCTCAACAACTTCATTTTATCTTGATGCTGGTGTGGGGTCACTTACACTGACCCCTTACTCATGAGGACCTAGGTCTTATTCCAATCTCGTTGTCTTTCCTCCTTTTAGAAGATATTGAGTATGTGCTACCTCAGAGATTCCTCCCTTATTCTCCCGAAATGGGCTTCAGCTTCCTCCTGTTTGCATGACTATATATTCTTTAAATTAAACATGTCTGGGGCTCCTGGGTGGCTCAGTCAGTTAAGCATCTGCCTTTCGTTCAGCTCATGATCCTGGGGTCCTGGATGGAGCCCTACCTTGGGCTCTCTGCTCAGTGGGGAGCCTGCTTCTCCCTCCGCCCCTCCCCCTGCTGTGCTTCTCTCTCTCTCTCTGCCAAATAAATAAATAAAATCTTAAAAAAATATGCCCAACACAACAGCTTTGATATTCATTGTTAAATGACATTATCAGTGTTTTTATCACCCCTGCCTCATCTGCACTTTCTATAATCAGAAGATACTTTTATTTTTATTTTATTTATTTTTTTCAGAGGATATTTTTAAAGAAATGTGTTTTGTACTGTATTCGTCATGGTTCTTTGCTTACAGTGGGGGTTCAAATATAAATATTGACTGATGATAAATCTGTCATACTAGAGAAGCCTCTTTCACAGTGAAGTTGATCTTTTTTATTCTTCTTTCTTTTTAGGTGTTCCACCGTATCACTAATGCAAATACTACAGTTGCTCATTAATTAGAAGAATAAAAAAAGGACGTTAAAGTTTTTTTTTTTATTCTGGATCAAACAAAAATCCAAACAAAATTATTGGGCTGAACTCAAGTGATAAAATATTTTAAGTATTTCATGAATTTTAATCTGTGTCCATTGTAAAACACAGTCTTATCTGTGTAGATGATTTACTTGCACAGGAAAAACTGAGACGAAGATTTACAGATGAAGAGTCCAATTTGCTTGAGTTTGAGGCCTCGATAACAGAATGAGATTTCCAGGCATGAGATTATTAAGAACGCAGGTAACTTTTATTCTCTAGCCTCCCTTCTCTACTCTTTGAATCAAATTTTGCCCTTCCACCCTGTGTTAGATTGAAGGCATCGATGATCTCAATTAATTTAATGGCCTCTATCCATACCCCTGTCCAACAACCTGTAGTTCCTGCCCACCCTAACTTGGGTCGGGCTTGTGACTTGCTTTGGCCAGTACAATGAGGCAGAGGTGATGATGTGATGATTCTGAGTGTAGACCGCAAGAAGCTTTGCATGTTTCTGCTTCCTCTCTGGCTTCCCTCTGGTCACCATGACAACATGTCTGAGTTTGGGGCATGCTCCATGTGAGGCCACCCGGAGGAGAGCTGAGTCATTTTAGCCATCATGGAGCACTGAGCTCCCAGTGGACCTGCCATCGACCACAGACTGAGCCTACACAAAATCTGGCCAAACTAGATCAGTAGAACTACCTGCCAACCCATCGCCTCCTGAGAAACAAGTTATTTTTTTTTAATTATAGGATTTTTTTTAAAGATTTTATTTATTTATTTGAGAGAGAGAGAATGAGAGATAGAGAGCACGAGAGGGAAGAGGGTCAGAGGGAGAAGCAGACTCCCCGCTGAGCAGGGAGCCCGATGCGGGACTCGATCCCGGGACTCCAGGATCATGACCTGAGCCGAAGGCAGTCGCTTAACCAACTGAGCCACCCAGGCGCCCGAAACAAGTTATTTTTTAAAAAAAGATTTATTTATTTACTTTCGAGAGAGAGAGAGTGCATGAGCAGAAGGGGCAGAGGGAGAGGGAGAGTGAATCTCAGACTCCACGCTGAGTGCAGAACCAGAAGCTGGGCTCGATCCCAGGACCCTGAGATCACGACTTGAGCCGAAACCAGGAGTCAGGCACTTAACCGACTGCATCACCCAGGCGTCCCAAAACAATCGTTTTTTAAACCCATATGTTTTGAGATGGTTATGCCGTCATAGCTAACTGCTTCACATCCTATATTCATAATACTAATAGGATAAGATGATAGAAGCTCCTCCCATGGGCTATTACTTTTTAACTGTTGTCAGCCATTTGAGCTAAATGAATGTACTTTGAGAGTGTCTTCAGTTTCAGTAAGTGACGATGGGGAACTTAGGGAGTGCAGCGGAATCATCGTGGGATAATAGTTCCATATACTTCAGGATCCGATTATCATTAGAAATAAGAAAAAACAGTTTTAAAATCAGGTAGATGACGTCTGTTAAAGATCTCAAAGCTGTAGTTGGTAGACCTACAAACTGTTGCCATGACATCCCCAAACCATCATACCCACGCTCTCGGGTAGTGCTCCCACTCCCCTGTTTGGCTGTACCCACTGCTAGCTCTTCTTTGGTCTTTTTTTTTTTTTTTAAGATTTTATTTATTTATTTGACACAGAGAGACATAGCAAGAGAGGGAACACAAACAGGGGGAGTGGGAGAGGGAGAAGCAGGCTTCCCGTGGAGCAGGGAGCCCGATGTGGGGCTCGATCCCAGGACCCCGGGATCATGACCTAAGCCGAAGGCAGACGCTTAATGACTGAGCCACCCAGTGCCGCTTCTCGGGTCTTTCTACGGAAGTCCTTCTTCTGACCCCTCCATGAGCTGCACCCGAGGGCTTTGCATTGAAGGGGCTGCGCCAACAAAGCTGGTCTCCAACCCTGCCTCATGCCTCAGGCATTAGGCCCTCTGACCCACTGAGGGTTTAGTATTTGTGTACTCTAGTTTTCTTTTCTGCAAAATGGTGATGGCGAAGATAAGGCTTTTAAGAAAGTTAGTCCAAGGTTCTTTTGATCACTGGTAGAGATAGTTTCTGCTGATTTAGAAACTTTGTGTTATGGGCCAAAGCTTTAGCAAATATTAACTCTCATTTTACTGCCCTTATTATTAACAGCCAGATAAATGGAAGTTCGGAGATTTGACATGATGTGGATGGATCCAAAGTCACACACATGACTGGAAGCAAAGCCATAAATATAGTAATAGTTTGTACTTTAGAAAAAAATGGAAAATCTGTCTCCCTTTTCTTGGTAGGGATATGTAACATAGTGATTCTTAGGCTGGTCCTCATAAATCACATGTGAGCCCTTCAGACCCAGGAAGGAACTTGAGGCCTACCAGGGGCATCTTATCAACCTGAAAAGCCTATTGTTGACCCCTCATTAACTCGTTGATTCATCTTTAAGGAAAATAGCAGGAATAGGCACTCAGATGGGAAAGTTGGGGCAAACAGTTTCATAGTAGCGGTAGGTTTTATAACAACGAGCTCCAGGCCAGGTGACTTTATCCCCTTTGTGCTTGGTTTTCTCATCTATAAAATGTGTGCATGGAGCCAGTCAGTGTTTTCCTAAACTCTGTGGACGATTTCTCTAGCCTGTGTGAAAGTCAGGAAATGCTGCATACAAGGTCTGTCCCTTAAAGACCTTTGTGAAGGTCTGTATTCGAGAAATCTGTTCAACTTTATTAACTCAGGCTTAATAGAGATTCTGGAAACCTCTTAAGACCCTATAGGAAGAATCTCATTTTGGAAATGTGGAGGCAGATGATAACCATGACTTCCTATGGCTGCAAAGACATCTGAACTAATAGAAAGATTTTGGTTCTATTGCAATTTACTGCCAAGTCCATTTTTTACCCAGGAAGGAAATAGGAAAAATAAATCATATTTTCTTGATTGTCTGCTCTGTGTCAGACACTTAGATATTTTATGTAGTCCTTCTTTCTTTCTTTTTTTTCTTTTTAAGAGAGAGAGAAATCTTGCATGTGAGTGGGAGGCGGGAGGGGCACAGGGAGAGCGAGAGAGAATCTTAAGCAGACTCCACACCCAGTGCAGAGCCTGATGTGGGGCTCGATCTCATGACCCCCAGATCATGACCTGAGCCAAAATCAAGAGTCTGTTGCTTAACCAACGGAGCCACCCAGCCACCCCCTTATTTAGTTTTTGCAATACCATATAGAATATTATTATTCTCACCAATATTGATCTTAATGACATCATTTTTTTCCATAACCAGTACAGGCTTTCCTCTACAGAGAGAGGAACAGGAGAGCATCAATGTAGAGTCAGTGGGCTCGGTCCCTGATACTCTTTCCTATCTGTACACATTCTCTAGGTGACATTATCCAGCTGTTAAATAATATTTATATGATGTGATATTTATAGGATATGAGAGGCTATTATCCAGGCTTTAAATAATATTATATGCTGATGATTATTAACTCTCATAATTCCCCTCTGACTGTTCCCATACTAAATAAACATCTCAAACTTTGTGTGACCAAACCAGTGTTTTAAATTGAGAGTTTTCCTCTAGACTTTTCCTGGAGTTTTCCTCTGGACCTGTTTTACCCTTCGTAATTGGTCTCCCCATCTACCTCATTGATCAAACGGGAATTGAGGCGTTGCTGATTTCTCTCACACCCTCATTCCCCACATGCAGTCCATCAGCAAGTCCTACCAGAACACTCCAGAATGTGACCCCTTCTCTCCATGGCTGTGCCTATTTCTAGTCAAGCGACCGTCATCGCCCATGCAGACAATTCCTGCCACGTTGCGGTTGTGCTCTCGGCTTCCATTTGTGTCCCCTTTGCAATCAGGAGCCGAGATGATCTAAAAAATAAGTACATAGGCGCTCTCATGGTGGGTTTGCTGAGGAAGACCGCTTGCCTGGTGGGATTGGTTATATGTGAGAGTCCACACAGACGGCTAACAATGTTGTACACAAAGACTCTTGATGTTCTTTTTTTTTTTTTTTTAAAGGTATTTATTTGTTTGACAGAGAGAGAGACAGTGAGAGAGGGAACACAAGCAGGGGGGGTGGGAGAGGGAGAAGCAGGCTTCCTGCGGAGCAGGGAGCCCAACGCGGGGCTTGATCCCAGGACCCCGGGATCATGACCTGAGCCGAAGGCAGACGCTTAACGACTGAGCCACCCAGGTGCCCCTAGACTCTTGATGTTCTTGAGCAAATTCCTAAAAATGCAGCCTATAGCTTGTATGCAAAACAGATTGCAAATGAGAAGTGGAGTCTGGTTAAAGTGGAGCTAGATGTTAAGAAATTAGAAGACCAACTTCAGGGTGGCCAACTAGCTGAGGGGATACTTGAGGCTGCAAATGAAGTAAGTCTGGCAGGAAAAATGATACACTGGAAACCACGGGAGCCTTTGGTGGAAGAGCCTCCTGTCAACCAGTGGAAATGGCCAATGTAATCATTAAATGACTAGTGTGTTGATGGGAAACTGATGTAATTAAATCTTCTCTTACTATAAATAAATAAATAAGACCATGTTGCTTTCCTCCTTAAAACCTTCTGGTGATTTCCCATTTCATGTATATGGAGATTGCAGTCTCTGGCCTTGACAAGGTCTCTCTTCGTTCGTGTCTCCAACCTCATGTGGCTGATGCTTCCCTACCTTGGCTTCCTTCCTGACCTGCCGTGTACCAGGCTTGTCCAACCCCAGGTTGCTGCCCTTGCTGTACTCCCTGCCTGGATGGCTCTTCTTATCATCATTTATTCTTGGTCCACATGCTGCCTCCTCAGGGATGCCTTCCCTGACCACCTTGTCCACACTAATCCCACCTTGTGCAGAAACTATCACCTCATTCTGCTTCACTTTTTGGAAAAGTTGTCACTCTCCTTATTTTATTCGTTTATTTGCTACCCGCCTCCATATTTCTCTCAACTAGAAATATAAGTCCAGGAGACCTTCCATCTTCTTGTTGTGTTCAACCCCATATCTCCCCGCTAGTGTGTATCAAAGTGCCTGGTACATACAGTTACTCAGTAGATATTTATAGGATTGATAAAATAAATGTTATTTGTTTTGTTCATCTTTCCAGTCATTTCTGTTCAGTGCATATTTAAAAATAACTGCATGCAAGGTTACATACAGTGACCTCAAGCAGATTTCAAAGAAATGGACTATACAGAGAAATTTTTAAATGACATTATCTGTATGGGATTTTTTTAATGTGCCAAAGCTCTGAGAAAGAAGAGAGGACCAAACTGTTAAAAAGTTGTCAAATACTTTTGCACTGAGGCAGTGGGAGTTTGGAAAGGATAAATGTGATTCTGGTGTAGTTTTGAAGTCATGGTTTTTGGGAAAGGGCAGGGATCGAAAAACTACAGATGGCTAAATATGGCTTTCGGGACTTGTCACATAATTGTTCTTTGTCCAGTCACTCCTTGCTGTTGAGGCCAGTACTCACAGTGGATTTTCTTCTTCCAGACATTGCACTTGGAAGGGAAGATGCGAAGGGAAAGAGGGGGGACAGTGCTGAAATAGCCCCCTCCAAGGTCCCTGCAGAACAAGACAATTTGTTATAACCTAAATAAATTCAAGGAGGAAGTGCCACACTGATACTGAGTGGAATATTTATGTTGGTGTGATATACCCCTTTTCTAAAAGTTGGGGAGTTATGGAGGATAGAGAGAAAAGGGAAAATATACTTACTGTACTCTTGAAGCAAACTGTGCCGGAGTGGAAATTTTCATCTTTGAAATTCTGGTGCCACCCAGTGGTGAATGAATCCTGTTTTAGAGTCATTTTCTTAACAGGTTGTCCTCAAGCTTTCTGCTCTCTGAACCACACTGTGAGCTTGTACAAATACCCCCACTCCTCTAGATTTCAGAATTCTACAGGTCTGATGCGGGGCTTGGGCATCAGAGTTCTGAAAACGAGTTTCCCAGGTGATTCTGTCCAATTTTCGGTTGGCTCTTTTAACAAATATAATCATACATCAGGGGACTCTCCATGGAGGTGTTTCTGGTTGTCTTGCAGTAAGTTTGTCCTAGAAAGAGCAACCTGGCCACAGATCAGTTTAATTGAGGTAACAGTGTCTGAAAGCAGAAGCTTCAGTAATTCATGGAGATCCAAGGTTTGCATGACCACCTCAGGGGCTCCAGCGATGTCCCAGGAGACCTTTTATCTAAGACTGCAGACTCAGAATAGCAGGTGTGGCTGGCACAGTGATTCATGTGTGCTTGGCTGCCCTCAGATTTCAGCTGTGGCTCTCCTAGACAGTTCCGTGCAGGCTTCCACTCCTTTTAAGGTGATAAGGTTCCCCTTCAAGTGCCTCACCTAATGCCCCAGGATTTCCTTGGGGGCTGTAGGTGCTGTACGGAACTTTGTAGGTTATGGCATATGCCCAGCTTGGAAGCACAGGGGAGGTTAACACATCTGGGAGCAACCCTAGATCAGTGGGAAAGGGGACCAATGGGGCAATACTCCTGCCTCTTCTGCTTCGGGGTAGGGCCTCATGAAGGGTTATGAAGGGTAGGCTCAGGACTCTATCCCATTTGCAGAAGTGTGGTCGAAAGGAAGAGTGGTGGCAGGGAGAAGTTTAATTAGGATCTTAGGTGTATTTGTCTTAGGTGGTAACAGGGAAGCGGGATGGGTTTGGGAAGTAAATGGGGGGAGAGGCAGATACTAGGAGTTAGGTATAGTTGCTCCAATTTGAAATAAATTGGGACTAAATTAGGTGGAAAACTGAAGTAGAAATGTGGGATAGGAGACCAGATAGTGAAACCCCAACTCTACTAGCCTGTTTTCCTCACTGAGTGGGTATGTTACATCATGAAATGGGTTCTGGGTACCTCTCTCGTTGACCTGTTGATGTGTCACAAACCCCCCTCAAATTTAGGGGCTTACATGAGCAATTCATTGTTGTTGTTCTTCATAAAGTTGGGCTGGGCTCAGCTGGGCATTTTCTTCTGCGGCTCTTACCTGGGGCATATGCACATAGTTGTTGTCTTCTGCATGCTTGTTGGTTGGTGTATCAGTCAGGGTTCTCCAGAGAAACAGAACCAATAGAATATATGTAGATATACACGAGGAGATTTATTATAGGGATTGGCTCAGGCAGTTATGGAGGCTGAGAAGTCCCACAGTCTGCCATCTGCAAGCCGGAGAGCCAGGGAGGCTGGTGGTATAATTCAGTCCAAGCCTGAAGGCTGAGAACCAGGAGCTCCAGTGTCTGAGGGCAGGGGAACATGGATGTCCCAGCTGAAAAAGAAGGAGAAGCTGTCCTTTCTTCCTCTTTCTGTCCCAACAGATTGGACGCTGCCTGCCCCCACTGGTGAGCTCAGATCTCTTCACTCAATCTACTGAGTCAAATGCTAATCTCTTCCAGAAACATCCTCACAGACACACCAGGACATGTTTTACTAGCTATCTGGGCATCTGTGAGGTCGGTCAGGTTGATACAATTACCCATCAGGGACTGCAGCCCAGAGAGCTTGTCTTTGCTCCACACGCTGTCTTCCCCCAGGAGGCTAGCAGAAGCTTTCTCCTGTGGAGGCAGCAGATCCAGGGGGGTGGCCTCAAAGTGGCAAGGCTCTTGAAGCCTGAACTCAGAGCCACATTCATCCCATCTGCCTCATTCTGTCGGTCAAAGCAATCACAAGGTGACTCACTTGTGGGGAAGTAGACTCAGTCTCCTGATGGAAAGAGCTAAAATAATTTAAGACCACTTTTAATTTACTACCGTATATTTGGGTAGCCAATGAAATGAACTTTGGATGCCCTCTTATATTGGATTTGGTTTTAAAACCAGAAATAAATAAATAACAAACAAACAAACCAGAAATCAGACTACTCATGTGGTGACCAATCCCACCTACCGTCTCTCTTCTGTGGTAAATATCCCTACATGCTTATTCCCGTTCCTGATAAATAGTTTAAATCTGTGACAACTTGAGTTAACCTTCTCTAAGTGGAAGGGTTTAGGGAAAAGCTTAGATTAAAAAAATTTTCCCCAGATTCACTGGAATCAATTAGTCTATTTTATTTATTTTATTTATTTGTTTTTTAAAGATTTTATTTATTTGACAGGGAGAGAGATAGCGAGAGCAGGAACACAAGCAGGGGGAGTGGGAGAGGGAGAAGCAGGCTTCCCGCAGAGCGGGGAGCCCGATGTGGGACTCGATCCCAGGACCCTGGGACCATGACCTGAGCCGAAGGCAGATGCTTAACCCACTGAGCCACCCAGGTGCCCCAATTAATCTATTTTAAAAACTATAGTAAATGTACCTCAAATGAGTTGTATTAAAACTAGTGAAAGTTTGGGCGCCTGGGTGGCTCAGTTGTTAAGCGTCTGCCTTCAGCTCAGGTCATGGTCCCAGGGTCCTGGGATCGAGCCCCGCGTCGGGCTCCCCGCTCCGCGGGAAGCCTGCTTCTCCCTCTCCTACTCCCCCTGCTTGTGTTCCCTCTCTCACTGTCTCTCTCTCTCTGTTGAAAAATAAATAAAATCTTTAAAAAAAAAAAAACTAGTGAAAGTTTTTTTTCGTGAATTAGGATTTTTTGTTAAGGGAGAAGAAAAGGGTATTTTTATATTCAGTATATGGCACTGATATTTATGAGATTATTTTGATAATTGCCCTAATAAACATTATCATAATGGAATAAAAATAATTTATGTTTTAAATGCATGTAACTTTATGAAGCACTAGTAAAAATTTCTGTATCTTAAATATTAGAATTAGCTGGTAGCAATAGTTATTAATTTTATAAACTTCTGTGACATGGTAGCTCACTGTAATGGAAATCCAAAAACTTACTTTTTTATTGAAAGAAAACCTTTAATAATCTGTGTTTAAGGAAGAAAGCTTTTAATAACCTGTGTTTAAAAAGAAGCAGAAACAGAGGGCCCCTGGATGGCTTGGTCGGTAGCGTGTGTGACTCTTAATCTCAGGGTTGCAGGTTCAAGCCCCACGTTGGGTGTAGAGATTACTTAAAAATGAAAGTATCTTGAAAAACATAAGATAAGATAAAAGAGGCAGAAACAGAATGAAAATGCCTTTTTATGTGAGGAATTGTTGGTCACGTACCATACAGTGTGAGAAAAGGTGTGGCAAAACCCGGTCGTCCGCGGAGGTGTGGCCTTCAGAACAGCTGCAGAATGGCAGAAGCAAGAAAAAAAGCGAGAATTTGTGAAAGAGATGAGAGCAAAGACAGCCTGAATCAAAATCTTTTCCAAAGGGCCAATTTTATTTGCTTTTGAACCAAGATAGATGTTCCAGTTCTGGGCATTTCTTTCCAAGACCATTCTTCTGGCTTATCTCACAGGGCTCTTTTCGCTGTTCCATTTCTTGCCTCAAAAAGCTGCTTCTTAACAGTTGACTTCAGGTTATTTCAAAAGGTCATCTTTTTCACTGTTTCCTCTTTTGGCTAAAGCTTTTATATTTTAACACCAAGCGCCACGTGTCTCAAAGTGTTTTCCTCAGAAGGCTGGCTTGTTTGTGTAGATGCTCCTGAAACAAACAAACAAACAAAAAAACCCCCAAACCCAAAAAACCAAACCAAAACAAAAAAGAAAGAAAGAAAAAAAAGAGAGCTTCTGTGGAGGAATGACGAGAAGCAAATTCTTGGCACATGCAAAAACAAAGATGCATCTCAGGAAGATCATTTGGAGCAAAAGAAACCAGACACAAGAGTGTATGCTGTATTGAGTCCCTTTATGTAAAGTTCAGAAAAACCACAAAGCTAATGTACCAGAATATGAGTTACTTAAGTAGGTAGGCTGGAGAGAGCAGGCAAGAGCAGCTTTGGGGGTACTGTGTATGATTTACGTCCTGGTGACGTTGGTGGGCTTCCTTTGCGCACATTTACTGAGCTGTGCACTTAGGATTTGTGCATGTCTCGATTTCTTTGTTACAGTTCTTTAAAAAGTGAAACAGTAAAGGAAACATGGTTCTTCTCACTGACTTAAGGGAAGTCTGAGTTTGGGTATGTCTAGTGGTTTGTTAAGGAAAGGATCGTTAAGTTGGCAACATTTGTATGTTTTTCAGACTCACGTTATCACAGTGTTGATTTTGATTTCATTGGGTTTCAGTGTCCATATGAACCACGCTTAGGAGGCCAAGCATCCAATAAATCAGTGGCAATTAAGAACAGCACAAGAACGGTACAAAGCAATGCAGAACACCACATGATTAGTATTGCAGTGCTGTTAAGACTGTATCTTATCGAAAAAACAATTGTCATGCTTCACTAAGCCTAAGAGGAAAATAGAAACTAAATATTGATATCACTGAAACCAGTGTTATCTAGACATCTTCTCTCTCTCTCTCTCTCTCTTTTGTTTCCTGAAAATGCTATCTAAGACTAAGTCATTTGATATTTCTTGGTGGATTGTTCAGCAGAAAGTTCTGTGTTATTTCTTGGAAAAGGAAAAGGAAAGGAAGTCATAAAGACTGGTAAAGTTAATGAAATGTTTCACATTTGCCAATATTCACATTTAACTGTTACCTCTATATTGTTGCCCGACTTTTATTGTTTTCCGTAACAGTATTGATGGCTCTCTCACATTGTGTACCTCTTCCAGGAGTTTTCGATTATCATGGGATGTTGGACATAATGCCTGAATTCATCATTCCCTCCTTACAATAGAAAGAGTTCAAATGTTATCAGTGATACCATCCTTTAGACTCTATCCCTTGCATACAAGCTGGAAGTTAGTGGAGAAAATGTAGATTAGCAATGTCAATTGCTGCTGATGTATCAGGGCTGCAGCTGTAGCGGTGGAAATGCACTTCATCCTTGGGACTCAGAACTTCAGCTGCACTGAATGTTTGATCCCGTCCAATTGTATGCCTGGTCCATAGGTTGAAGGATTGAATTCACCTCAACAAACATTTATTGAGGGAAGGTTAATGTACAAAACATTAGGGATAAAGCCAGGATTGTGAGAGAGGTAAATATTTACATAAAAAATCATAATACAATATGATGAATGCCATTGTATAGAAATAGAGAAATGGCTTCCTAGACAGAGAAAAGAGAGCAGCTAACTCTGCTCTTGGCACCAAAGGCTGTGGAGGAGGATATTAAAAAGAGGAGTGAGAATTAGCCACGTGGACCAGGTGGGGAAGGACATTCCAGGAATGCGCAGAGGCTCGAGTTTCTGTGGAGCGAGCAGGAAGTGGTGAGAAGTCTGTTAGACTTCTAGACTAAGAGAAGGCCTGGGGGGGACGGGACTGCTGGGAATGGGGCAAGAATCCCAGGTTAGGTTCTGGGAGGGTCTTGGATGCCCTGGGAAGGAGTTTGGATTTTACTCAAAGAGTAGTAGGAGGGCTGTGAAAAGGGGAGTAGCACGATCCTCCCTGTGTTTCAGGAGGGGGTAAGATCGGCTGTGATGTGGAAAATGCATCATAGTGGGGAAAACAGACAGGAAGGCCACTTAGGAACTGTTGGAATGATCAACACTTTGAACCAGACTAAAGAAGCAACTTCTCAGAAGGCAGGATTCATCCTGGATTTCAACAAGTTATGGCATGTAGATGATGGAATACTGTACGAGCATGAGAACAATAATGCTGATCAATTTTAATGATGTCGAAGGATGTTCAAAAGATATTGTTGAATAAAAAAACTTTACAAAAACACAAGCAATGCAATTCAGAACACCCCCCTCCCCCTGTCGATCCATCCATACCTCTACAGAGATAAAAGACAGAGAATATACTGTATGAAAATATTAACAATAATATTTACTAGCTAGTAGGCTTTTGGGTAATTTGAGAAAAAGCAACTCAGTTGCCCAATTAAGGATATAGTATGGAGGAGCTTAGAAAAATGTTTTCTTTTTCTTATTCAGACCCTATTGAAACCTAGTGGATAGTCTGGCATTTCAGGAGGAGAGGGGTGTTTGGAGAACCAAGAGGAGTATATAGAAGGGTCAAAAGACACAAATAAAATAGAAACAGAAATGGAAAAATAGGGCGCCTGGGTGGCTCAGTTGGTTAAGCGACTGCCTTCGGCTCAGGTCATGATCCTGGAGTCTTGGGATCGAGTCCCGCGTCGGGCTCCCTGCTCCACGGGAAGCCTGCCTCTCCCTCTCCCCCTCCTTCTGCTGGTGTTCCCTCTCTCGCTGTGTCTCCCTCTATCAAATAAATAAATAAAATCTTTAAAAAAAATAAAGTTTATCTCTGGATGCTTTTCGAATTGTTTCTTGTTGTCAGAGCCTAAGGAGGTTGCTCTGTGAAGGTGGTGGTGGTGGTTTGAATGGCCTGTTTAAGGACTCTTCAGTCGTTAAATCCTCCAGCTGTAGGATTCCTTGTGTCGTCTGGTTCCACTGTTACCACTATATGAAGGGGACTAATAGTCTTATATTACCCCTTGTAAGTACTCTTTTTCTGCGTGTTTCACAGAATAAAATCGCCCACAGATGCAAGATTGATAGAATTGATGTTTTTGGATAAGACACATGGCGTTGTGTGGGGCCAAATTGGTTTTACTGATTCAGAAGAGAACCTTATAGAAGGGTAGGGGTTTGAAGAGGTAGCTATGGGAAGGAGGAGGGATTTAGGACAGAAAGAGAAAAAAAGAATAGAATCAATCACTGAGGTAATTTGCAGGGGGATAAATGTATTTCTGATGAAAAAGGTTAGTAGTCATGCTGCCATTTTTTATTTCCTGTTACAAGAAAATGAGGTTCAAAGGAAGAGGGACCAATATTAAATTAAGTCAGTCAACCAAGCCCACCTTGGGTTTGTAATATGTGTTTATGAGGAATCATTTCTTGAAAGTGCTCATCCTCCTGGGTCCTCGGATGAACTAAGTTCACCTCCTTTGCTTTTTTAGATCTCAGGCCTTGGTTTACATATTGATCTCCACCACTCATTCTTTCAACAGTACTTCTTTCTGGTTATTTAACTTCTCTTTGCTTTGGTTCCTTCATTTTTAAAGGTATAGGGTTACCTTCGATTTTTTTAAAAAAATTAAATATCATGGACCCCTTGAAGCAGGTAAGCTTAGAGCTTTGCTGGTTGAAGTTGTGGTAGAAAGGCAGAGTTCACCTGGCTCTTCTCACTCTCCCAAGTGCTCTGCAAAGGGTCATCCACGGAGCCAGGTTTGAAAACCACTGGACCTGAATCTGCTCATCCCAGAGTCAGGAGAGGTTGTTGTGGCCTGGAGTTATCTTAGGGACGGTTAAGACGTGTGTGGAGATGATATTTTGCTTTTCCACATTACATTTTCAGCTGGTTTTCTTAACAAGAAACATTTGTATAACTGTGGTCCTCTAGTAGTTGGGCACCCAGGATCAGTTCTTGTGTTGGAGAAAATGAAATGTAGCTCTCAGAGGCAGGACAGCAGTTTTGCCACTCAGCAAAGACCTTGCTGAGTGCTCTTTTGAAAATTGCTCAAGATCGTCACACCTCATTCCCCCCTCGTTTTTCCATAAAGACCTCTGACTGCAATGTGCATCATTCTGAAGGTTCTGGGAAAAGAAGAAGCTGGTATCTGTCCTTCAAAGTCATGTGTTTGTTCTCAGTTGAGTGGAGGAGGTTTGAACTCTTCTGGACCTTGATGTCTCTCTGAGTATCTCCTAGTTCAGTAGAATACTCTTAACGACTTGCCTTCTATGGGCTCAAGTAAAGAAAATTGTTATTACATCTTTTGTGGAAAGCTTTTTCCGCTTCTATTTTGGTCTTCCCCTCTGAGCGTATTGTATGAAAAGAGTGGAGGATTGTCCTCCTTTACAGGAAAAAGAATCATTTCATCGTTCGGTTACTGTGTCAGGGGTCCAAGTCATTTCCAGTAGCTGGCCTTTCTCTGACCCTCTGAGGCTGCTGGTTAGCACCGACTGCAGAGAGCTTGGAGGAACACTTTAAGGGATTGATTCAAGACAGCAGAAACCTCTTATGCCCACAACCTAACAACCTTTCTTGGGATTCACTCAAAAGGCGTATCTGGGACCTCTACTTTGTGGCTTTTGAAGTAATGTATCTTCATTAGGACTTAGAAGTAAACATATATTTTTAAGGCTCGAAGAAGGAAGCAATTTGTCTTGAGCACAGTAGATTTGATCTTTAGAGAGAGGTGAACAGCCAACTTTTTTTCAGCAAAAGCTAAGGATGATGAATGAAACGCCCAGGGCTAAGAAGGCCTCTTCATGGCAGAGAGAGTTATCTTTAGAAGGATTTTTAAATCAACACGCATCTAGTTACCTGGCTAAGGAGTACTTGATCGGTGACTTTTTCATAGGATGTTTCAGAAGAACAAAACCCCAATATTGTAACTTGCATTTGTGAAAGAGTCAATATCCACAGTATCAAAGGAATATATCTTGCAAATTATAATTCCTTAGAGTCTTTGTTGGAAGGGTAAGTCCTCTTTGCCTGCACTGTCTACAGAATACATGAGGCTTGTCCTCTGGAAGTGTGCCATTAAGTGAGGGCATGCACAATTCTTTGACTTTTCCTTTATATGGGTCTTTTTATATTTATACACTCTTTTTTTTTAAGGATTTTATTTATTTATTTGAGACAGAGAGAAAATGCAAGCAGAGGGAGGAGCAGAAAGGGAGGGAGAGGGACCAGCAGACTCCTCGCTGAAAGCAGAACCCAACGTGGGGCTCGATTTCAGGACCCTAGGATCATGACCTGAGCCTAAGTCAAGAGTCCAATGCTCAACCGATGGAGCCACCCTGGCGCCTCTATTTAGACACTCTTGTTATATATGGGCATTGCCATCTTGGGAGAGTGGATATTGGTGGTAAGATTTCTTAAGATGAAGTTTTATTTATCTACAGAATTAGAGGTTTGGTTGATGTACTAGTCTAGAATTTGAGTCTAATTACAAGGTTTTTACATTTTCGTAATTTATTTTTGTTTTTGATTTTGCTGGTTTAGCCACTAGGCATTTGACGCTAAGCAGACAAACAAACATGACCCCCTTCCCCACTGAAAACCTAAGAAAACGACACAAGTACATAGTACTCTTGCAGACAGTAGTGTAAGAAAACGTGATTCACTTTAGAATGATCTGATTTATGACCTGATTTCATGGAAATCTTAAAAATGGCCTATATTCATATCACATACTTTTCTGTGTGCTTGATGTACATTATATCATTTAATTCTTTAAACAACTCCATGTGACAGGTACTGTTATTACCCTATTCTACAGAAGAGGAAATTAAGATGTAGAGAACGCAAGTAATTTGGTCAAAATTACCTTGTTACTAAGTGGCAGAGCTGGTCTTCAAATCTAGCACTCGTAGTTGAGCGCCCATGCTCTTGATGGGATGCTCCATCATCACAAGGGAATACAGGATGGCCTGCGTTTATGGAGCACCTACTACAGCTTGGATTGACAGGAGAAAAGAAGCACAATATCACCCTATGAAGAGCATAGTGTTAAACCTGGGATAATGCATCCTTTGGGGAAGGTGGCATATTGTACCAGGGTGATTTAATGCCACATAAGTACATGCTAGGTCTAAATTAATTATCCTCCAGAATATGTAATTTAGAATCATTAAAATGTAAAAAAAAAAAATTGGAAGGTTTAAGAGAGTTGAATAAAGATGAGTTATAACTAGCTTTTTTTCTTTAATATAAAAAGACCTAGGAAAAATACTTGGATAAAGAAAATGAGTTTCCAGTTGTAGAATCTGTGGAATGATTTTTTTTTTCCATCTAGGCTAGAGATTCTTTCATTCACAAAACTCATCACATTTGGAAGGCAGCCATGCTCATCTCTCTACCACCAAAGCACACTGAACTCATCCCATTTGGATAGACCTCTTGGTGTTTGGTTTGAGAAAACAACCATTGGCACAAAGTTGATAAACTTCCATACACGCACACAGGTGTGGCTCCTCTCAGTCTTTGAGGGGCAGCTGGGTGTAGCCTGGGGGATACCATTATGGATGATGACCCAAGAACCATGGAACACACCTCTCAAGGCCTTGGCTTTACATAAACTCCCCCAAACTTAGATACAACCAATGAAAAGGAAGGAATTCCAAATAAATGAAAATTGAGTTTGTATTACTTTTGCCAAATGGGAACTCCAAATATAAGTCAAATTATTCTACCCATAATTTTAACATTGAGGTTTTGGTCTCAGCTAATATAGTCACAAAGGATAGTCTTTGAGTCATGCAAATAGGCAATTGGGATTTTTTTTTTTTTTTAAATGAGAGTGTCATTGATGAGTTGGTGGTTTACCCCTGAAGAATTCCATGCTTTGGAGATGGGTCTTAGATTGTGGAAAGGCAGACAAGACTGGGAGCATAGATAATAGTAGGAAAAATCATGGAGGCTCACAAATCTAAGGAACCTATTCTGAGATTTTAACATGTGTCTGAGTTAAAAGTGCTCACACTTACAAAGGAACAAGTTCAAATGTTCTTATGTGAAACAAAGTCCCTTTTTCAAAAGCACAATTGACAGAGAAGTTGGAGCCTGCTATTAATCTTCTTTAGGTAGGAAAGGGTACAAGGTACAGGTTTCTCGTCTACACACGAGACAGTTTTCTTTAGACTAGGGCAGGGATGTGCCTGAGCACATAAAAATTTTTCTTTTTGCCAGGCTAAGACTTTTGGAGCCACTTTTTATAAAGCTCTAGAAACTTGGGTTTATTTCTTGATCAGCTTTGTATAAAAATCTTCCATATCAAGAATCACTTTAGTAGAAGGAGAAAATGAGGGGACGGGGGGGTGTTAGTGTTACCTCAAGCTTCTCTGGTTCTTGCCATGGACGCTGTGCGTCATGGAATTTCTCCTTTTGGGGGCTGGCTGCTACCTTAAAGCTTTGCTCTGTGGCGGTAAGTGTCTTGGTTTCAGTTTTCTTGTTGATGCTGATTTTGACAGGTGCCCATCTCTCTTGCTTTCCAATTTTCCCATCTTTTTGGGCCACTGAATTGAGTGATCGAGGATCCTTAGACTGTACTCATGTTTGGAACACACTTATTTTTCTTTATTGTATAAGCAATACGTATGTATTTTAGAAAAATTCAGATAGAAATAATAAGAATCAAAGGGAAGAAGGGACAAAATATAAAACCAACCATAATTATAGAATCCAAGGCATTATTGTTAACCACTTCGTGCAGAGCATTTCAGGGTATGTTAGCAAAATAGATATTATCAAAATAGAATCATTTAGAAACTCTTTCAGACTCTGCTTTTGCCGCCTAATTTATTAAATATATCCCAATAGTACCACTAAACTTTATCGACCCGATATAAAAGGCTGAATATTATTTTGTGTAATGGCAGTCCCAGAGCTGGTTTAACATTTCCAACATGGTCAGACAGTTTATTTCTAATTTTTCCATTATAGAACCACTGTTATGACTCTACCCTTTTAGCTGCACCACCCACACGATTATATCCCCAGGATAAATTTCCAGGAGCAGGAGTGCTAGGTCAAGACATGTGCAGAATTTTAAGTCACTTGGTAGATCGCCAAATTGCCCCGTAGATTGTGTGGCCCAGTTTATTCGCCCACCAGCCAAGCTCCAGAGTCTGGCACTTTGCCTTGGCTTCCTTACTTGCTTTTCTGGATACAATTGTCTTTTTTTAGTCCCCTCAGCTTTCTTTTATTTATTTGTTTGTCATTTGTTTAGTTTAGTTTTTTTATTGACTACGGTTGACACACAAGGCTGCTTAGTTTCAGATGAAGTACAACAGAGTGATTCCACAAGTCTGTACATTATGCGGTGCTCACCGCATGTGTAGCTCCCATCTCTCACCACACAACACTGTTGACTCCCCTTTCATCCCTGTGACTTATATGGATGTGGCTTTCAGTGCTGGTTCTCGGAGAGACACACTACAGATCCCCTCCAGGCCTTGTGTGGTGAAAGCCAAACAATACAAAATAAAATGCCAGGCAAGCAGCAAACAAACGCACTAGGAAGTTGGTATTTAGGTTGAGGAGAGAGAGATGGTCAGGCACGTTCTGCTTGGCTGAGTGTGTTCTGGTATCTTCCCTCTGTGCACAGCACGGCTCTCACAGACAATGAAAGTTGAATGTGCCAAAGGTTCTTCACACGGGGGCCAAGGGTGTGTCCCTAATCCCCCACTCCTCTGAAATGTGTACTTTTAGCTTCAGCGCATGCAAGCTTTTTGCGGAGAGTGTCTGTAACTTCCTTCAGGTTTTCTGAAGGTCCTCTAGGGCTGACGGGTGTCCCTCAGGAAAGGAATGATTCAATATTGGCTTCTTGTCTCCTGAAATGAAAAGAGAATAAAAGGAAGGAAAGCAAGAGAGATCTTTTTCCTTTACAACGAAAATATTGCTAAGCTTGTATCAGGCTGCTCTGAGAATTGCTATGTTATTTTTTAACTCATGATTCCTGAAATCAGGGATAAAAATGGCTCTTCTGAAATGGCCAGGCATTTACTTCTGTGCCTCCTCCAGGAATGGGGACAGGGTGGTTTTGTCCTCCATTTTGGGAGGGGTTACTATGGGAGTGAGCCCTCCAGGTCAATGGCCTAGGTCAAAAACCTGCCTATTGGCCTTGGCACGGCTTCTCCCAGCAGTGGATCCCCAGGTCCAAATGCAGACCTTAGCCAGATGTAATTGTGTAAGAGGGAGGGCCCGCGATCATAAAAAGAATGCACAATTGTTTTGTTTTTTAAAGAATTAAGGACAGGGGTGCCTGGGTGGCTCAGTCAGTTAAGCATCTGCCTTCAGCTCGGGTCATGATCCCAGTGTCCTGGGATGGAGCCCTGCATTGGGCTCTTTGCTCAGCGGGGAGTCTGCTTCTCCCTCTTCTCCTCACCCCACTTGTACTCTCTCCCTTAAATAAATAAATAAAATCTTTAAAAAAAATAAAGAATTGAGGACATTTATGAAATAATTGAAAATTATGAGAATCCTTCCTGGGGGGTCCTGGATGGCTCAGTCAGTTAAGAGTCCAATTTTTTTTTTAATTTGATTTCATATGGATTTTTTTTTAGATTTTATTTATTTATTCATGAGAGACAGAGAGAGAGAGAGAAAGAGAGAGGCAGAGGGAGAAGCAGGCTCCCAAGGAGCAGGGAGCCCGATGCGGGACTCGATCCCAAGACCCTGGGATCATGACCTGAGCCGAAGGCAGACGCTTAACCATCTGAGCCACCCAGGCGCCCAAGAGTCCAGTTTTTGACTTCAGCTGAAGTCATGATCTCAGAGTCATGAGATCAGTCCCCCCCACTTTGGGCTCCATGCTCAGTGGGTAGTCTGCTTGAGATTCTCTCCCTCTCCCTTTGCCCCTCCCCCTGCTCACAAAATCAATCAATCAATCAATCAATCTTAAAAAAATAAAGAATCCTTTCTGGACATTTGATGATATTATGGCATAATGAATATCCATCTATCTCCATACACACACACGCAGGCACACACGCTTTTATTGTGGTAAATTATATGTTCTGTTTTGAATTTGCAAGGACAGAGCAGTGTCCAGTGGCAAACTGAGAACAGAGTTGGGGATGAGTGGGTGCAGGAGGGATGGGAAAGGGCAGTCTGATTCTCGAGTGGCTGGGGGCCAGGTTTTTAAGCACTACGGTTGAGATCTGAAAATGGGTTTTATTTCCAGAGCACACAGAGGTGTGATTCCTGGACTTTAAAACAGATTCTTTGCTTATTTTCTACACTGCCTTCTGCACTATTGTTTGGTACTTCTTGGACTACTGTAAACCATGAATCCTAGCCCTCGAGGATTTCTCTTAGAAAATGCAGCTTTCATCATTCCCAAGGGCTTCTGACACAAATAGATTAATAATAAGCAAGGGTTTTTGTTAAAAAACGTTCCCCTTATGCAATTTTATACCATTTAACCCCAAAGGTATAGGTAACTGAACTTTCTAAAACTTTAAGGCCTAATTTGGGTTGAATGACTTAAGCCACAATAATAATAGACTTTGAATAATCATAATTGATTAAAAATAAATTCTAAAGACATGAATCAGCTAAGAAGAGATCTAGAAGGCATGTAGCTTGATTTGAATTGTGCCAAGACGATTTTTTAAAAAACATTACCTCAAGCTCAAGTACAGAGAATGTTTAATGATATAATGCTGCCACCTGGTGTTTATGCCCTGTTACTGCAGCAATAGTGGCGTCGATAAGTAACTGCTTCAGTGAACGGTTAGAATTTTCTAGACAGTAATTATTTGCAATTTTATTGGAGCATAAGTTGAATGTATTTACCATAAAACACAGATTTTTAATGGCTCACGGAATTCTTGAATTCTCCACATAGCATCACGAATGAAAACTGAGAGTTGGGGCATCTCTCACTTATCATTGGCACATTAGGCTAACTTTTCTGTCCCAGTTATTAGAGACAAAGCCACTTTCACAACCATGTGGTGTTGTGGCTTGAGCTAACATTTCAATTAAATTGTGTTTGGAGCTTAGAAGGGGAGCTTGGAACTATAAATTTAAACTGAGACCAATCTGGGGTGACGGAGGAGGTCAGAAAATTCTGAAGGGGGGTCACTTATGGGAATAGAATCTGAGTGCTCCAGATTTTTAGCTATCATGTATCTGAAGCAATCTCCGTCATGCCTTGTCCATGGATGAGATTCGTGTAGCCAACAGAGATTTTCTTAAAAATTGCATTAGACTCCAACAATATAAAAGGATTTCTGAGGTCTTTTGGGAAACAGAATCTCCAGAGGATGGGCTGATGTGCCCAGCTGTAGGATTGGCGGGGGTGTGTGGTGTTCAATTGGCTCCCGGTCCCACCAAGTAAGTTTCACTCACATACCAGCCTGGACCCTGGGGCCATCTCTGTTTGTAGCTCCTGCCCTACAGCTTCTAGATTTTGGTGGGAGAAGATAAAAATGAAAGTTGTTGGTGCTGGAAAAGAGACCTAAAAACATCTAGTCTGGTCTCTTTCTTTTCAAGAAATGAAAAAGAAAGCCTGACTTGCCCAGGGTCTCTACTTAGGGAGAGCCAGCGCTAGAGGGCTTGTTGCAAGTCTGTGTATTTACTTGGGGATGGTTTATTTGTTTATTTATTTTTAAAGATTTTATTTATTTGACAGAGAGAGAGAGACAGCGAGCAAGGGAACACAAGCAGGGGGAGTGGGAGAGGGAGAGGCAGGCTTCCCACAGAGCAGGGAGCCCGATGCGGGGCTTGATCCCAGGACCCTGGGATCATGACCTGAGCTGAAGGCAGAAACTTAACCAGCTGAGCCACCCAGGCGTCCCTTGGGGGTGGTTTAGATTTCAAGTGAGTTATTGACCCAGAAGGTGCCTTACTTGCTGAATTTGTACAAAGGTTATAGAGTTGCCTTTAACTTTCTTGGAAAAATACTTAATGTAGCTTTTAACATCCCACATTCACGGCAAACGTGAGTATAGTAGGACATAAAAGCCATATAGTCTCCAAATAAATGGAAAAAAGAATTTCTTGGCTATTCTATATCTATTCTGTACTGTCCAGTATGGTAGATCCTACCCACATTTGGCTATTTAGATTTATATTTAAATTAGTCGAAATTAAATACAATTCAGTTTCTTTGGCTCACTGGTCACATTCAAGGGCTCAATAGACACATGTGGTAGTAGCTACTGTACTGGACAGCCTCGATTTAGAACATTTCCAGTATCATAGAAAGTTCTGTTAGACAACATTGATATGGTTAAAGATGACTTTTCTTTTTTTTTTAAACAAAGTCTAATTTTATTTTTTTTAAAGATTTTATTTATTTATTTATTTGAGAGAGCGAGAATGAGAGAGAGAGAGCACATGAGAGGGGGAAGGGTCAGAGGGAGAAGCAGACCCCCTGCTGAGCAGGGAGCCCGATGTGGGACTCGATCCCAGGAGCCTGGGATCATGACCTGATCCGAAGGCAGTCGCTTAACCAACTGAGCCACCCAGGCGCCCCTCTTTTCTTTTTTTTAAGGATTTATTTATTTAAGAGAGAGAGAGCTAGAGGGGGGAGGGGCAGAGGGAGAGAAAGGGAGAGAATCTCCAGCAGACTCCCCACTGAGCCTGGAACTGTATGCAGGCTCCATTCCATGAACGTGAGATCATGACCTGAGCCGAAATCAAGAGTCGGACACCTAACAGACTGAGCCTCCCGGACGCACCTTCTTTTCTTTTCTTTTTTTTTTTTTCTTTTGAGACCATTCCTGTAGCCTTATCTTGCTCTCTGTGATAAACAGAATTAATCAGAATTACTTAGTGGGCAAGGGTGGGGAATTAAAACTAGGGAATGTTCAGTGAAATAAGAAATTTCTGTGTTAAAGAAAGGAATAAAATGCACCAAATGCAGATGGTGGAGCAAGATATGCTTCACCCTGAAATGAGGAGCAGTTGGATGGACTTGAGCTTTTTTTTTTCTTTAAAGATTTTATTTATTTATTTGAGAGAGAATGAGAGATAGAGAGCACGAGAGGGAAGAGGGTCAGAGGGAGAAGCAGACTCCCTGCTGAGCAGGGAGCCCGATGCGGGACTCGATCCTGGGACCCAGGATCATGACCTGAGCCGAAGGCAGTCGCCCAACCAACTGAGCCACCCAGGCGCCCTGGACTTGAGCTTTTAAGAGCTGAGCCTGATAGGTCATTTCTCTAAGCTTCAAGCCGTTGCTGCAGGTACGAGTTTGCCCATGTGCAAGTACTTCCTCACATGGTTGTCTCAGACAGCCACTGGTAACGCCTGCCTGGGTCCCCTCCACCCTCCCTTGGTACCGGCAATGGGGACCTTCCATGTAGTTTCCATGGGGATCTCAACCTAAGGAATTGCATCCCGAGCAAAACGACATAATACTGGGAAGAGTTGGATTTGACTCATGCTTTCGGTGTTTGTGGAGGGACCGTCTCTTCTTTTCCCATCATTACCCTGCTTTTCATCCTTTTCTGAGATCCAGTTGCTCATCTTTCTTGCCCTTCCATTTCATATACTGTTTTGTTTCCTTCCACAAACCTAATTTTTTTTCTTTGCTAATATTAGCCAGAACCCATTTTTGTTACATTAACCCAAATAATCCAAACCAACATGATGTTGTTACTTGGATGTCATGGTGGATGGAAATGGGTTTATAGGGTGAGTGGGAAAAGAGGGATTCTTCCAGGAGCAAAACAAAACAAAACAGAAAGAATGAAGGAAACCATAAGAACACAGTGAGTTTGAGGGGTGCCTGGCTGGCTCAGTAGGAAGAGCATTTGACTCTTGGTCTTGGGGTTGTGAGTTCGAGCCCCACGTTGGGTGTAGAGATTACTTAAATAAATTTAAAAAAAAGTTAAAAAAATAAAAAGAACACAGTGACTTTGAGTAGATGGTACAAAATTTGTATGTGGTGAGCTGTTGTGAGAGGAAAACGATTCATTTCAATCCATAATGTTCATATTTGGTCCCAGGAACAGGGCGAATGGCTGCCCCATACTTTGCACCCTCTGGCTGATACCCTAGCACTGGACCCATTCTCTTAACTTGTATTGATCTCATGTTAGTTCGAGTCCTTATCGCCTCATACCCAGAGAGGTCTGCCGTGGTCTAAGTGCTTTCCCTTCAGTCTGACCCTTCATAGAGTTTACCGACATGTACCTCCAATGTAACTATCCACCAGCATTTGCTGAGAATTTGACACCATGTCCTCTTCTGTGTGCTCTGGGAAGCCCGGGGTTCATAAGGCTGCTCTGGAGCATTAAGTGAGCCAGATTGTATAAAAGGAGATTACTGTCCTTGGGGTCGAGGTACTGAAATGCAAAGAGTGGATTCTGGGCCTGCAGTTTTAAGCAAGCCCGGATTCAGAAAATGGGAGGCTCTTCATGAAGGCTCTGCATGTACTAATGGCTAATCCCCATCCTCCTAATCCTACTGGTTGGCTGGGAGTGTTTTATTTTTTGTCCCGAAGGCCTTCACTGTCTTTTCCTGATTCCTTAAGCCCTCTGAGTTTTATTGTATTTTTGTTGATTGCCCCCATATTTTCTAATGAGGGCAGAGGGGGTCTGTGTGTACATCCTTGGCTGTACATTTTCAATAAGCTGTTAGTGGCTACCTCAGATGTTTCTGTGTTTACACAAATTGCCGTGGCGTTTTCTGTTAGGAGCCAGAGCACAGAGAGGGGAAACCTTCAAATTCACAGCGCACCAGGGCCCGAGGAGGACATTTATAGGGTTTATCTGAAATGCTGCACAAAGTGCGGTGAGTTTCAGTGGGTGCGGACCAGTATGCATGCATTCGTAAGGGATTTTTGTGGGTTACAAATATTGGGTTGTATACTGGAGTCTCATGTTTAGTGACCCTCCAGTTTTATAATTGGTATCCCTTCCTTCCCCATCTTGATTCCCTTCAATTACTATTAAAAAAAAAATGGCACAGCCAACCAAACAAAAATCCTACAGGTAAGTGAAGATCCTCATCAATCATACTGTGAAGCTTTTGTTGCTGTATTCCTACTAAAGTGTTCCTGCCTTTTGCTTTACTAATTTTGAGGACTAAACCAGGCAAGTGTGTGCATCCACCAAGCATATGCTGGTGAATTAACAGCCAAACTCAAATCAGGGTCTTGAACATCAGTAACTACATAAATCAATAGAAAAATGGGAGGATTACTTAGGCTGACCCACTTTATGATGAAGAGAAATCACTCATCATTCTTTGAGGTTTGCAAAATGAGAGAGTGCCTCCAAATACACAACATGGTGGTATGATACCGTTTTTAAGGCCCAATATCACTATGTGTGATTCAGCTCTAACTGCTACTGGAATCAAAGAGGAAATACAATCGGTAGACCTAGTTGAGGGTAGAAGCCCTGGTTCCATGGTAGAGAACCAGCTTGGAGGTCCCAGTATTGCTCATGTCATCAGATGAAGGTCATGGGCATCCATGGGTAGGCGTCCATGGGTAGGCTCCTCTGGTAGGCTGTATTTCTCAGGTGTCCAATCCATGCCTAGAAGACAGCTGATCATAGACGGTGGTTATATTAATTCTTGGTGCTGAGAACATCTAATGGCATTGGGCAAGGATGGCTGCAATACAAGGTCATGTTCCTGTCCTCCATTTCATGCTGTACCTGATTTTTTCTCTCCCTGTAACATTGATTGATTCGGTAACGTGGAATGTTTGCTTTCCAGCTGACAGATCTAATTGTAAATAAACAGCTGCTAGCTGCATTTAGACAGTGGATGATGTTAGCAGGTACGAGAGCAGGCTGTGCAGGATGATTTAAGGCCTGTGCAGTGCAGGGTGTGGGAGGCTGGAGAAGGAGAAAAGAGACGCAGGCAGGAACACGGCAGGTCCGAAGTCCTCTGTGCATCAGTCTGATCTCAAGACAAAGTGTTTTAATTTACGGTAAAGTAGGAATGAGTACATAAATTGTGAGGGCCTTTGGTAGCCATCGATATGGACTGAATGTGAGAAAAATAGAGGCCCTCTCTTATCCAGGAGTCTCTGTCTTTGAAGGGTGGAATCAGATATTGGACTAATTCTTCAGGATTGTTTCCCTGGACAAGGTAGATTTGAAAATTCTGAATGAAAGTGGCAAGAAGTTGAATGTGTGGAGGAGAATTTTCCCTGGTCTATGAGAGGATGTGAAAAGAGCACAGTAGCAATGCTAAAACTACCAGGATCTCAGTCCCTGTCATTGCCTAGTTCAACCCGACATCCTCAGATATGGACATGGAGCACAGGGGGAGAGAATGGTCCCAGAGACGCTCAGTGTTTTAGAGCCTGAACAAAAACCCTTGAAAGCCTGGGGAGGATCGTCGCAAGCATCACCCGTGAGCATTGGTGTTAGCCAAAGTTGCCACATCTCGTGTCACCTGAGCCAAAGGTCCACAGGATTGTCCTTTTCTTTGCTCTCCTGTGGGGTGGGGGGAGGGGGGTCTCACGTGACCAGTGCCTGCCCATGACTCTTGATGTCCGTCTGTATCCCATCTTCCTTGAGTAGACATGCCCCTTCCCGTGGCTCAGAATAATCTTAGGCATACCTCATTTTACCTCCCCTTGTACCTAGACTGGACCGTTGAAAGATGGATGTTGGTGTGGGATGGAAATTCCCCATGGCTAGCCAAGGAGGGACCAAGGAGTCACTGAGTGGAGCCAGGTCAAAGCATCCTTCTGAGCCAGGAGAGGGGTGAGACATTTTCCCCCCATTATAGAACTAAGGATGCAAAATGAGCATAAAACACGGAAAATCTCAGTTATACCACAGGACCAGCAGCAAGAATGAGTGAATGAGTGGAGAGGGGGTTAGGTGTGAAGCACCTGGTGGCATCTGAAGCATCTCTCAATCCCAGCCTTCAGCGGCTCCCCAGCCCTAGCTAAAGTGAAGAGAGGCTCTGGGCAGAGCAACACCAAAATCTTGGGTAAGTTTGGAGGAATGACATAGATGCTAGAGACTGACCTAGACTGACCTCCTGTGTTCTTCCTGAATTCTCCTTGGTTTTTGTCACAGACCGTCCTAGAAATAGTGGCCCTCTTCCTTGCACTTTACGTCAGAATATCCGGGTTGTTCTATGTTCTCTTTCTTCTCCTCCCTGTACTGCCTTTTCTGTTTATCAATTTGTTGTTGTTGTTGTTACAAACACCATCTAGGTCTCTCCAACCATTCCTCTAGTTTTTTGTTTTTTATTTATTTTTTTATTCCTACCTGTCTCACCAGAGGCCCCCTCCCCTTTCAAGTCTATTTTCCTGTTCATATCTCCTCTCAGCCATTCACAAAACATATTGGCATGTTAAAGGTCAACCCCCATGGGGCCCCTGGGTGGCTCAGTCAGTTAAGCGTCCCAACTCTTGATTTCTGCCCAGGTCATGATCTCAGGGTCATGAGCTGGAGCCCTGCCTTGGCGGGCTCCTGGTCAGTGGGAGTCTGCTTGTCCCTCTCCATTGGCTCCTCCCCCCCGCTGGCTCTTTCTTTCTCAAATAAATAAATAAATAAATAAATAAATAAATAAATAAAATCTTAAAAAAAAAGGTTAACTCACAAATTCCCTGGAGGGAAACTGTTTTCTTCCCTAAGACATTTTATATGGGGGTGTGGGGAGAGGTAGAGGGAGCCTACTGGTTATCTCTTTAATCATTGAAACCCACGAGGGGGGCGTTTACCATTATCTGCGTTCAACAGCCGACCAACCTAGGCTACTAGAGATGAGTAACTGGCCCATTCCTGCAGAGCTGATGATGGAACGGTCTGCGTTGCTTTCTGCTGGGCTCCGAAGGCCTCCCTGTTACTCATGGGGAAGGGTTCAGACACCTTCTAGAGGCCAACTGTCTTAGCCATGTCTAGTCTTCTCAGAGTCCAGAGAAGGAGCCTACATAAGCTATGGAGAAGGAGAACAGCTTCTATTGTAAACTGTGTGTCATATTCTACTTTATAAAAGGCTGTTGGTGTGGCTCCAATTTATTCTACTTCTGAAATAGCCCGATGATCTGCAATGACGAGGATTTGAATCTATAATCTGAATTTACTTAACAAGATAATTAAATATTTAAAGTCAGTTCATTTAGAGGCCAGAAGGGATTATAGATAGCACACTCATAGATTTCTGTCCGTATATTAGTATGCACAGCAGCTCGTTCTTAATTTTGGTTATAGCTGTTTTTCAGTTCTCCTATCTCTGCATTTGCCATGGCAATTAGGGCTGGAGGAAGCTGGTGGTGTCCTTGGAACTGCGAAGGAAGAGAAATTATGACACTAAATAATACCAAATGGGCCTAGTCCTCGTTGCAGTAGAAACCACTCAGAAAAGTTAATTAAACTCAGGAAATAGGCTGCAAGATAATTAAGTTTAGGCCTAATTTTACACTGCAGGCGTTCTATATTGTTTTTGCAAGGGTCCAAAGGAACATGAGATAGAAAATCTCCAGATTGTGGGCTAGATTCATAAAGGATCATTATCTGCAGTTAAATGGCCAGATAAGATGGTAATGTGTGGGCAGCAAATTGTATTTTGTAAGGTAAAAGTGATAATTATGCTGCACATATAAGACATTTATAATTTCTTTTAATTATCCATAGAGGGGAGAGTTGTCAGTGTATCTGGTGTAGGAAATGATAAATGTATAAACCCCACATTCAAGACATAAGACATTATATTTTCTAAAATAATGGTTGATAATCAACTCCTTAGTGTACTGTGGGAGCTTAGGTGTATTTTAAACCTTAAGGCTGGAGGCAGCCTGGATCACTACCTTATTACCTTGTGTGTGACGGAATAAAAAAAAAAAAACCTGTCGCAAATCCAGAGTAAATATGCATCATCTCTCCTTGGAGCGCATGTCCCCATTAGAGGGCAGGATGTTTGCATTCTGACTTGACTTGATTTTCACAAAGTCCTGTGGGCTGTTACTCAGTACCTTGTGGCCTTCAAGGGCATTGACAATTGATTAAATTTTCAGTTGTCTAGTGTTTATCCTGGTTTTCTTATGCCTGATGTGAATTTGGTACTGCTTTTGGACGAAGCAGAGAATTTATTTAAAAATCGATCTGGCATTTGCCGTGTTACTTTCATCTAGTTTTTTTTTTTTCTTTGCTTAAAAAAAAAACCAAAACAAAAAACATTATTCTGTTGGACAGAAGGAAATAAACCAAATTCTATCTGTTGGCTGCCAAAATGAGTTGAGTCAATTTTATTTCTTATTTACTCTTTTTGGGAAGTTCTGAGTCAAGCCAACCTGCCTTTGGCGAAATTTGATCAGCGGCCATTCTTAACGCTCAATGCTATATACTATTTCCCCTCTGGCTGACCCTGAAAGGGACTCTTCATGGCTCTTTCTGTCATTGTGTATAGCTTCACTGACATTTTGCAGGTCACCTGGAGCTTCCAAATGCATTTAGAGGTAAAGAAGTCACCAGGAAAAACAGGTATCAATGTAACAGTTTCTAATTCTCATGATTTTGATCTAGAAGCCCCAAGCTGAGGGCATTTGGCACCGGGTGGCCCCATGTTCCACAAAGGTTTACAAGGAAGAGCCAGACCTCTACCCCTTTCAGTATTCATTAAGAAGGAGCTCCTACTCTGCTCCCCAGCAAGGCTCTGGAAGTGAAGAGCTGAGTTGATGGAAAGAAAGCATCTCTTTGCCTCCTGAGCGGACTTCATGGAGAGTCTGTGGTATTGCGCTCCCTCTCCGTCCATCCGAACTGCTGATTGGGATAACGGGAGCAAAGAAAGGGTAGCAGCTGCAGTTCGGGGAATGGTTGAATGTCCGCGCTCCTAGAAAACCATCTGGCATGGGATTAGACAAACACATGGCTCTTGTACCATACCTGGCTTGTATGGGTACGTAACTACACTCCCCACATCCACCTACCTGCTGCCTGTTTTGAATGAGATCTGCAAAATGAAGACCATATCATGTAATCATGGCATTTGGCCCCATAGAGTTCATGGCATTGGCCCCATAGAATGTCAGTGTGAGTCAGAACACTTCTTCCATGGCATCAGTTCTGATTGCTTTGCTGTAGACTCTGCGGCCCCAGAGGTTGCTCAGTCACAGCATCTTGGACCCCACCCCACCAACTAACAAAAGGTCCACCAGCTGCTGACAAAGCCATGACTTCAAGGTGACCGCTGTCTTGCCACAGCCCTGAGGTGAGGTGGCGGGGGAGTGCCTTAACCCCAGGCTTGACTTCAGGGGATCTTGCTAGGACACTGGACTTCATACCCATGTTGGAATCCATTGAGCATGGAACAGTATAGCGTGCTCTCCTTTGGAAAATTACTAGATGCGGGATTAGACCTGGAACTCACCAGGAAAAGCCCAGCCTATTCTGAAGGAAATAGCATTGAATATCTTCATTTGCGGTTCGGAGGGTGAGGTGGTGAGCCCGGGAAAAGAGGTGCTTCCATGCCTGAAGTAGAAAAAACAGAGCCATTCGTTTCCCTGACATAATTATCTTTTCATCTGTCTGAGTCAAGGAGGATGCCAACTGCCATAGCAGAATGGACTCGAGTAATTTAAAACAGCTGTAGATGGAAATTCTAAAAGGACACTGCTTCCCACGATTTGGGTGCTCATCTGGAGAGTTAATGCAAAATCACACAGAATGCTGGAGGTAATCTGAGAGACCGCTAGCATCATTAAAGACCTGGAAGATGCCATGTATTTTGCCCTTTGTCTTCTCCACGTGATCATTTTAAATGATTTTGAGAGACTAACTATAGGTTGCCACTGACATAGTGAAACTCCTCCTACTGTTGTTAATATAAGATATGAGGTCATTTTGTTTCTGGAAAAGATATACAGTGTGCCCTGTAATATTTGTTAACAGATTTGACCACTGCATCCCCACTAGTGATTTGCATCTACCTGCATAGGACAGTCATACATTTTCACTGTCTTGCCCCAAGGGTGTGCAAATTTTCTTGCTCTCTGTCACACTGTTGAAGGAAGGGATTTTTAAATCACTTGGAAACATGAAGACTTTGCTTTCACCTATTACAGAGCTGATGTTTTAATTAGGAGAAACAGCAAAGCTGTTTTCTCCTTCTTTATTAAGCTTATGACCTTCAGGGGATGGGTGGTTAAACACAAGGAAGCTCATGAACTCTCCTCAGTGGGCACTTCCTTGGGTATTCCCCTACTAGGAACCCACACTCAGACTAAAACCAACTTTATCTGGCTTAAAACTCCCTCTTATAACTACAAATTACTGTGCCTTTCATAAACGGAGTTTTATTCTAAGTGGGGGGCTTAGAAAAGGAGGAAGGAATCGAGCTTATCCTGTTTCGTCATTAGAAATAGGCGTTGCCCTCAGCCCCTCATGCAGCCAAGTGATTCAAATACCCTATAGACAACAAGGCATTCCCTCATTATTGATTTAGAGCTGTTTCTGTCTTGTTTTATATCCTTTCAGTAATGCCTGAAAATGCTTGTTATTGTGTGAGCAGTGCTGTGGTGGCATAAAGAGAGGTGTTGGTGTCCACGCTCTTGGCAGTGACCATGAGTAAGGGACGGAAGCAGATTGCCGGATGGGCAGGTGTTTGGCAGCTGCAGAGAAGCAGGCTTCCTTGTGGTCTGGCTTACGGTCTGGCAACAACTCCTGTTGCCATACACACATTGGAAATATGATTCCTGGAAGGGGGAAGAGGTGGGGAGGTTCAGTCCGTTATGACTTGGGGTAAGCACATAAATCATTTGACTTGGCTTTACAGGAAAGGGTGACTCCCCCCAAATGGTGGCAGATTTGTGATCGTGCAGGTGACTTGGGTCCTGTAATGGGTTTGGATTTTGAAAGGAAACTTAGATATTTCCTCAGTCCATCTTCTCTAGGTAGAAATGAAGGCCAAGAGAAATTAAAGTTATGGCAGAGTTGTGCTAAGATCTGCATTTCCTGATTGAAGTTTTTAGTGCATTTCTGCTGACTCGGTTTGAATATTCTCCATCAAGTCTTAAGATAATATCACTGGAAAAAATCACTTCTGTATTGATAATTATTGACTGGTATGAAGAGCAAGTGATCACAACTGTGCCTTCTAACAAAGTGTTACTGTTGACACCTTTTAGTTGTGAGAGGTGGCATGGCATCTGGCCCAGATCTCCTGGGATAATAGACCAGGCCTACCCCTGACCAATTAATGGTAGGTCTTTGGCTCCTTCATCTCCCTGGGCTTCAGTGTCCTCATCTGTAAAATGTGTGAACTAAATAAAATAACATGTAAAACAGTAGATTGTCTAGCACAAGGCACGTGACTATTAGGTGTTAGCCAATATCATTGACCTATACTATATTATTTATTTATTTTAATGGATCAAAGATCAGAAGGTATAAAAGTGTAGAGAGTGAAAAGTCTGCCTCTCCACTCTGTCTGCCTGACATTCAGATTCCCCCCCAACTGGCATTTATTTTTCTTCTGTCTCCTTCCAGTGAATTTATATGTAAATAAGCAAATATGAATATATATCCCCCCCACTTTGTTTTCCAGATGGTAGCACACTATACACCGTGTTCTGCCCTTGCTTTTTTTTTTTTTTTAAAGATTTATTTATTTATTTGAGAGAGAGAGTGTATGAGCGGGAAGGATAGAGGGAGAAGGAGAGACAATCTCAAGTAGATTCCCCATGGAGCACAGAGCCCCATGGAGGGCTCAATCCCATAACCCTGAGATCATGACCTGAGTTGAAACCAAGTCACACGCTCAACCGACTGTGCCACCAGGCGCCCCTGCCCTTGCTTCTTTAAAAATTTTACTTAATGTTTTTTATTATTTTTTTAATTTATTTTTTAAAGGTTTTATTTATTTATTTGAAGAGAGAGAGAGAGAGAGCACAAGCAGGGGGAGTGGCAGAGAGAGAGGGAGAAGCAGACTCCCCACTGAGCAAGGAGCTCCATGTGGGGCTTGATCCCAGGACCTGGGATTATGACCTGAGCCAAAGGCAGATGCGTAACCAACTGAGCCACCCAGGTGCCCCTTATTTAATAATGTGTTTGAGCTTATATATGTAAGGAGGATCTTACTCCAATCTCTGTGTCATACTACATGGAGAGGATTTACTGTAATTTATCTTACTTGATGCCTGTTCATGGACATTTAGGTTAAGACTCATCTTCTGCTATTATTAACCATCCTGCAACAAAGAACCTTGGACATATGTTATTTGCATATGTCTGTAGGATTAATTTCTAGAAGTGGCATTGCTGGGTTAAAGGGTATGTGCATTTTAAATTTTGGCAGTTGTTGCAAAATGGCCCTCCACGGGGGTTGTATCCATTTACAGCCTTCACAACACTGAATGAAAGTGATTTCCCCCCTGCCAAGGCAGTGTGTTATCAAACTTCAGGGTATTTGCCAATCTGATAAAGGAAAAGTGTTATTTCTGTGTAGTTTTGATTTACATTTCTCTTACTATAAGTGAAAATGAACATGAAAAAAATGTTTAAGAGACATTTTTACTAATTTTTTTTCCTGAGAACTATTTTTCCATGTCCTTCACTCATTTTTTGTTGCATTGCTTTCATTTTATACACATTTGCATATTTTTTAAACATTAAAAGTAATTATCAAAATGAAAACATGTACATATTAAGTTCAAAAATTATGGAAGGGAATAAAAAGATAAATAAAACTTTTTTTTCATCTCCTGTCTGATGAAATCTGCTTCCCAGAGAGAACCATTATTAAGTTTCTTTTATAGTTTTGTATAAATTGTATGTGTGTGTGTGAGCATTTATGTGTATATTCTTTACTTACAAAGAATATACACATCAACTGATACCTAACGTTTACCATTTTGCTTTTCTTATTTGGATGCATTTTCTCATTTGTATTCATAGAATCATTTCTTTTTGTTTTTTAAAGATTTTATTTATTTATTTGAGAGAGAGAGAGAGAGAAACAGCATGAGAGGGGGGAAGGGTCAGAGGGAGAAGCTGACTCCCCCCTGAGCCGGGAACCTGATGTGGGACTCGATCCCAGGACTCTGCGATCATGACCTGAGCCGAAGGCAGTTGCTTAACCAACTGAGCCACCCAGGCGCCCCATTTCTTTTTTCAATGACTACATATCTTTCATTGGTCTCTTAAGTATGTACATTCCCCTCAAGATGATTCACTGGGTCATGGGAAGAAAATATTATTAGCTCTTCCACTTATGCTTGCTTATCTTATTGAAAAGTCCAAATTTTCTGGTGTCTATTTTGTAACATACACACTATATTATCAAGTTTATAATTCATGTTATGTATATAATTGGAAAATATAATTTATATTTTCATATCAGACTTGTGTGTTTAAATTCTCTCTCTCTTTTTTTTTTTTAACTGAAGGAGTATACTTCCTTTAACCAGCCTTTCATTAATAGATATTTAAGTTTTTTGCTATAGTGATTTTAAAATACATCTACACATTCTTTGACATTCCTTTTCTCCAAGATGGAGCCTAATTTCTGTCCCCTTGAGTGTGGCCTAGATTTGGTGATTCACTTCTAAAGAACAGAATATGGTAGAAATGGCAGTGTATGACTTCTGAGACAGTCATATAAGACATTGTGGCTTTGCCCTGGAACTTGGATCATGTTCTACATGTTCTATGTAGGACATCAGCCGCCGTGTTGTAAGGGCACTCAAGCAATCCTATGGAGAGGAAGCCAGTCTTTCACCAAAAGCCAGTACCACTATGTCACCTTGGATGTGGACCCTTCAGCTCTAATGAAGCCTTCAGATGACTGCAGCCCCATGAAGGAATCAGAGACAAACTATCCTGTTGCAGTTTTCCTAAATTTCTGACCTGTAGGAACCATGGAAGATAGTAAATGTTTACTGTGGTTTTAAGCAGCTACATTTTCAGAAATTTTGTTATGTATTTCTGTAATAGATAAGTAATGAAGTAATGTACTTCTTATCTTTTATTATTATAAATATTCCAGTAAAGAAATTTGTGTGTGTTTGTATTTATGTATTTATATACAGTTGTACTCTTGTGTGAACGTATTTGTGGGTTAAATTCCTGGATATAGAATTTTTGAATCAAAGGGCTTGTATCCTAAACATTTTGATATATTTTGATATATATGACATGTTATCTAACAAAAAGTAAATACATTTATACCTCCTTTTGCCCACAATATTCCTAACACGGGTATTAAGGATTTTTAATTTTTGCCAAACTGGTAGATATTTGTTTTAATTTACATCTCTTTAGGTGGCAAGTTGAATATTTATGTGACTATTTGGTCATTTGTAGGTCATATGTTTGCCTCTTTTTCATTCTGGTTCTTAGCCTTTTTATTGTTGATTTGTAAGTGCTCTTTGTAGTTGAAAATTTGCTTTTCATTACAGTGCTGCAAATCATTCTTCCAAGTTTTCTCTGTGTTTTGACTTTAAGTGTCTATTAAACTTTTTTTCTGTATAAATTTATTTTTACCAAATAGGTGACCAAATTTATTTATCTTTTTATTTATGGGTTCTGGAGTTGTGACATGTTTGGAAAGGCTTTCTTCGTTCCAATACTCTATGAAATCCATGGATTTGTCTGGTATTTCTATTTTTTTTTTTAAAGCATTCCAAATGTGTGATCCATTTGGGACTATCTTGGAGTAAACAGTGAGGTAGGTGTCTCACTTCCGATTCTTTTTTTCTTTTAAATAACTAATAAGTTGTCCCCACACTTTTTCTGGTCTAGCATTTTCTAATGGAGATATCTCCTTTATCAGATGATAAATAAACAATAATACCTAGGTCTTTTCTACATTTTAAAATTCTGTTCTATTGATCCATTTCTCTCTTGGTGCAATGACATATTGTTTTAATTATTATAGTTTCACAATACGCAGTTGATCCTTCCTTGAACAATGTGGGGGTTGGGGCACCAACCCCCTGTGAGGTTGAAATCTGCCGATAACTTTTGGCTCCCCCAAAACTTACCACTTATAGTCTACTGTTGACCAGAAGCCTTACTGACAACAAAAGATTAACATATATTTGTTATATGTATTATATACTGCATTCTTACGATAAAGTAAGCTAGAGAAAAGAAAAAAAAAATTTTCAAGATTTTTATTTATTTGAGAAAGAGAGAGAGAGACAGTGAGGGAGAGCACAAGCAGGGAGAGGGGGGAGAGGAAGAAGCAGGTTCCCTGACACGGGGCTTGATCCCAGGACCCCGGGATCATGACTTGACCTGAAGGCAGACGCTTAACCGACTGAGCCACCCAGGTGCCCCCTTAATAATATTTTCTTGGGGCACCTGGGTGGCTCAGTCGGTTAAGCGTCAGCCTTCAGGTCATGATGCCAGGGTCCTGGGATCGAGTCCTGCATTGGGCTCCCTGCTCAGGGGGAAGTCTGCTTCTCCCTCTCCCTCTGCCCCTCCCCCCTGCTTGTTCTCTCTCTCTCTCTCTCTCAAATAAATAAAATTTTAAAAAATAAAAAAAATTTAAGAAAATGTTATCAAGAAAATCGTAAGGAAGAGAAAATAGGTTTACAATACTGTGCTTTATTTATATTTAAAAAAATCTGTGTATAAGTGGATCTGGGCAGTTCAAACCTGTGTTGTTCCAGGGTCAGATGTATATTTACATTCGGCAGAGCTACTCCCCTATCATTAGATTTAGTTGTTAAGACTTTTTCCTGGTCATTTAAAAACATTTAGTCTTTCACGTAAACTTCAGAATGGCTTTTTTTTTTTTCCTGTCGAGGTAAAAAAAACAAAACAAAAGACAAAAAAGAGAAAGACAGGAAGAAAAGAAAAAGAAATCTGTAGGAATTTTGGTTATATTACATTGAATCTTAGGTTAATTTCAAGAGGCTTCATAATTCCCTAATCACCCCTAAAAATAGGTCTTCCCATTTAAGATTTCTTTTATCTCCCACTATCCCCAATTAAACCTTAAAAAATGTAGTTTCTACTCATTTATTGTTTAATTTATACTGTCTTCTTTTCCTTTCTGAAAGTTTTCTTTTTAAAGTACATTTCATGATTTTTTTACATAGAAAATCTGCTTTTTATGTAACTGATTTTTAATCAGTTTGCATCTTTTCACAGGATTTTAATAGCTTTTTGAAGAAAATATCTTTGAGTTTTCACATCTATAATCATGTATTTTACAAATATTAAGTGTTACATCCAACAGTCTTCTAATATTTAACCACCCTCTTATTCCTGATAATATTATTTGGTCATGGCATAACAATCTGTTAATAAAACTCCTTGAGTCTATATGCTAATATTTAATTTAGCACCTGTACATATATAATCAGGAAAAGATTGGTTGGTAGTTTTTCATGCTGTATTTATTAAGTTTAATATCATTTTTACGATAGCTCTGTAAAATTTTTTTCATGGCCTGGGAAAGTATAAACAGGATCAAAATATCTGCTTATTAAAGGTTTGAAAAAATTCATCCATGAAACCAACTCTTGTTGGATGTCCCTTTAATGGATTTTTTCAGAGATATGTTTTCTTAATTTGATCATTTTTTCTCATTACAGAAAACATTCATTCTTTGTACAAAATTTGGAAAAGAGATGTAGAAAAAAGAAAAAAATCACTAATAAGTCTATAATCAGATAGTCTTTATAAACACGTTTCCTTAATTGTGGTTTAAAATATTTGTGTGTATAGTTTGACAAAATTTTACACATTTGCTTCTTTATAGCCACCACTGACACCAAAATGTAGAATATTCTTTTTAAATTTAATTTAATTTTCATTCCAGCATAGTTAACAGCATTATATGAGTTCTTTTCAGTTGTTTTTAATGTTTACACTTCTGTCTTTGTGCTATATATACTATAGGAGGCCTTATGCTACTGCAAATTTATTTGAGGAAGCCACATTATATTTTTAATATTGATTAGCTGGTAGAACAAAAATGTAGTAACTGGTGTTAATCAAATCTTGCATTCGCTGAGGGCACCAGAAAAAATAAGGAATTTTGGGATGGTGACAGTGAGGGGAAAATATTCTGGCACTATCTATTTCTGTTGACTGAAAATTAGATAACATTAATAAAGTAAAATGTTTGCTGGCCTTCTGAAAAGATGGAATAGGGTTTTTTTTTCTTTCTTAAGATGAAATAGGATTTGAATCAGGTAGATGATGGAAAAATTATACTCCCTTAAAAATGAAGAATTGCAGAATTTCATTTAAATTATAAATGTAATTATTTTCCTCTCAATGTATTTTTAAAGGGCTTTGTTATTTTATTACAGGTGTACATTATAATGTAAACTGAAAAGCCCTTTTCCTGCCTGGAAAAGTCTAGGGGACCCATAGGGGTTCCTTACCACACTTTGAGTACTCCTGGGGTACAGGATATTGGTTCTTTTGGCATCAAAGATGTGAAGATTCTAACAGAGCGCCTGGAAGTCTGTTGAAGCCTTGATCAGTGACAGGAATTCTCCTTTAAAAAATCCTTGGTAAAGTAGGAGAGGTTGGAAGTAACTTTCCTTTACCCTCTTAAGGTTCTGTTTTGGGGGCCTGCAAATTAAACTAACAAAAGCCACATCGACAGGAGAAAAGGCAGGGGCGCCTGGGTGGCTCAGTCGGTTAAGCGGCTGCCTTCGCTCAGGTCATGGTCCCAGGGTCCTGGGATCGAGCCCCGCATCGGGCTCCCTGCTCCACGGGAAGCCTGCTTCTCCCTCTCCCTCTGCTTACTTGTGCGCTCTCTCTCTGTTAAATAAATAAATAAAAATCTTAAAAAACAAAAACAGGAGAACAGGCAAAAAAAAAAGTCATTACTTGAATATTTGGAGTTGTTGGCATCCCCCCCTGCCACCATATAGATAAAATCCTGAAATGAACAAGATGGTGCATTTACTCTTTGGGAAAAATTTTCTTCATTTTTATACTTACTCATTGGGCATAACAGTCTCAAATGGGTCAGCACAATGATCTATAGGCAGATAACAATGAAAGAATGTGGTTCAGTCTTTGGAAGTGGTTTCTATTCTGTGCATATACTCACAAACCAAGACTTTCCTTCCCTTGGTTTTCTTAAAAATGTATAATTTCTTTGTAAAAATAAGCTAGTTTCTAAGCTGTTTCATATGGTCCTCATAATATCTATGCAGGAAACTAGAAAAGCCAGAATTCTATTAATTTATTATGAATGACAAGAGAACTGATAAAAATTAAAGAACTCCATTCTTTGCTCTGTTATTTTGTTCTTTGATTTTAGGTAGCTATATTAACCCAAGGGAATCTTTTTGATACTTTTGCAATCTGAGATGTATAATAAACTATTTATATCTCCCTGTTTCAGAACCCTAAAGCCTATACTTTGAAATTTTGAGCAGGCAATTTTGCACCAGCAATATATCTTTCTTTTTCTGGACTAACTATATTGAAAGCTGACTTTTCTCTGTCCTCAGAAGTATTGCTACTAAACTTTACGAATTAAATTTAATACTACAAGCCAAAATATCTATTTTTCCACTTTCTGCAACCATAAAAATATTACTTGTGAGTCAAGCCTGAGGCTCTGAATGTCACTGTATTTCTCCAACTTGGAGATTTTTCATTTTCAATTAGACTGAAACACGTTCAGTACAGGTGGCAAGAGCTTATTCAAAAGTAAAAATTACAATTACAACCTTTCTCTTCAAGGTGGAAAACTGTCTTTGCTGAGCTGTTCTGTTAACATTGCTTTATACAAGAAGTTGGAAAGGTTCTTTGCTTTTCTGTGTTGTTGTTTTTTTTTAACTTAGTTTTATTTAGAATATTCTATGTGGCATTGAAATCTCTGTGTACTATTATGGTGTCCAGTATAACAAGACACTTAATGTGCAAAAGCCTTGAGCCTCCTTTTGTTCTTTGTCTCGGTGTGTTATGTGGGAGACAGACATTCATTTTATTTCTCCTACATTCACATCTTTGTTTTATAGAATGGAAAAAGTCATCCGAACAGAGAATGGCAATATTCATGACTTGAAAGAGCTTTGAATTCTTCTTATGTATGACCGTGCGTATGTGGGAATAGTAATTACAATTTTCGGCAGCAGCTCATTGTCAGGCACTCTGGCCTTGAAATGAAAACCTGTAGTAAGCTTAGTAAATTTACTAAGAAAGTAAGTTTAGTGAGAAGGCTAAGATGTGAGGACACTGGTTGTAAGGTAGATTAAACAGTGCTTTTTGAGGCTGCTGGCTGTGTCTCTCTCTGTCAAATAAATAAATAAATAAATAAAATCTTAAAAAAAATAAACAGTGCTTTTTACATTTTGAGCAGTAGGACAGTAATATTAGTTGAGTCTTAATATTGCTAACTGAGAAACTTTGTACTGTATCAAGTAAGATTTTTTTTCCCCCTTTTCTGTGGCTGTATTCTGGTATACAAATTTATTACACATATTTTCTAAAAGGAAACTCATTATGCATATTTTTTACAAGGGGCTTTACCAAAAATAAGTCTCACCTTATTATGCTGAACAAGAAAAATATTTCAATTGACAATTGAAAAAGGAGAATTGTGTTTTTCATTCGTCTTAGTAGAGATATTTCAGTGATGCTGATGCTGAGCATACTGACAACAGGGAATCACCTGGGGCCTAGGGTACCTAGAAATGCTTTAATATGAATATTGGCGAATTATATTTCATTAAAAGTTGTTTAAAATATTTCCATATATTCAAAATAGAGATTTGAGGGGTTCCTGGGTAGTTCAGTTGGTTAAGCGTATGCCTTCAGCTCAGGTCATGATCTGAGGTTCCTGGGATCGAGAGCCCCATGTTGGGCTCCTTGTTCAATGGGGAGCCTGCTTTTCCTTCTGCTCCCTGCCCCCACTCGTGCTCTCTCTCTCAAATAAATAAATAAAATCTTTAAAAAAATTAGAGATTTGGTATGTAGAATAAATATAATGTTGTACTTTATTCAGAACTACCTTTGAATCATGACCGTGAAATTAACTTTTAACTGGCTAGTATACTCAGGACATGTAGAAAATACTCACTTGCATAATCCAAGATATGTTTGTTTTTTTTTAAAGATTTTATTTATTTGACAGAGAGACAGCGAGAGAGGGAACACAAGCAGGGGGAGTGGGAGAGGGAGAGGCAGGCTCTCGCTGAGCAGGGAGCCCGATGCGGGGCTCGATCCCAGGACCCTGGGATCATGACCTGAGCCGAAGGCAGACGCTTAATGACTGAGCCACCCAGGTGCCCCCAAGATATGTTTGAAAATTATCTTTTTCTGTATCCTATAGAGGAAAATTCTTCTTTTTCAGTAATGACTTTTCCCTCTTTACCCTCTTTATTTTTATTTTATTTTTAAAAGATTTTATTTATTTATTTGAGAGAGAGAGAAAGGGTGAGTCCAGGCTGGGGGTGGGGGGCGGGTGCAGAGGGAGAGGGAGAAGCAGGCTCTCTGCTGAGCAGGGAGCCCAATGTGGACTCAATTCCAAGACCTGAAGATCATGACCTGAACTGAAGGCAGATGCTTAATCGACTGAGCCACCCAGGTGCCCCTCTATTTTTATTTTAAATTTGAATTAGTTGATAATAGTATTTTTTTTCCTGACAAATTCTAAAATGAATAAATATCTCCAGCTACTGCTGAACAAAATGAAAAGCTTCAGCTGCCTTCCACAGGCCACTGGTTGACAATGTTATATGATTATTGCACAGAATTTAAGTTCTAACACTTAAAAAAAATTACGTAATATTGTTGTTGTTATTTGAAAAATTGACACATTTAAATTTGCCGGTATGTTTTATCCTTGTCTTTGCTGACTGTACCTATTTCCCATTTTGCTTCTAGAAGTTTCTTCTTTTTGCTAATAGTAGCACAGTCCAATGAAGGTCTGGAAGTGTTATTTTTGCTATCACTTTAAGATGACAATTTGTTCATAGTTATTTTCCTGTACACCTTGGAAAATATTTGTCCATTGACTTCTGTTCCTGAAATGTTTTTCTGATGTTGCTATTACAAGATGTCTACCGCCAATCTGCCAGTTTTGGCAGTTAATGCCTTTTCCCTTTGGAAGCTTTTAAGAATTTTACTTTTTTAAACTTTTTGTTTATTTGTTTTAGTAACAATATGCCTAGGCATGGATTTGTAAAATAAATTTATTTTGTGTAGCCCTCAGTGGACTTTTCAAATTGAGGTTTTCTGTCTTTCTTCAATTTTATATAGTTCTCTGCAGTTATATCCTTGGGTGTTGCTTTTCCACCATTCTCTCCCTCTGGCATTGTTCAGTGCATTTGGAACTTCTAGATCTACTTCTGTATCTCCGTGTCTTATCTCCTTATGGTATGCTTTGAGAGATTTCCTCAATTCCATTTTCCACTTTTGCAATTCTTCTCTTTGGCTATGCCCAATGCATGATATGGTCTATTTTTCCAATGTTTAAATTTTAGGGATTACAATATTCATTTCTAGGTACCTCTTGCTTCATTACCCTTGTTTCTATTTTATGAACCATAATACCACTTTTACATCCTTTAAGATATTTATCCCCCCCCCAAGTTTTTATTTAAATTCTAGTTTAAATTCTGTTTAAATGTTGGTTCACATACAGTGCAATATTAGTTTCAGGTGTAGAATTCAGTGCTCATCACAACAAGTGCCCTCCTTACTACCCATCTTTAAAGATCTTGAACACTTATTTTAAAGTTCTTGTCAGCACATCACCCGTATTATTTTATTTTATATATCTATATATCTATGGCCTCAAATCTTGTTCAGTTGTTGAACAAAATAAAAAAAAATGAACTTATCAAAACAATACATCAAAAAGTGGATTGTTTCAGACGATCTTCAGTCAAATTTTTATTTAAAGGTCTGAAGCCTACTAACCCTTCCCATATGTTTTCCTTGTAGGAAGCAAATGGATGTAGAAATTGGTGTAGTTGTTTCTTTTATTGGTGCTAATCACACTAAGATTTATACACACCTTTACCAGAAATAAAATTTTAAAATATTGCAGCAAAAGAAACATGTAGTGAGTTCAGAATTCCCATTAAGAAATCTCTCTCTGGAAAAATAGTTCCAGCTTCCTATTTAGTTTTCATACTATGAAACAGAGAGAGCCATGCTCACTGAACATGCTCAGATGAAGACATGTCAGACAAAATGAATTAGAACACTACCCCAATTTGGAGCCATCTCCTGGTTGTGGCAAAACTCTTTTGTCTATTCTCTGTAAATGCCAAGTGGATATGGGGGTCCACTTCTGCTTCTCTTTTTTTTTAAGATTTTATTTATTTATTTATAATTTATTTATGGATTTTATTTATTTATTTGACAGAGAGAGACACAGTGAGAGAGGGAACACAGGCAGGGGGAGTGGGAGAGGGAGAAGCAGGGTCCCCACGGAGCAGGGAGCCCGATGTGGAGCTCGATCCCAGGACCCTGGGATCGTGACCTGAGCCGAAGGCAGAAGCTTAACGACTGAGCCACCCAGGCGCCCCCACTTCCGCTTTATTATCTAAAGCAAAATACATCTCACGGAGGGCTAAAGTGATGCAATACTATGGTAATATCTGATTATTGCTTAAATATTGATGATAGAGAATAAAGGGCACCTGAAGTACTTTTGGTTTCCCTGTATTCCGAAATTCTGCCTCGTTCATTATTATTTACTTTTATTTCATTATTCTTTGTTTCAAAAGAATCAAAGTTAGCTCTTGCTCAATCAACAGAAACACCTTGGATTTTAGGAAGTCCTTAAAACCCCTCCATCCCAGCCCTTTGGAATGGAGCTTAGTGTGGGCTCTTGCTTTGTGCAGTTGGGGTGACCCTGGGCTCTGTACTCTACATGGGGTAGGCCTGGGTTCTGTTTCCTGTGGGAGATTCTGCTTTTCCCCCCAGCCACATGTGTACAGGTGGGCAGAGGTATTTTTGGACAAGCAGCTCCCAGCTTGAACAGCAGGAGAGCCTGGTGTGAGCCACCTGTCTTGTATGAGGTATATTTGAAAGCGGTCCTGTGAGACCTCTGAGGCCCCAGTCTCAGTATCCCAAACTCATATCCAAATTCCCTTGATTCCTGAGTCTTTCGTATCGATCAGTGAGTTCCCTTCTATTTCTAACCCTTGGAGGCTTTCCTTTCTTTTCTTCAACAAATAAATGTGTGTACATTTCTGTATCTTTATCCATATGCTCTCTAACCTACCGTTTTAAGTACGAGCTGCTGTAAGGGGGAGATTTTAACATGCTGTCAATAAGTCATCTTGATCTGGATTCTCTCTTTTAATGTTGGCAAAATGCGTTCCGTTTTCCCATAGCATAGTTGACTTGTTAGATCCTTAAAAAGGCCTTTCCTGTTATAAGGGCAACATCCTAAGAGGCATAGATTTTAAAATTTAGTTAATAAAATAAATCCATTTTTCTCCAGAGACAGTCTTGTGCCACATGTTCTTTTAGTGTGGAAATTTAATTGCCTCTAACTGCTGACTTCCGGTAACTCTCAGCCGGCTCTTTCCAGGTTTGGTTCCAGACATAGTTGTGACGCCCACAGTAGTGAATGTGCATGTGTATATCACAAAATACTTAATGGAAAGAAGTGAGCACAAGGACAGAGTATTTATATTTTTCATTAGAGGGAACTAATTCATTGGGAGTGGGACCCATTTACATTTTAGCCATTATGTAAAGAGTTTCACACGGAAACATGAGTTAATTGGCACCATATTTCTGAAGTCTTCCAGCCGCGTGTGGGGACCCTTTGTAGACTGGATCCCAAGCAGCTGCCCTGTGACCCATCTTTTAAATCTGGCTCGACTTTCTTCTTCTGGTTTTAAGTCATTCTGCTATGAAGCCTACTGTTTAATGAAAGGAAAATATCATCAGTAACTTTTGCCAAAATGGATGTGAAGAGTCTTTGAACTGTGGACTGTCCTTGTAGTTTTTCTCTGTGTAGTGTTGGTGTAATGCAATCTTTTTATTCTGTTAATAATATATTATGCATGGTCACATCCCTGGTTAATTAGACTTGCAGTTTTCAATTAACAGCATTTTTTGATGATACATTATTATCCTTATTAGTGAGGTCGTAGACTATATTATAACAAAGACTGAAGACTCTATTGTCAGCATAATCTTGAAAGAACCATTTAACTTTATGAAATGTATCTGGTGAAGGAACTTCATACTTTATTTGATGTATAATTTGACCCCCATAAAGAACCAAATGATTCTCTTTTCCCTCCCGTTCTTAGAATAAAACGTCCAGCACTTCAGATGGTCTGAATAGTTCTCTCAGTTAAAATGAATAACATTGTCAGAAAATGAAATCTGAATTTTTAAAAATTGAGTAGATGAGCAGTCAGATATTCTTATTCAGCAATTTATCATGTCTTTAGATGAAACTTACAGTTCTATGTGAAACTGATTAACTCCATTAGATTTTAATTATTGTTCCAAAATCAATACTCTTATGAGCTTCAGGCAATTTCATTCATGCATCTGAATAAGGAGGTGGATTTGGGGTGGATATAGTCTTTTAGCTGATACTGAAACACTATTTAGTGTAGATTATTATAGTTCATGTTGCGTGTGTGTGTGTTTTCCTACTATTCAAATAAAAAGAAGTTAAAACCTATGGGGATCAGAGGAGATCTGAGACAAGATTTTATCTTAACTGCCCAGGAGCTATTGAATAATTGATTTTGCTTCCTTTTGTCTTCCCAACTTGGGAAGCCATCGTGGGATCTGACGCTCTAAGAGATTTGCCAGTGACCTCCGTGGTGTGGCAGCGAAGGTGTAGTTGGGTGTGGGTACTTCTCTCCAGTTCTGCTTGCTTCATCCTCACTTTTAAATGACAGGGCCAGGGGTGCCTTAGTGGCTCAGTCGGTTAAGTGTCTGCCTTCGGCTCAAGTCATGATCCCAGGGTCCTGGGATAGAGTCCCGCATCGGGCTCCCTGCTTAGTGTGGAGCCTGCTTCTCCCTCTCCCGCTCTCCCTGCTCATGCTCTCTCTCTTTCTCTCTCTCTCTCTGTCAAATCAATCAATCAATCAAATCTAAGTAAACGACAGGGTCACGTTTAAAGACAGTGGCCAGCTGTTCCATTGCCCTCTAACCAAGTTACGATGTTTCCTGGAATGTAACCAGCATTGCGGCTTCTGTCACTTCTATTACTTTTACTTTTTTGAACTTCATATAAACTAAATGCTAACATGCATCCTTTCATGTCTGGCTTTCCCCCACCAGTATGACATCTCTTGGGTTTGTCTTGTGTGTAGCCGTAGAAGTAGTAGCTCGTTGCTTTTCATTGCTGTGTAGCAGAGGTTGGCAAACTTCTTCCGTAAAGGTTGTGATAGGCAGTATTTCCAGCTCTGTAGGGGCCATATGGTGTGTGTTGCAGCTTCTGGACTCTGCAGCCTTAGATGGTGCCATCAATGGGCAGGGGTGGATTCGATCCACAGGCTGGAGAGTTTGCTGACCCCTGCTGCATAGCATTTTATTCAAAGACTGTTCCACCATTTATCCATCGTTGATGCACGTTTGGGTTGGTTTTGGCTTTGAGAACTTAACTCATATGCTGTTGTGAACATTTTTATATGTGTCTTTTGTGCATCTTGTATGATTTTATGTTGTAAAATTGTCAGATAATAGGGATTCATATGTTTAGCTTTGGCAGATACTGACAGTAATCGGTTTTACTAGCATATCTTCCTATTGCTGGTGTTCCAGATGATCGAAATTGTTGCTAACACTTGGTATTGTCATTTTAAAAATGTGATTATGTAGTGATATCTCATTTTCCTTATGAGGAGTTATATTAAACATCTTTTCATATACTTATTAGGCAATTTGGAGAATATATATACACACACACACACAAACACACATATATATACATACAACCCAAAATACCCATACAAGAATTTTTGTCCATTTTTAAAAATTGGGTTCCCTGTGTTTTCTGATGGATTTGTAATTTTCCTTATATATTCTGGACATGAGTTCTTGTAAATGAATATTGCAAATATCTTTTTCTACTTGGCGGCTTGTCTCTTTCACACTTATAATGGTATTTTTTGATGTATAGATTTTCTTAATTGTAATGAAATTCAATTTGTGAATGTTTTTCTTTATGTTCCTTCCATGTCCTATGTGAGAAATCTTTCTTTACACTGAGATTCTAAGTATATTCCGTGTTAACCTCTAGAAGCTTTATTATTATTTATGATCTAACAGGAACTGATTTTTTTCTTTTTGGTATTATGGTATAAGGTAGGAATCAATGGTAACATTTTTCCCATATGGATAGCCAATGACCCAACATCATTTATTCTAAACACTTGTTTAAACTACATTGCAATGTGATGGCACTTTCATAACCACATATGTATGCACTGGTTTCTGGACTCAGTTTTGTTGATCTGTTGTCTTTGTGCCAATAATGCACTATTTTAATTGTTATAATTTTACCACTTATTTAAAACATTTTTCTATTTTTTTTTTTGCTTTTTGTTTTCTTCTTAAGTAAACTCTATGCCCAACGTGGGGCTCGAACTCAGAACCCCAAGATCCAAAGTCACATGCTCTACTGATTGAGCCAGCCAGGCGCACCAGTTATTATAATTTTATAGTTAGTCTTTGTATGTCCTATATCTCCTACTCTAAGTCCTCCAACATTGTTGTTTTCTTCTCTAAAATTATCTTTGCTGCTCTTGTTCCCTTGTTTTTCTATATCTGTCTTAAACACCTTATTACGTTTCCACAATATGTCTTTCTGGAATTTTTAAAAAAAAGATTTATTTATTTTTGGGGGGGAGGTGCAGAGGAAGAGGGAGAAAGAGAGTCTCAAGCAGACTCCACACTGAGCACAGCTGAACGTGGGCCTGGATCCCATGATCCCGAGATCATGACCTGAGCCGAGACCAAGAGTCGGAGGCTTAACTAACTGAGCCACTAGGTGCCCCTCTTTCTGGAATTTTGATTCTGATTGCATTGAGTCTTTAGATCAATTTGGGGACAAATGATATCGGTGCAACATTGAGACGAATCCATGAACATTATGTTTTCCATACTATCCTCTCGTGTTTTTAAGGCTCTGTAATGTCTGTAGGAACATCTCCATTTCAGTCCCCATGCCGGTAATTTGTGCCTTCCATGTCGCTGTGTCCATTCTTGCCCCTCTCCTTCTGAGATTCTAATTATATGTATGTTAGAGCATTTAATCATGTGTTACTCAGTATCTGATGCTTTCTTCTGTATTGTCCTTCCATTTTTCTGTTTAAGATTCAAGCTGGACATTTCTGCAGACCTGTCTTCCAGTTTGTCAGTGATCTTTTTCATTTTCTTTTTTAAATATGCTATCTAATTTGTCTGTGAAATCCTTAAATTTGGCTATCAATCAATCAACCAATCAGTCAGTCAGTCATCTTCAGTGAGACTGCTTTAAATTCTAACCTACTGCTTTCAGTTTGGCTCTTTTTTTGTGCAATGAGTCAGAAAATGGTACGGGAGGAAAACGTGGAGGCTAATGTCAAGATTAACTCTGACGCACACACTGCTTGTTTTCTCTCTGGGATTTAGTCCTTCAAGTTCTGGCTAATCTACTTGATCTCTGTGGACTCCAAATATCTGTTTTGTGTATCTTATCCATCTTTTATACTTGTTTTCATTTGGCAGGTCAGTCTAATACAAATGACGTTGACGTATAAACCACATCATTTTAAAACAAAAGTTTTTGTTTCCATTTATTGTTGGATTTGGCCAATTCCACTGGGGGAACAGAAACCAAATCCAATTTGCCGCATTTCAAAGGCATTTTCTTCTTTTATTCCCCCTTCTCTTGTAGAGATCTGTTACTGGAAGACTTTCAGATGGACAAGACATTTTTCAGGTTTTGGTGTTGTCGCTCATGATTTTTTTGTTTTGCAGGAGCTCAGCTTTGTCTTATTTTCTACTCATTTTATGATTTCAAGCCTGTACTTGGGAGTGATAATAACTAATATCATGGAGTGTTTATCATTTACAAACCACATTATAATGCATTATCACATTTAGTCCTCATAACAACATCCTGTGGAATGGCTGGTGTTACTGCCTCCCTTTAGCAGCTGAACAAACTCAGACTGCCATTAGGTAAGGGCTTCGCTCCAAATCACAGTCAGTAGGTGACAGATTAAGGGCTGAAATCCCTGCCTTTCACCATTTGCTTTCCCCATCGTGTTCTTACCCTAATAATGACCAGGCAATTGGCTAGAAAATAAAGCCACAGATATAATTAAAACAGTGTTCACTCTCAAGGAGTTCTGAAGTTAGTGTCTTCTACTGTATTGTGCTCCAGGAAGTCGTGTTGTTATTTTTCAAAAAAAATGCCAAAGCTAAAATATCCTCAAGTTTTTGCAGAATCTGGGCAATAAAGATATGAGTAGAAGAGAAAACTGAGAATCAGATTTGGGAAGTTTGGGGAAGGCAGAGCCAGGATTTGCTCTACTTACATTTTTATAGGACAATGATTCCTCCTTTGGCTTCAGGGGAAATAGGACTAGTCATGCACATTTCACATGAGAATCCTCTTCTACAAAACTCTAAGCAATTTAGGGAGACCTATGTCATCCTGACATTTTTCAAATTGTTTAATGCTTATGTGTTTTTTCCTGTTAATTTATGTGCCTTGAGGGGAAAAAAGTATTTAACGGAGTCTAATAGCTTACGTTAGGGGAGATGTCTCCCAGAAAAGTGTATTCAAGGTTAGAAACAGACTCGGGGCTGCTTGTGTGCATCTACAGAGCGACATGAGGCTTGTCTGTGTGTCCCCGGGGACATACTGTCTCCCTAGGTATGTTTGGAAGTGTGTGGGGACATGTTTCAGTTGTCACCTGACCTTGATGGGGGCACGGCTGACATGTACTTCCCCAGGGGCCTCGACGTGGAGAGGCTTAACGCCATGTTAAAGAGTTTTGGATTTTACTCTGCAAGCAGTGATGAGTAACTGGAGGGCTGAAGTCATCGTGGAGAGGAGATTAATCAGGGCGTGATTTAGGGTGACTTTCAGTGGTCGAGGCTGGAGGCCAGGCACCAGGTAAAAGGTTTTACAATAACCGATAGAAGCAGAGAAACCTGGAATTCTAATAGAATGTGGGCGTGAAGGGACACCTGGGTGGCTCAGTTGGTTAAGCGTCTGCCTTTGGCTCAGGTCATGATCCCGGAGTCCCCAGTTGGAGCCCCGTATGGGGCTCCCTGCTCAGCGGGAAGTCTGCTTCTCCCTCTGCCCCCCCCCCCACATGCACGCTCTCTCTCTCTCTCTCTCTCTCAAATAAATAAATCAAATCTTTTAAAAAATGGGAGTGGAAAGGGAAGGTTGGTTACAGCTTCTTCACATCCATTCCACAGCATTTGTGAGGGGAGAGAAAGTGATGTTTTTCCATATTTGTGGGCACGAAAGAGAGGAGAAGCTGCTTAGCTAACATCAGGCACAGAGCCCAGTGAGGATGTCCTCACGCCAACCTACCTTATCTGTCTGATGCTCATTAGGCTCTTGTTCTGACTGTGCATGGAAACCTTCTGTTCTTTAATCAGCGCCTAAAACTGATCCAAATATGGTTCGAATGTCTCCTTTCCCCAGGCCAAAGTAAGTTAAATACTGGTCCTAAGTGAAAGAGTAAAACGCATTCGTGATTTCTCTGACAAGGAGGACAGGTACAAGAGCCACTCAGAGATGCTAAAAAGTGATTCGCAGTGTTCTGGAAACTAATCTGGAGTCTAGGTAATTCAGTTGAAATAGAAAAACACTGCTTTGTTGCTGTTGTTGTTGTTTTTACACATATTACTTCTGTGTGAATTCTGGCAGTTCAGGGAACAGCAGATGAGATGGAATAATTTGGAAACCTTTTGTCTTCTCTCAGGGATTTAGATAGATTTGTGAATAATTCAGCTTAGTTTTAAGAGCGCATCCAGTAATATTTTTTTCTAGAGAATAATTGCCTTCTTTGTGCTTTCTTTCCCCATTCACACTTAGCGTATGTAGCTTTCTCTCTCTGTTTATTTAAGGATTTATTTATTTATTTGAGAGAGAGAAGAGCGAGTGTGAGTGGGGGTGGGGGCAGAAGGAGAGGGAGAGGGAGGATCTCAAGCCGACTCTGCACTGAGCGCAAATCCCTACGCGGGGCTCAATCTCATAACCCTGAGATTTTGACCTGGCTGAAATCAAGAGTCGGTGGCTCAACTGACTGAGCCATCCAGGCACCCCAGTGTATGCAACTTTCATACTTTAATGAACCAAAAGAAAAAGCCTCAAATGCACAAGTAAAAAAAAAAAAAAATCCAAGCGGTCGACACAGGCTTAACTAATAGGAGCTACTTTTGTGTACAGCTATGTAAGTTAAAAAAAAACTGTCCTGTATGTCTATGCAGAAGCTGTGTGTACACAGGTCCATGCGTAAGGCTTATGCATTTACTTCCTCAGAACCCTAGGTGCCACCTCTCGGTGAAGACAGTGACTCTTCATTCACATATCTCAGGAAAAAGAAAGACTGTTTCCAGGATTGGCAACACTGTGCATCCCCTATGCAGACACAGAGTCTCCACTCAATTGATTAAAATCCTTGCATACATAATACGGACCACACTAGTGCTTCGGTCTCCCTAAACAGCTTCGCACACAGTGCTGCAAAGTAAAAGCCTGTAACCCAAACCGAGATGAGGAAACAGAGTCCTGAGCAGGCTTAGGTGAGTTGACCGGCTCTGCTCCCTGTCCGGGTTCTGCTTCCGCTGATGATTTTGGTGGGCGGGGAGGGTAGGGACTGCAGGAGCGCAGGCCTCAGTCATTTTATATTCCCTCATGTCTGTCCTTATGCCTTGCTCATAGTAGGTACTCAATAAATATTTACTGATTGAATTGTTGGGACTTGGCAAATATATATCCAGAAGCGATAGTCTTCATTGTGGAATATCGTATATGGTACTTATGAGCTGATACGTTTCTAAGTCAGCCACACAAAGATCTCTTAATTACATAAAATGATCCCTTATTTTAATCTGGATTTTTTTGTTGTTTTCACAGGTGTGTTTCAGCAGGGCAAGGCTTCTAGCAATTTAAATTACTTCCATATTCAGTATATGTGGCAAGGGAAGCCCCAACATTCTGATAAGGGGTAGGGCTCACTGTCTTTCAGTTTCCAAGTCTTTTTTGGAGAAGTGGATTATGCGCAAATGCCTTGCTTGTATTCCAAGAGAGTGTAGGTGGAACTGGGACCTTGGCCATGTGCAGCAGAAGCCCTCCGTTTGCACGTTGGTGGATATCTAATTCCACAGCCCTCCTTCAGCCTCATGTTCACATAGATGGGTATATCTCTGTGTGTGGTTAAGACGCACATTTGTGTTTAGTGCTAGCCGTACAGTTGCACAGGTGGTCACTATGGCTCCATAATAATTTGGGGAATTTCTTTAGTTCTATTATTGTTACTTGCTTACCATATTCTCACCAATTCCTGACTATGTTTGCAGTGTCTATAGGAGAAATCCTAAACAGAAACTGAGCTTCAGTGCATTATGGAAAGCATCGTTTTGACTTTCTGTCAATTTTCCTTTCCTGTGGTTGGAAGTTAAGGGCTGGAGGAGGTAGTGCCTGAGATGTGAAGAACCAACATGCAGGGGTGTGTGTGTGTGTGTGTGTGTGTGTGTGTGTGTGTGTGTGTGTAGGAGGAGGGGGATTCAGGCCCTATTCTGGGCTCAGTGTCATTGAAAGGTCAGTGTTCTTTGCTGACACCTTGGAAGGATTTTTGTCTCGATGAGGTGGAATTGCTTCGGAAGTTTCAATTTTCAACAGAGCAGATCTTTGATTTAACTTTGGCTGGGTCTGCATAATTAGAGGGCATTGATCATTCAGCTCCTGGGAAACATCTGTTGAAGAGCATGGACTTCAAAGTTTGAGTCTTGGCTCCACTGCCGAGGAGCCTGTGATACTGGGCCCATTAACCTCTTTAAGGCTTGGTTTTCTCACCGGCAAGCATGAGATTATTAATAGGAGCTGCCAGAAGGTTCAATGATAGATTTAATGCTTGGGCAGCACTTAGCTTAGGATCTGGCAGTTAGTAATTGCTCAATAAATGCTATTATTCTTTCTAGTACGTCTGCTGGCTCTTATCATCCCCATTTTCAGTGGCAGAGATGTCTGATCATTTCATAGGTGGCATTTTCAAGAAATAAATTCCGCAGGTTTGCTCAACGTTAGAAATGCTCTATAAGATTTGACGGATCTCCCTGTTCAGCCAAGCAGTAGCCACACAAAGCCTGTGACAGAGGAACGTGTGGGGAGTGCAGTGCTGTATTTCTCAATTAGAATTTTAGGCCATTCTAAAGTGATCAGAAAAGATAACCTGTATGTTGATGAAGTGACATCGATTCAGCACAGATACGTGAACAGCTAGCAAATGTAATCAGATCTTATGCAAATCAGACCTCCGTGCAGCATTTTAATGACGACTCTTCTCTAAGTAAGACTTATTTCAGGATCCTACTTATTCTTGTTAAATGAGCCTCAGGTTGTTTGCATTCCTCAAAAAGGAAAACTGTCAGTAGGAACTCTGAGTCATGCTTCATGCAACGTCTACACCTGTTTCTTTGATTTGATTGAATATATATATTTAAGGCAATGGAGAGATTTTGACTTTCGCATAAGTGAGTTAAACGCCCTTCCTTAAAAATTGCACTGGAAGTTCAGCTCAAAGAGAGCTTTAGAAGAGATCAAGATGTGAGTGCCAGTTTCTTGGTAGAACCTAGATTTTCATTTGGCAAAAGTTGGTTTTTGTTTTGTTTTGTTTTGTGTGTATGTGTTTGTTTTTGTTTTTGTTTTTTATAATCTAAAGGGAAAACATGATAATGGAATTGAAATTAAGTCTTTTGATTTTACTTTGGGCATGTGATGATGTACTAATTTTCTTAAGATTCTTAAATGTTTAAAAGTTTAAGTTCAGATCTCTCAGTTTTATTTAGTGACCTGAAATTAGAATATATGTAGTATAAATATCTACACTGGAGGCAGAATGTTTGAGAAGTTGTGTACATTGTGTTTCTTCCACTCTCAACTCACGCAGATTACCACTTGCTAAAAGTGGAAATTTGAGTTGAACTTTACCTCAAGAGATGTCAGGCATTGGCTGTCCAGAGAGCTTCTTTTTGCAAACCCACACTTCCCCGGTTTGGAAAATCTGTGTTATCTTTGGCCACTTGAATTAAAACCAGTTATTTTGATCAGAATTTTGAAATCTAAAGATTTATGCTTTGAGCACCCTTTCTCATATCCTCTTTAAGGAACTTACAAACTGCTTTGGAAAATGTGGAGTTTTCAGTGGGGAGTAGGTGAGTATTCTGACTCAGAAGCCATTATGTCCGCTGCAAAAATAATGCATTTTAGTAAGACAAAGATGAGTGACACTTTTCAGTTTTTGTGTGAGATTAACCAAGGGTTAGTGTGAAAAATTGTTTCTGAGAAGAATTTTCATGGGAAGCAGAACGACTTAGTTTCTGAATATTCAAGGTAATATGCTGCAGAAGAAAATACATTCTACCCTTTCAGAGGAAATATGTCTGAGGTCATTCTCCTAACCTTGCTGAACTCCAGCATATCAGGGGCAATGCAATAATTAAAAACTCATTTCACAGCAGCTAATTAAGCTTTGATTCACAATTACACTGTCTTTCAAAAGTCTCCTCTATCTGAGCATTTTGAAAATATGATGGCTTCATTATTTGTTATATTTCCAAAGTTAGAGCTTCAAAGGAGCAGCAAAAACTTTCTCAATCATCTAGAAAGTCATGAATAAAACATGCATACCCAGAATTTTAAATTAAAGTAATTAGACCACATTAGAATCTTAAAAAAAAAAAAAAGATTTAACATCCCTGTCAATTGTGGAGAAAGATGCCCTTCATTAAATCACATCTTCTTCCTGTCCAACATTTTAAACTGCCACTTTTAATGTAACATTAGAAAAATAATTACTGTGATTAGGATAATTTTAAGAAGTAAATGTTAGAAAATGCAGACCACAACATTTTCAGAGTATCATTCCAATAATTTTTTTTTCTATAAATTATTTGAAATTAACAAAGCAATGTACTGAAATTTTTTACCCACTTCTGGAGTCCAAATTAACGAGTGTAAACAGGAGGCTGATACTTAACTGAAGACTGAGCAGCTCTAGCATGACTTAGATTGGGACATAAAAACATCTACGATAGGGTGGATGGAACCATGATAGCTCCAGGAGAGGCAACTCTCCAGATCACGGTGGGAAGCTAACTCTGAGACTTGGGAGTGCTCATTCAAGAAACTTTCAACTTTAGGGAAAATGCTTGCAAAAACAGCAAAGACAGAGCTGGATCCAGTGAAGGAAAATGGAGACAGCGAGGGGAAATCCTGTGGCTTAAGTATCACAGAGTTGTATTTCTGTGTTAAACATCTTCACATACATAGCTTATTAAGTCTTTCTTGCCCAAGCTCTGCCTCTTGGGTCATTTTCCCATGGACGGAGACACCTCTCTTGTTGTAAAGAGAGTCAGGGGAAACACAGAATTTGTTGGATCTTATAGTATAGTTTTCCCTGTTAGCCTAAGAACGAATTGCCAGTGATGCCAGCCCAGGGGCAGTGCAGTGAGTCACTGCTCTAGAACAATGGCTCTGAACCCTGTGTGCACATCATATTCACCTGTGCAATGCTCTGGACTCTCTGATTTAACTGGTCTGGGGAAAGGTCAGGTCATCCATAGGTTTAAAATCCTCACAAGTGACCAGACAGGATTGGAAACTTTTTTTTTTTTTTAAGATTTTATTTATTTGTCAGAGAGAGAGCACAAGCAGGGGGAGCAGCAGGGAGAGGGAGAAGCAGACTCCCCACTGAGCAGGGAGCCTGATGCAGGACTCAATCCCAGGACCCTAGGATCATGACCTGAGCCGAAGGCAGATGTTTAACTGGCTGAGCCATCCAGGCATCCCAGGATTGGAACCTTTGAGCCTGAGGGATCACAGCATGGTCAGGCCCAAATAAGCCACAGGGATCGCTACTCACTAGACGTGAAGCTGCAGGAAATGTCAGTCTGGCCTGCTTCTGCACAAATTGTCCAGGACGCTTCAGGGTGGTAGTCTGTTTCTCTGGGGCAGTTAGTCTTGGATGACCAGGTTACATCAAATGGTTGTTGTTTGTGCTTGTCTGGATGGACAGATTTGTTAGCCGTGGCTCTGTTAGTATGTTTGGAGCAGTCAGGGTTTCCAGAGGTGTTAGGCCTTCCCTTGACGTGTTTGAAGGGATTGAGTGATTTGGTCAATCAGGTGTTTGAGTAAATGTATTTTTTCCAGCATCATCTTGCCACTCTGCGAAGACCTGCATTTTGTTGTGTTTTCCCCATAAGGAGCGAGAGCGTAGGTATTGAGCTAGTACCCACTAACCCATCAAAGTCCTCAAAACTTGGCAGTTAGGCCTCTGAGAGAAGCCAACTTAAGCTTAGGGGGAGGAGTTGGGAACAGGGCTAGATGTGGGGGGACCTCCTTTAGCCCACACCCCAGTCTGGGCTTCTCTTCCTGTCAGCAGCTCACTCACTGTGACCCAGCTCTGCCCATGACTGGGGCAGGATGGGGGGTGTGTGTGGGAGTGGAAGCTCCTGTCTGCTGGAGGGTAATAGCCACCCTCTCCCACCTCTGAGGCTTTGGGTGTGAGGAGTGCACTGAAGGGGTTCCTGAGAGAACACGGGTTCTGGAAGTAGAACCACCAACCATCCCATTTTGCCTAGGACTGTCCCAGTTTCAGCACTGAAAGTCCTGCATTTCAGAAAATCCCGCATGCCAGGCAAATCAGGACCAATGGTCACCCCATACATAAGCCCAAATCTGAGTCCCCACTCTTTGCTTAGTTTTTTTTCATCTGTAAAATGGGGATAGTGATATGGGTCATGGTGAGGACCTGGTGCCAACATGCAGAGAGCTAGCCATCCCAGGCAGAGTTACCACTGAATAAATGGTGTTTTCTAGTTCCGTGTGACTGGGTGACAAAACTATGTAAAGGAGACCTCATCATTTTATATGACAAAATCAAACGAGAACCCTGGGAAGCCTTACAAAAGACCAGGGAGGCTTAAGGATGGAAGAGCTCATTTCCCTTTGGGAAGATCATGGAGGATGTAACATTTGGAAGATGTCTTCACAGATGAGTAGAATCAGGACAGGCAAAGGCCGCAGGAAGGTGTCCTAGGTAGAGAGAATAGCAAGACAAGGTAGAAGCAGGGACACATGATTTACACCTAGGGACTGCATAATTCAGGCTACTTGGCTGGAACAAGTAATTGCATAGCAGATAAAATTAGAAGGGCAAATGGGGAAGCTTTTAAAGTCAAGGTGAAGGGTTGCTTACTTTACTACAGAACTGAGATTGCTGAAGTTTTGTTTGTTTGTTTGTTTGGTTTTGGCAGTAAGAAAATACAAGGAAGAGGAAGACTACAGAAGAAGTAACTCGGAAAGAATTTATAAGCATTTTCCTTCAAGTCAATACTGATTCTAAGAACGGGTGCTAAGTATTTTCCAAGTGGAAAGAAATGCCCTTGAGAAGCTGTCTTATTAAATATGTGCTGGGAATCAAGGACAATTTCCTCTTCTCTCTTTAGTAATTACTGGAAGGGCTTAGTCTCCCAAAAAAGCTATCCATTTATGAGGTGTCAGACAATCATTTGAATGGTATTCATTCCATTTCAACTATGTGCCCAGGAGCACATCATGCAGTGAAGATAGAAAATGTTGTATACAAGGCACATTTCCTGCCTGCCAGTAACCCTGTGTAGTTGGGAGAGAAAGACTGACCGTACATAGAAATTATCAAGTAGATCCTGCAGACTAGTTTGTGACCCATCAAGTGATCCATGTGTAGATCTTACAAAACCAGGTAGATTCCAGCACTGAGACCTACTAGTCCTCCTCATCCCTCTACCTCAGTCGTACACCTAGCATTTGACTAAGCACATAAAATGGAATGTAAATTGCTCCCACAGCAAAAAGCTGTCTTTATTTTGATCACAAATACATAAATCACAAGATGCCTCTTAAAGTTCATCTTGGGGAACAGTATAACACAGTCTATGAGCAATTCACAGTGATTTACAATCATCTTCTCATTTAAAAGCAGATCAACTCTAAGGGAAGTAAAAAATAGCTTTTTTGGGGGAGGGATTCAAATGAATTATTTGCTTTTTTTATAACTAAGTCAGGTGGCTAATTTGTACAGTTTTGAGAGCTAACTTCTTGCCAATCAACTTAAAACAATTTTAAGGGGACCTAAAACTAATCTAAGAAAGAAGGAATCTACTTTTCAAGCTAATTTTGGGGATAACTTGAATCAGAGAAAGTTTTTAGAGCTTTTAACATTTAGAACACAAAGCTTTAAGAAAACATTTCTAACAGTTCCTGATACTAGAAAAATTAAAAGGACGTGCAAAGTACTTCCATTTAATTATTGATAAATTTCATAAGATCAGCCAAAGTGTATGATCCTATATCTGCCCTCAAGGAGTTTTCAATGAAGTTGTGATGACTTATATGCATAAAAACGAAATATCAGGTAACCTCTAAAAAATGCCCAATAATTAGAAAAGAAAGTAGGTATATTAAGATTGTTTGGTAGTATTTTTTTTAAAAAATTGTTGACTTCAAATGACACTTTAGATCTGACATATACCAGTCATAAGTCATTACCACTCTATTTTAGGCCAAGTTAGGTAGAATTAACAAAGACTAGTAGAGAGAGAAGCACTTCTTATAGGTATAATTTATAGGTATATAATAGGTATTTTACTGAAAGAACTTAGATGCATTTTTTTAAAAGATTTTTTTTTATTTATTTGAGAGAGACAGTGAGAGAGAGAGAGAGCACAAGAGGGGGGAGGGTCAGAGGGAGAAGCAGACTCCCCGCCGAGCAGGGAGCCTGACGAGGGACTCGATCCCGGGACTCCAGGATCATGACCCTAGCCGAAGGCAGTCGCCCAACCAACTGAGCCACCCAGGCGCCCGAACTTGGATGTGTTTTGATTAAGAAAGTGTTTCACTGTGAATAGAAGTAAACCCTATTGCAGCCACCTGAACAGAGAAGGATTTTATATGTATATAATCAGAGGTCCAGAGACTGGTGCAGCTGCTCCACAATGTCAACAATATCATCAAGCATTCAGGCATCTTTTTTGCCATCTTTCTTGTTCTTCACTGGTGGAAGATGGCTACTGGACCTCAAGCCATCATTTTTGAATATAAGAAAATAAAAGGGGAAGTCTGAGTGGCCAAGAGCTGAAGGGGCATGTCAGTCTGCCTCTTCTGAGAAGCTTTCTCCAAAGTCCCACCCAGTAGTATCTCCATACAAATCCCTGGCCATAACTGGGTCATAAGGCTACCCATGGGTGCAGGGAGCCTGAGAAGGTGCTCTAATGTTCCAGCCGTGAAGGTGAGAGAGTAATGGGAGAAGGGTTCTGTGAATGGCTTTTGTGTAGTCTGCACTCAGAGTCTGCCCTTGTGACTTTGCAATCTCGTTAAGTTTGAGAGAGTGTATCCCTGTTTGCCTGAGATAGACCTCGTTTATTTCTAACATCCTGGTGCTCCATCTAGTTCAGCATTTGTACTGTTTCTTTTTCCACTTAAAAACCAAATATTATTACTATTAGTTGCCTTGAAGGAAGCTGGGAGGTGTTAAGTAGACCTCCACTTTGTGTTTCTGGATTCTTCCATGGTCTTGTCTAGAAGTATGTGAGCCCTATAAGCAGTGTGTTGGCAATGTAACCAGTATCTCCCTTTCAAGACCAGTATGCAGGGTGCTCAGCGATAAGAATGAAGTGTTCTTGGTCAATAATGATGAGAGACGCCTAACTTCTTCCAGTTTGGAGCAGTGGTAGACATGTTTGGTGCTGTTGCCCCTTCAGGTCACCTGGTGGACTAGCCAGTTACCCTGAGGCCACTGCTTCAGCCCAAAGCCCTTGAAGCCATGAGTTTGACATAAGGTGGGATCAGTGGGAAATTCTGGGTTAGGTGTTCATGAAATGGGGGCTAAAATAGAAGTGCACAGAGAGAATAGTCTGACTGCTCTTGCATAGAGAGATTTCATTATTCATTTTATGGTATAAATCTACAAATACCTTAGTTTTGGCAAACTTTAGACAAGGATTAGAGTGCAAGTGCTTTATTTATGGAGTGCAGGTAATATTGGTAGGGTAGAGGGGAAGGGAATCAGAAAGGAAGGAAGCCAGTAAAGGATGCAGAGTTAAGCCATTCTCCATAGTACATGGCTGGAGCTTAGTTCTGCAGAGAAACTCTGGGAGTGGTGCAAAACACACATTTGGAGTTATTCCACTGAAGGGGCTCAGCACTGGGAGGTCTTTCTATACCTACTCTAGGGAATTGTTAGCTGGGGGTTGCAGCACAGCTTTTAGTCTGCAATGACCTCAAAAATGGAAGTAGATGTACAATAAAAATTAAATACTAAGAATTTTCTTAATAAATTAGATAATGAATGGGTAATATTTACCATTCACCATGAATACCATAATGGTACCACTGACCACACGAAAAGCAGAGGACAGGGAAATGCACATTAAAACAACAGTAGGTACCACTATACACCTATGAGAACGTCCAAACTTCAGACCACTGGTAACACCAAATGCTGGAGCGAATGTAGAGCAACAGGGACTCTAATTCATTGCTGGTGGGAATGCAAAATTGTACAGGCACTGTGGAAGTCCCTTTGGCAGTTTCTTACACAACTAAACATACTCTTACTATATGATCCTGTAATCGTGTTTCTTGGTATTTACCCAAAGGAGTTGAAAACTTAGGTCCACACAAAAACCTGCAAATGGATGTCTATAGCAGTTTTATTCATAATGGCCCAAATTTAGAAGCAACCAAGACGTCCTTCAGTATGTAAATGGGTAAATAAACTGTGATACATCTAGACACTGGGCTATTATTCAGCACTAAAAAGAAATGAGCTATCAAGCCGTGAAAAGCCATGGAGGAAACTTACATGCATATTACTAAGCCAAAGAAGTCAATCTGAAAAGGCTACCTACTGTTTGATACCAACTCTGTGACATTTTGGAAAACGCAAAACTATGAAGACAATAAAAAGTTCAGGGGTAGCTCGGGATGGTGAGGGGAGAGGGATAAATAGTTGGAACACAAAAGATTTTTAGGGCAGTGAACCTACTCTGTATTCAACTGTAATAGTGAATATATGTCATGATACATTATCTGAACCCGTAGATTGTGCAAAACCAAGAGTGAATCCTAATGTAACTATGGACTTTGATAATGCTGTGGCGAGGTAGGCTCACTGATTTTGAGCAGATGCAGCACTCTGGTGGTGAATGTTGATTAATGGGGAGGCTGTGCATTTGTGGGGACAGACAGTGTATGGGAAATCTCTGTACCTTCTGCTCAACTTTGCTGTGAAACTAACATGACTCTCAAAAATAGTCTGTTAAAAAGCCACAACAAAACCAGAAGACACTGATTTGCTAAAGGACCATCAGCAACTACTTCGAGAGTTAGTAGTTTTAAAGACTCTGCCTGAAGGCAGTAATTTAACATGTCCCCCTGTAGAAGGTATATTTACTCTGTGATGTAGGATGTTTCTTCAGATCAGATGAGGCTTCCTCTAAATTAATTGTGCTCCTTTTCCTTTTTCTTTCTTTCTTTTTTTTTTTTAAGATTTTATTTGTTTATTTGACACAGAGAGAGAGATAGCGAGAGCAGGAACACAAGCAGGGGGGAGTGGGAGAGGGAGAAGCAGGCCTCCCGCCGAGCAGGGAGCCCGATGCGGGGCTCGATCCCACCTGGGATCATGACCTGATCCGAAGGCAGACGCTTAACGACTGAGCCACCCAGGCGCCCTGTGCTCCTTTTCAACTTCAAGTTTTCCTGTGCACATACAAAAGTGAAGCCATGGCTCTTAAGCGTTGGCTCCGTTAGCAGAAGAACTGTGCAAACAGTGATATACGCCAATATTTTGTAAGTGTCATCAGATGCTGCCAACAGAGATCAGTAATTCCAATAGTAATTCAATTTTTGTTCTTTCAATTTATGGAATTAAAGAGAAGGTACTGTGGCTTCATTTTGTTGAAAGTGACACGAATGACCTTGTTGGCAGTGATGCTGTAAGATTCAGTAACAAAGGTCAACGTGAAAATAAAGAACCTTAAAAAAGCTGTCATTATCACAAAAAGGTAAGAAAATAACAAAAATTCTGTAGCAAAGCTGATGTACACAAAGCACAATAAGGCACCAGACTCTCAGTAAGCTCCTTCTCTCTCTACTGCCCATTATCAGTCAGACTGTGGAAATGTTTGAGCCTTCAAACATCAAGCTGACCTAAGTGTCTCACAATAACATTAAACATTTTTATAAATAAACACGCAATATCTTATTGCATGTTATTCAAAATCAGCTAAAAATCTTCAAGCAAACAATTCAACAAACTTAACACCAAAACGTTTTTAGCAAATTTCAATAACTGAAAACAACACTTATAAACAAGAAGACATTGGAAGTTATCCTTAAAAAGCAAGAGCATAACCAAACTACTTAATCAAATGCAGTGGTTTCAAATTTTAATTTTGCAGTTTTGTAAGAGCGGTTGGCAAGATCTCAATTCTTTGGGGGCACCTGGGTGGCTCAGTCTGTTAAGCAGCTGCCTTCGGCTCAGGTCATGTTCCCAGGGTCCTGGGATCCAGCCCCGCATCGGGCTCTCTGCTCCGCGGGAAGCCTGCTTCTCCCTCTCCCGCTCCCCCTGCTTGTGTTCCTGCTCTCGCTGTGTCTGTCTCTGTCAAATAAATGAATAAAATCTTAAAAAAAAAAAAGATCTCAGTTCTTCGGATGAATCTTTTGATGGAGCTGTGTTTTTGGTAAGATAAGTTTATATACTGGACTGGAATGAAATGGAGAAGTCCTAAGGTTTTGCTGCATTTAGAAGAATCAAACAGAAAAAAAAAAGAAAAATAGGAAAGAGATAATGTGTACATTATATGGAGGTAAAAAGATAGCACCTGTGAAAATATTTATGGAAGGTATTTCAATAGGAAAAAGTTTAGAGTTCAGACTATCTTCCGTTTAACAGAGTTTGCTCTGAGCTTATCAGGTACCTCAGCCTCTTTAGAGAGAATATAGTCGTAATTTAAAAATATTATTGTCTATATAGAAGAGTCATTTGAACGTGTCAACAAGTTTAAATTGATTAGCCAGCAATGCAAATTTAATAAGATTTGCCAGTAATTTTGTGAAAAATTAATACCAATAAGCTCACTTTAGCATATACACTCTTTTTTTTTTAAAGATTTATTTATTTATTTGATTTTTTTTAAAGATTTTATTTATTTATTTATTTGAGAGAGAGAGAATGAGAGATAGAGAGCACGAGAGGGAAGAGGGTCCGAGGGAGAAGCAGACTCCCCGCCGAGCGGGGAGCCCGATGCGGGACTCGATGCCGGGACTCCGGGATCATGACCTGAGCCGAAGGCAGTCGCTTAACCAACTGAGCCACCCAGGCGCCCTAGCATATACACTCTTTAGAAAAAAAGTAACATGGCATTGCAAACAGATATGGCCAAGAAGTTGAACAAAGTGGTTATGTACTAGGTGACTTAATATACATAGATGTAATTTTTAGAAAGAAATTTTATGTTTGAGAATAATTTTTGGTAGCAATATTTTATAGAGCCATTAATACAATCAAGCTTCTTTTTGGCCAGTAATTATTTCAATAATTATGTAGTGATTTTTAGTACCCTTTTTGTTATCAAGATTGCCCAGGCTTTTTTTTTTAAATAATTTTTTATTGTTATGTTAATCACATACATTACATCATTAGTTTTTGATGTAGTGTTCCATGATTCATTGTTTGTGCATAACACCCAGTGCTCCACGCAGAATGTGCCCTCTTTAATACCCATCACCAGGCTAACCATCCCCCCACCCCTCTCCCCTCTAGAACCCTCAGTTTGTTTTTCAGAGTCCATTGTCTCTAATGGTTCGTCTCCCCCTCCGACTTACTCCCCTTCATTCTTCCCCTCCTGCTATCTTCTTCTTTTTTTTTTCTTAACATATATTGCATTATTTGTTTCAGAAGTACAGATCCGTGATTCATCAGTCTTGTACAATTCACGGTGCTCACCATAGCACATACCCTCCCCAATGTCTATCACCCAGCCACCCCATCCCTCTCACCCCCCACCACTCCAGCAACCCTCAGTTTGTTTCCTGAGATTAAGAATTCCTCCTATCAGTGAGGTCATATGATACATGTCTTTCTCTGATTGACTTATTTCACTCAGCATAACACCCTCCAGTTCCATCCACTTCGTTGCAAATGGCAAGATCTCATTCCTTTTGATGGCTGCATAATATTCCATTGTGTATATATACCAACTGTTCTTTATCCATTCATCTGTCGATGGACATCTTGGCTCTTTCCACAGTTTGGCTATTGTGGACATTGCTAAGATTGCCCAGTATTAATGGTGTATTGCATTACCCACTTAATTAAGCTTCTCCCTAAAAAGCTTAATGTTTCTAGTATGCTTCCTCATTCAGTAGCATCTTATCTGTTCTTTGTTGTGATTATGGGCAATGTGTTAAGTTTATATGCTGTCCTGTTATGTTGCTCCTTTAAATAAGACTGGATTGTTTTTTCAGATATGGCAGAAATAAGTAATGCTATTTTCTAGTATTTTGACAATTGTGTTAAAGTCCAAGACTCATAATTCAAACATCTTTGCCATTGCTGCATCTGGTTTTATTGATTATTTCTTGATGATGGGTCATATTTTCTTGTTGTTTTTGTTCTTGTTTTTTTTAGTGTAAGAACAGGGAGACTGAGGTAAATAATGCTTATTTTCTGGAAGAAATACACCTTCCTCTCTCAGGTCATGAAGGTGGTGGGTTGGAACAATCTAGTCCGTAGTGAGTTGAGTTGAGTTTGGGCTTTGTCATTGCGTTAGTTAGTTAGTTAGTTAGTTAGTTAGTTAGTTAGTTGGTTATGATCAGTGTGCCACAGACTTCAAAGTTCCCCCGTGGTTCAATGCTGCTTCCTACTCAGCATGAGGCCTGGGGTCTCAGAGGGTTTCCTTCAAATACCCTGCCCTGCGACTTCAGCACATCCAGCGTGCCTATGCCTCAGTGCTGGGTATCTCTCAGCATTCCCGTCCCTCCTCAGTGGGAGACCTTGGACTCATGCAGGATCCCCAGGCCTGTAAGGTTTCCCCTGTTCACCTGCTCCGCCCTCAGACTTAGGCAAGCCCTGTACGTCTGTGCCACAGGGCAGATCTTTCTCCATTCTTCTGCTCTTTTCTTGGGACAGCTTGGTTTAGGCCTAGGAAAAAGTCTACGAGTAAGTGTAGACTCTGTGTGTCTGGAGCTCCCAGGGACCCTAACTTTTTCTACCAACCCTACTTGGCTTTCAGGATTTTTGTTAGATTTGTAGCTTTTTTTCCTTATTCCCATCCATGGCAGTTTGTCACTCTGGCTTTTAGTTCGTTAGTTTACCCAGGGACTTTGGCTTTCTGATGGGCTCGAAAAGTATTCTTTGCATATCTTTCAGCTTGCTCTCATTGTTGGGGTGAGAGTACCATTCACTTGTGACTTTCTGTACTCAGTGTTGGCAAACTTTGATCTGTGGGCCAAATCCTGCCCATCACCTGTTTCCATAAATACAGTTTTACTGAAACACAGCTATGCTCATTGTGTTTACATCTTTTCTGTGACTAAAAATGGAGTAGTTATGACAGAGACCATATGGCCTGTAAAGCAAAAATTATTTACCATCTAGCCTTTTACAGAAAAATTTGGCCAACACTCACTCCACATCTTCAGGGGAAGCAGAAGTCCCCTTGACACTTGTAAAATTTTGTTGCATCCTGGAATGAAATTCCGTGTTTTGAAGGAGACTGACCGTGTTTATGGGTTAGAAGTGAGAATGTCTGTTCTTTGTATTACACATTACTGATTTTTTTTTTTTTTTTTACTAGTGCACATGTTTTGTGTTTGATTAACCAGAATCTCAGATCCAGATATTCGTTTGGCAAATGTTAGGTCTTTGTCTTGAAAAATGGTGTGTTTGCGGGGCACCTGCATGGCTCAGTTGGTTAAGCATCTGCCTTTGGCTCGGGTCATAATTCCAGGGTGCTGGGATCGAGCCGTGCATTGGGCTCCCTGCTCAGCGGGGAGTCTGCTTTTCCCCTCCCTCTACCCTTCCCCCCTGCTCATGCTCTTTCTCTCAAATAAATAAATCAAATCTTTTTTAAAAAACGGTGTGTCTGCTAATAAAAATGATAAGGCCTGGGGCACCTGGGTGGCTCAGTCAGTTAAGTGTCTGCCTTAGGCTCGGGTCATGATCCTAGGGTCCTGGGATCGAGCCCTGCATGGGCTCCCTGCTCTGCGGGAAGCCTGCTTCTCCCTCTCCCACTCCCCCTGCTTGTGTTCCCTCTCTTGCTGTGTCTCTCTCTGTCAAATAGGGAGCACAAGCAGGGGGAGTGGGAGAGGGAGAAGCAGGCCCTCCGCCGAGCAGAGAGCCCCATGCAAGGCTTGACCCCAGGACCCTGGGATCATGACCCAAGCCGAAGGCAGATGCTTAATGACTGAGCCACCCAGGCACCCCAATAAATAAAATCTTTTTTAAAAAAATGATAAGCCTGAATTTTGAGTTGTTTTTCAGTGAGATCATTTGGTTTGCAATAATCTATTTCTCCTTAGCCTCCTAGAGACCAAGGACTCCCTTATAAGGCCTTTGATAGATGTTATCAGGTTATTGGCGTAGTTTTGATAAAGGAAAAAATAAATATCGTTTACAGGCAGTTCATAATTTGCATAGATAATTTACATGACCCTGTTATCTCTGTGACTTCTTTGCCTGAATGTTTAGCTAGGTCTATCAGAAATGTGAATTTATAACTGTTTTAGACATTGTTGCCTGGGAGATGAGAAATTATAGTAAGCAATGTTTTTTGAGTTCTAATTTGTCTAATTATAAACAAATCTATAGGGAAAAGTACAAAGTAAGTTAATCTTGATCATTTTAAACACTCTGTTTAATTTTCATCTAGACCTTTTAAAAAAATATAACTGATTTTAACATTCTGTCAAATGGGGACGCCTGGGTGGCTCAGTCGGTTAAGCATCTGCCTTTGGCTCAGGTCATGATCTCGGGGTCCTGGGATTGAGTCCCGCGTCGGGCTCCCTGCTCAGTGGGTAGGCTGCTTCTCCCTCTCCCTCTGCCTCTCCCCCTGCTCATGATCTCTGTCTCTCTCTGACATATAAATAAATAAAAATCTTAAAAAAAAACATGCTCTCAAATGTTTTTCTGCATCTATTGAGATGATCATGGTTTTTTTCCTTCATGTGGTTAATGCAGTATATTGCACTGATTGATTTGTAGATGTTGAATAATCCTGTATGCCTGGAGTAAATCCCACTTGAATACGGTGTGTGATCCTTTGATTATACTGTTGAATTTGGTTTGCTCATATTTTGTTGAAGATTTTTGCATCTATGTTCCTCAGGCATATTGGCCTATATTTTCTTTTGTTCTGGTGTCCTTGTCTGGTTTTGGTATCGAGGTAATGCTGGTCTCATCAAGTGAGTTTGGAAGTATTCCCTTCTCTTCTATTTTGTGGAAGTTTGAGAAGGATTAGTATTAAGTCTTTAAATGTTTGTTAGAATTCACCAGTGAAGCCATCTGGTCCTGAACATTGGTTTGTTGGGAGGTTTTTTTGTTTTAATTTTTTATTGTTATGTTAATCACCATACATTACATCATTAGTTTTTAATATAGTGTTCCATGATTCATTGTTTGTGCATAATACCCAGTGCTCCACGCAGAACGTGCCCTCTTTAATACCCATCACCAGGCTAACCCATCCCCCCACCCCCCTCCCCTCTAGAACCCTCAGTTTGTTTTTCAGAGTCCATCATCTCTCATGGTTCATCTCCCCCTCCAATTTCCCCCCCTTCATTCTTCCCCTCCTGCTATCTTCTTCTTTTTTTTTTCTTAACATATATTGCATTATTTGTTTCAGAGGTACAGATCTGTGATTCAACAGTCTTGCACAATTCACAGCACTCACCATAGCATATACCCTCCCCAATGTCTATCACCCAGCCACCCCATCCCTCCCACCCCCCACCACTCCAGCAACCCTCAGTTTGTTTCCTGAGATTAAGAATTCCTCCTATCAGTGAGGTCATATGATACATGTCTTTCTCTGATTGACTTATTTCACTCAGCATAACACCCTCCAGTTCCATCCACGTCGTTGCAAATGGCAAGATCTCATTCCTTTTGATGGCTGCATAATATTCCATTGGGTATATATGCCAACTCTTCTTCATCTGTCGATGGACATCTTGGCTCTTTCCACAGTTTGGCTATTGTGGACATTGCTGCTATAAACGTTGGGGTGCACGTACCCCTTCGGATCCCTACATTTGTATCTTTGGGGTAAATACCCAGTAGTGCAATTGCTGGATCGTATGGTAGCTCTGTTTTCAATTTTTTGAGGAACCTCCTACTCTTTTCCAGAGTGGTTGCACCAGCTTGCATTCCCACCAACAGTGTAGGAGGGTTCCCCTTTCTCCGCATCCCTGCCAACATCTGTCGTTTCCTGACTTGTTAATTTTAGCCATTCTGACTGGTGTGAGGTGGTATCTCATTGAGGTTTTGATTCAGATTTCTCTGATGCAGAGCTATGTTGAACACTTTTTCATGTGTCTGTTGGCTATTTGGATGTCTTCTTTGGAAAAATGTCTGTTCATGTCTTCTGCCCATTTCTTGATTGGATCATTTGTCCTACAATATTTTTAAATTCAGTGAATATTTGGACATCGAGGCTATGTGAAAAGGTGGATTTGCCTAGTGGTTGGTATGTGGGATGCCCCGGGCAGAGGAAATCCCCAGGAGCTAAGCTGTTGCTGGCCTTTCTTGGCGTCACAAGCAACTTCTGTTCGTGTCTCCGCATTAGCTGGGAACACTCACATTTATTGCCAGCGCCCTGCACTCCCCTCCCACCCCGACCAGAGGGCCTGTGGCTGGGCCTAGGAGAGATCACATATTTGTTCTCTGTCCTTGATGACAAAGAAACTGTGATCTTGTTCTGTGGAATGTTCCTCCACCCTTTCAAGTGTACAATCATATTTTCGGCATTTGGTTTTACATTCAGCAGCGAAACTTACTGCCCGATGCCTACTGAAGTTCTGCTGGAAGCTTGCAGGAGGCAGAATGCTGATTTAGCTCCTCGGCTGCATGGAGCCACGTTGCCATGGTAACCAGCAGACAAACCTGAGAGCAGCCAGGCTGCAGAGGAACTGTAGTCCTCACCAAGCAACAAATCAAAGGGAAATGTCTCAGGAGAGATTTCTAATTATCACACATTTGTCCTTGCAACCAAACCGGAGTGCGAAGGAAATGGCACCACTGGCCCTGGCATCTTTGGGTCAGAAAATCAGGGAAACTTTCCTCTGCTCCTGTGGCAATTCCCTAGAGCCTCCTGCGGCCTTAAGGTATATTGAAATAGATTCTTAGATTGACCTTTTCCTTGGAGTTATCACCAAGTCCTTAGTAGTGATAACTAGAATGCTCTATAGCTTAAGGCAGTTTGCAGGCAGGAAGGCCATTTGGAAGTCTCACATCTGTGAGCCTGATAGCTAATAAACGTCTGAGATTGTTCTCCGAGGTCTTCAAGAGATGGTCTCGATCTGTTCCTTAATTGTTTTTTTTCTTTTTTGCAGCCCTTTTAACATAAGCAAACTTCCTTCAGTCATCCTTAACGCAAGCCGAGTCCAAACTGATATGGTTATACGCAAAGATATGCAAATCAGGTTACAGTAAGAGAGGCTTCCTGGAGTAACAACTGGTAACATCTATGTTTGCTCGGGAAGAGAGTGCTCAAGGTTACAAAGCAATCGCTAAAGATTTATAATAATTTCCTGGGGAAATAGTTGTAGAAATCCTTTTCCTACTTTTTAAATATGCTGAAATCAAGGCTGCCCAAACCTTGAGACAAGAAAGGGAGGTGATGAATGAAGACACAGCATCACAAGAATAAAATTCAAGTTGCCTTTGTTAAGAGAGCAGCTTCGACCTTCTTGCAGTCAGCCTGATCTCCAAAGGTGTCTGTGTTCGTAGGACTCTTTAATTTATCTGTTCTGCATTAATTCATATTTCTGAATGGCATATGCTGGAGGCTGGCCTGAATCACCTTTGTTTTATTAAAGGTGCATTTAAGGTCAACTACCACTAACTGCATTGTTAAATATTGATTTAACCATTTGAATTAATGTAATTTTCAGTCCTTTCCCTACTTAATGTATACCAGCAACCCTGTGACCCAGTCAGACAGAAGATCGATATGTGGGTACTCAGCTTGCATTGAAGCTGGGTAGACTGCTTTCTGTGCTTGCTTATTTTCCCGTGGAAGGCTAAGTGTTCAGGAGAATGGGCTTAGCTATTTAATTCCCGTAAAACTTCTGAATGCTTTCATCTCTTGCAGGATGTTTCTGACCTACTTCATGGTCAGTCTTTCTTAGGGTTCTGAACCCTAGGTTTCCCTTGTTAAGGGAAAAATATTATCAAGAAAGCAAAAAAACAAAACCTGCAACATTATAACAGCAAGGTCAGCACTACATAGATTCATAACATTTCAGAAACCGAAACAAGCCTTCCAATTACTTCATTCAGCTCTCTTGTTTTATGGCTCACAAAACTGAGGGTTTAAGGATTTTTCAAACTGCTGGGGTCAGAACTGGAATCCTTGTCTTGCCCATTTTTCTTTTCATTGTACTTATTGACCTCTGGTACATTTGTCCTTCAGTAAACTGGGGCAAAATAAAGGACTTTCGTGATCATGTTCATTAAAGACACCATTGCATCCGGCCAAAGAGAGCTTGGTGTAAAATGAAATAATTTATTTTAGCAAAGACCAAATAGAGATTCTATCCCTAAAGAACTGCCATAGTGATATTGCCTTTTTCAGAAATTTTCAGTTTGCATCTCTAATCACTACACAGTACCAATGGCTTGACTTCTTCTAATTTAACATAAAGATAGAAGAACAAATTCTAATTTTGAGATCATGATCTGAAGCTGATAGATGTTCTTTTCCTGCCTAGCCTCCATTTAAGCTTAGAGGTAGCATGTTTGCTACCATATACTAAAAGCCTGCCTAAGAATGCAGGAAGCATTCGAGGAAACAGAGCCAAGAAATTAAAACAGAGAGAGACCAAGCCCTGGTGATATCAGTGTCTGGATCCAGCCATGCCTGAAGCTAGTGATACCCCTGAAAATTTAGGTTATGTAAATCAACAATTTCCTTTTTTTAAAAGATTTTTATTTATTTATTTATTTATTTGAGAGAAAGCGCGTGTGTGCGTATGCTTGCGAGCAAGGGGAGGGGCAAAGGGAGAGGGAGAGAATCCAAGACAGATGCCGCGGGGCTGGATCTCACATCCCCAAGATCATGACCTGAGCCAAAACCAAGAGTCAGATGCTTAACCGACTGAGCCACTGGGCAACCGAGGTGCCCCAAATGCCCTTATTTTCTTAAGTTGTTTTTTTTTTGTTTGGTTTGGTTTTTTGAAAACCATAACCAAGAGTCTCAACTTCCTGGCTAATACATAAGTGGGTTGGGTATTTGAGAAATACCTGGACATTGATGGATGTAGTGTCCAGCTTCTAAATCATAAGATAGTTTCACAGAAATTTCTTAGAGCATTTCTACCTGTGTCATAAAAGGTCAGGTGATGATGGGTCTCTAGTAAACGTCTGTATCGAACATCTCTCTCTGTATTCATCTTGTGTCTAGACAAACCCGGACCTACAGTATAAACACTGTAAACTGACATTATATTTTCAAGGCCCTTGCATAATGCCAATGCTTTCTAGTGTTTAATAACATCCTAATAATCGTAGGGTAAAAATGCCGTTTTCAATTCCAAATCTGAAATGGATTCTCCAGTCCAGTAAGAAAGGAAAGCACCGAAATGGAAAGGACAGACTTTTAGTAAGGGAGGCATCATTTCAGAGATTGGCCATGGCTCTCAGTTGGCCGGTGACCCCAGAACACAGAGGGTTTAGGTGATGCTGTGTAGTGCATTTAACTGTGAAGCTGACCCTAATGCCCACATCTCTAACCACATCCTTTCCCCTGCTCTGCCTTCTTCAGCCTCATGCACTTGCTAGTACCCCATCTCTTGTTTGCCAGTGTTCTGGGAGATATTTTCTATTACTGGCTGTCTAGGGTCAAAAACTTGTCATGTTGACATGATATAGGACAGTAGCTATAGTTACAGATAGCCGCAGATGCAAGTTTGTTTGTGCCCACGTTCTCTGAGTGCAAGCACAGTCTAGCAGCGCTCCAGTCCTGGTAGAGCTTAGCAAGGTAATTAGAAAAATAGAAGTTTAAACCAGGCAAGAAGAATTAAATTAACTGGAACAAACGCAATAAACAGAATCAAATCTTTTGTCTCAGCACCTGGTGACTCAGTGAAGCACAGGGATCAATGACAAAATCCACCCAGCTTTTTGACAGCATCTCTACCCGCTAAAAGTGGTAAATAGGTAGCAGATTGGAGCATTCTGTCTCTTTAGGTGGTTTTTATTCACATCACATAGATCTCCTTGCAAACACTCTCCAGTTACGTGCAATTAAATGACCTCACTCACTGACGTAAAGGAGGTTTGATATCTAAAAAAATATTAGGTATTGATGATTTTTTGCCTCTTTTTATGTATTGACCGTAGTGTGCACAGAGCAAAAGTCTTTAAGAACTAATGCATCAAAATTATAAAACGTCTGGATGTGAAGTTCATAAAGCTGAAACTACTTTTTTTCTTAAACAAAGGCAAATGCTTTGTGTAGATGGATATCTCTTTCCTGTGTTCTAGGCATTTACTTTCATTTTTGAAACCCTTTTAAGTGCTACATGAGGCACCTGGCCCTGGAGTGAAAAGAGATTAAAAATACCTTGGGGAATCTTAATTCCTTCTAAATCACTTTTTTACCCCTTAAAAAAAAAAAGGAGTTGGTCTCGAATGAAATATGGAACCTTATCTACCTTATGAATAATCTCTTTTTTCTCCCCTCTCACTGCCCCAGAATTTCAGGGCCTGCTGGTAGATAGGGGGTGATTAAAAATTCTCATCCTTCCTATGTGCCTTGTACCCTCTCCTTTGTCATTCTGCGTTTGGGTATCAAAGCCATAGCATCTATGTTCTTTGAAGACTAAGCAGGTTGGACATGCAATTTAGATGAAAAACAATTACTCTGTGTTAGCTTGCTTTTGGCAAGAGTGTATTAAGGCTCATCTCATTGATGGGAAACAAAAGCTGCACTTCATCTTCATGAATTTCAAATGAGAGCGAGAGAGAGAGAGAAAGAGAAGGAAACAGTGAGTTTTCTGGCAGGAGCTTTTCTGCATAACCTTTCTCTGACGAGTGGATGCCTTTCTTGCTAGAATACCCTTAGCCTTGGCTTGGATAATAATGCATTTCTCGCCCTTGCACAGATGGTGCAAATGATCATACCGCTCAACTGATGGGGAGCCTTTGAAACAAAAAAGAGGACTAAACAGTTGAAGTGCGTGCTGTGGCCTTCTTCTTCTTCTTTTTTTTTTTTTTGGATTTAGGAAAGGAAGAGAATTAATGGACACATTGCATTGACACCGTTTGTGTTGAAACACAGATGTGTTTCATTTTGAGAAAACAAGCAAACAAAAGGCATGCTTCTGAGTTAACTATGTTTGAAGTCATATTAGGGCCTTAAGAAACACCATGTTATCTTTAAGGGCTCAGTTTGAAAATCTGAGTTCAGAGAGTTACATCAGATCTTCGACTTCTGAATAATGTGTTATACCTTGCTTGTGGTGCCAGAATGAGCTCTTGGCCTTGCCCTTGGAGGGATAGCCGACCAAGCCACGCGGGCTGCCACTGAGTGGGGCCCAGCCTTGCCCTTAGGAGGCCCATGCTCACCAATGACTTCAGCTAGTTCAGAAACACCAAGGACACATGGAAGATAGTGTTGAAAAGGAATAAAGGTCACCCAACCCCGACAGGGTTTGTGTGTGTTTGTAGGCATGTGCGTTAAGGAGAAACAGAGCTGGCTTCGTGGGAATGTGGCCTCTCTGGTCTCCCTGAGCCCCGTGCTTGAAGGCTCTGTGCTGTTTCAGTGGTCTGCTGTCTCTCTTGGAATTTCCCCTATGCCCTGGGCCCCACATGTCCCAAGGGGGAGGAGAGTTTATCTCGGAGGATGGAGTACGGAAGGGTGTTTTGGGGTGGATACTGTTGCTGCCCTCTGTCAGAATTTTCTAGGCGCAACCCTGGTGTACAATTTTCCTCCCTCCTGAAGGGCAGGCTCAGTGAATGGTCCTCCTCTGGAGATGCCACTGAGGGAACGAAGTTTGCTCCAAGTGAGTTGTATGTCTCTTCACGTATTCACCTCAGCCATTGTATTCTTGTCCCAACCTGTTCCATATCTGAGGTTACTATTACCTGAGTGGCTTCACAACAAGATGTGGTTTGTTGACTCATGGTTAACAGGTGGAGATTTTTTCCCCCCTTTTTCTAAGAAAGCAAGGTCTCGATTTCAGTTTGGGCTATGAACACATTTGTATTCCTGTCTGGTGTTTATGGTTTAAAGTTAAATTACAGATTTTCCTTATAGCTTATGGTCAAGTTCTAGTCCCTAAGCGGGCTAATGTTGGAGGTTTGGTAAAATTCTACTGGATCCCTTCAATTTAAATGTCTTATATAGGTGAAAAAATGTGACTGGGGACTTGATGAGATAGATGTACCTTAGGATATTTTTGAGAAGCCATAGAGCATAGAGTAAAAGAGAACTAGGCCTGGATTCTGGCTCTGCCATTTATACTCTGAGAGTATGTCCTTTCAGGGAAGTAATTTTGCTGCATTAAGACTCAGTTTCCTCACCAGTAAAATGGGGATAAAAATATGACCTTTCAGGGATTGTGTCAGTATTACATAAAATAATATATATTAAGTGATTAAAACAGTTCATGGCATGTGGTACAGGTTTTTTAAAATTATTATTATAACTATATACATTTAGTTATTTAGAGTAACTGGCTATTATCTATCTTCCTAATCTTAACCTCTTAGATGGGCTAAACTCACTATTCAAAGCCCATGTTCAAATGAGACTTCCTAAATGCGTGTAGAAGAGAAAACAGTCAGGAAGGTATAAACTAGCTTTACTTAATTTTTAAGGATATATCTTTTTAAAAAATATTTTACTTATTTATTTGAGAGAGAGAGCATGAGTGCGGGGAGGGGTAGAGGGCGAAGCAGGCTCCCCACTGAGCAGGGAGCCTGATGTGGGGCTCCATCCCAGGACCCTGGGATCATGACCTGAGCTGAAGGCAGACGCTTAACCACTGAGCCACCCAGGCGCCCCTTAAGGATATCTCTTAATAAAATATCTATAACTTTCCTGAATAAAGTTTGTGATTTCCTATCCAATGGGCTTAGAGTTAGATCTACCTAGGGTGTGAACACAAATTTTTCTGACTTTGAATCTCTCTGTCTCCCTTTATATCATACAGCCTCCCAGATGTCTACGTAGCTGGTGTCAACCACTACCATACATTATACGAATATGTTATTATTTTAAAAGGTTAAAAAAAAAAGTGCTCAAACTGAGCTTTTTGTTCATTCCTAAATAGTAAGCCTGTGAGCTGTAACTCTACTGCCATGTGTCTCCCTTGGAGGAGGTCCTGCTTCATGGTGAACATCACAGCTGTGACATGCGTTTCATCCCGTAAATGAGACCCTCTGCGGGGTTTGGTGGGTTTTTTTTTTTTTTTTTTACAAGTACAGGGTGTTTATGAATTCCCCATGCAATTTTAAAATTTGATAACTTGCGTATCACAGAAGCACACGGTAAGCATCTCCTGCAAACCAATTTTGGGGAGTTTTCAACACTCTCCAATTCAAATATCAAGACTTCGGCCCAAGGACCATCTTTAGGGATGCGTTGTTCATTTGGATTTCCTAAGCCGTTGAAAACATTCTCCATTTGGTGCTGAGTAATTTCATGAACCACCTCTCTGAGCACAATCCTAAATTTCTTCAAAGTGTGTGGTTTTGATGAGGAGGCAGGTTTATACAGGTCTCATGAAAAAAAAGTCTGAAAAGGGGAGGGGTGATAGAAAGTAGCCAGATAGTTCGTCCTGGTCTGCCAGTACATTTTGTGAAAAGGATGTCATGGATGAGCCATTAACTATTTGAAATAAGATCATGCAGACAGGAAGTACAATCCAAAATAATGAAATTGTCCTAATTTAGGGGAACGTTTCATAACATCTCAAAGTAATACCATATAAAGCATGTATATATTTTATACGAGAGGATCAATAACTCACATTTTACTGAGAGCAGATATTGAATAAAATGAACATTAGTATTAACAACTTTCCATTATTAAAACCTCAAATTGTATACTTTATACAACTACCTTATGTATAGATCTATAGACCCCCATCTCTCTAAACATATACACATGTTCACATTGCTGCGTAAATCTACTAAATGTATTTTTCTGCCTTCCAAGGCCCGTGTATTTTTAAAACAAACTAATCATTTATAGCAGTCAAATGATTGGTATACTGACTGTATTAACAGAGGGGAAGTTGTATCACTTTTAGAAAATATATCACTTCTCTTTCATACAGTTCTCTTCCTGGAAATTCCCAGTTAAACTAAGAGGAAGGGATCTAAAATAAATGAGATTTTTACTAAAACAGCTTTAATTTTAATATGGTTGGCAGCCAAAAGGCATAAGATTTTGCCTTAGTTCTTTGAAGTTATTTATTTTTAAATTAAATTTATTATTTTGCCAGGAATTTGCAATTACCTGTAATATAATTTTACCACTTTTTTATTTTATCATATTTTTATAATTAACATTTAACATTATGTTTGTTTCTAGGTGTACAACATAATGATTTGATTTTTGTATATATTTTGAAATGATCACCACAATAAGTCTAGTTAACATCCTCGTCACCCCTTATTGTGGCTTTTAAAAATGAAGATGCAAGGTGTATTGAGTGATTTGCGGTAGGATGGGCACTGTGTATTAATATCTGGGAGGTACATGATTTAGAAGAAAGAGGCCAGCTTCGTAGGAAGATCTAAGTTTGGGGCCAGTGAACATTCTTCATGTGGTGTCATGTGTCTCTGGGGCAAGTGTATATAATTCTTTGCCTTAGTTTGTTAATCTGAAAAGGTTGTTACTAAGATTACACCCAATACACAAAGCACCCAGTACACTGCATAGAAGGACCCAGTAGATGGAACCTGACAATAATAATTATAGATAGGTTTGTGTTGAACCCTTTGGACTTCTACTATACACAGTGTGCATAAAGTCAGAGTACCCAAAAGCTTTTGGATTATACTTTAACTCCTTTCTATAAAGTGCATTTTGAAAAACCACGGTAACATAAAACCGTAACTCACAGAATGAGGTTGTGTGCCTTTTGGCCTTTTTTTGGTTTCACTTATAACAGAAAATAATGGCTTTTATTTTATTTTATTTTATTTTTTGCCTTTGGAATGTAGCATGATGGCAAAATTGGTAGTTATCCTTACCAATCTATGTGGATGTTGAATTGCCTTTTTAAAAAAAGATTTATTTATTTATTTGAGAGAGAAAGCCCCTGCAGGGAGTCAGAGGGAGAGAATCTTTTAGTAGACTCCCCACTGAGCACAGAGTCCAACATGGGGCTCTATCTTAGGACCCATGAGAATCAGAACCTGAGCCAAAACCAAGAGTCAGACGCTTAACTGACATAGCCACCCAGGTGCCCAAATTGCCTTCTTAAAAGAAGACTATTGTCCACTTAGATTTCTTATCATATGTATATTATTATATTATATCATATTATATTATATATTTCTTGCTATCAAGACTTTGTTTAACTTAAATGATCGAGCAGAACTTGCAATGCTATTGTTTTTAAATGCTATGTTTTCTTGTTGGTAGAGAAATCAAGAGAATTTCTGTGTACTTAGAAATTAGAACAAAATGTGCCCCCCCAAAGCAGTTCAGAGATCTATATTTTAGATTATCCCAAGTTTCTACTTAAGAGTTATGAATTGTAATGGAGGTCAGACTTTTCTATGTGTTTCAGCTTGTCACCTATAATTAAACAAAATGCCCAGAGCTTTCCAGTTGAACATAGATGACAATGAACCAGTGATCAAAAAATTGTTGTCGAATGAAACAATATCAGTAAGTGACATCTGCATTTGCTCAGAACCTCATAAGGTCCTGGCATGTATCTACTTTTCTATAAATCTTGAGCTTCAAAGAGGCTGAAAATTCTTTTTGTATTGATTTTTCTTGGTTGATTTTGTTGAATAAAGCTAATGTGCAGTCATTGAGAATGAACATGGAAGGGGCTTTGGAACCATGTGGCATTTGTCTAATTTCCAGGACAATAATACCTCTGAAAAGAAAATTGATTCAGAATATGATATAGAACACATGCTAGAGTGAATTGCAAAGTCTTGAATTCATCTTGAGCATGAAATGTTAGTACCTCTGAGACTATTCACTGGAAATCCAGAAATGTTGTCTGCTTCTGACACATTTCTTTTTCTTTCAGTAAAAATCAGATCTGGGCTGGTGCTAGCGTTAAGCCCTCGGGTAGCTGGAATGAAGCTGCCATCGGGTGAAATTCCACTATTTATCATACCAGCTTCATGGGTGACTTAAATAGTCCACTCCCAACATTTTGACACAATGCAATTATTTTGCTTTAGTTAGTCAGCATTTGTTTGTTTGAAAAGGTTGTTGCTAAAAGTACCACCTTCAGATAAATGTGCTCAGATTTGTATTTTAGATGTATTTCACAGCCACACTTTTATAAATAGGTTGGAAAATAGCTAGATACTGATTTATGGTTGACAGCTAGTTTTAGTAGTATTCAGAATTTCTTCAAGGATACTTTGACTGGTTCCCTTGAGTTTTTACAGCTCATGAAAACTCCAAACAGTTTTAAAGACAAGAGGAAGAAAAAATATTTAATGCAGTATGTTCAAATCTCAGTGGATTATCTTGTTCCAGATTTTCCAAACTAGTTTAGGTTTCAAACATATTTTTTTAATTGTTTTTTTGAGCATTTATTGCGATTGTTTCAGTGTGTTCTATGAATAACAAAAGGTGCAGTCAGTGCTTAATTTAGACATGGGAAAGCCCAGGTCCAAGTGCTAACTATACCTTGTGTTTGTATGTGTCCTTTTTCTTGTTGGTTAAGGACATGGATTCAGGGGTCTGTTTGTTTTCCAAATGGGCTCTGCAGGAAATGTTGGGCAAGTTACTAAACTTGTTTTGGTTTCTTTGTCTGTATAAATATGGATGCTAATAGTACCTACTTCATGGGGAGTTAGGAGGATTAAGTAAGTTAGTACCTTTAAAGAATTTTGAGGGGCGCCTGGGTAGCTCAGTCAGTTGAGTGACCGACTTGGTTTTGGCTCAGGTCATGATCTCAGGGTCCTGGGATTGAGCCCCATGTCAGGTTCTGCGCTCAGCGGGGAGTCTGCTGGAGAGTCTCTCTCCCTCTGCCCTCCGCCACTTGCATGCTCTCTCTCCATCTAAAAATAAATAAATAAATCTTAAAAAAAAAAGAGAATTTTGAAATGTTTGCCTTATAGGGGATCTGTGATAAGTATTATCTTCTATTACATATGTATGTATGTGTATAAATATGGTATATGTGAGTATATATGTGTATGTATACACGTGTGTGTGTACATGTGTGCATAACAATATGTAGTAGAAATAGACATTTTGATAAACCTAAAATATCTTCAGTGTTCCTTCTTATGTCTCATTCCTATTCCCATCGTTGGTTATATGAAAATTGCTATATTATCTAACTATGTGTTAAATAACAAAATGCTAAACTAGGCTCTTCATCAAAGGCATAAAGACAATATATGAAGCTGGATGCTTTCAAGGTTTTTCACTCACCCCTTTTCTCTCATCTTATCCTCAAATATTTTTTACGTATTTTGTAAGTCTAGAGAGCATTTACGTTGCTGGAATGATCCATCCAGAGTCTTCCAGATGTGTTTACATAATTCATGTTGTGTGGGCATTTCTCTGTGGCGATTCCATGTGGATACCAGGTTTGAGCAAAAGACACAATGAGGGACTTCACACAACATTTCTGTTCTTTCCCCTCATGAAGAAAGCGGTTTTCCTTCTATCTGGTAACTTTTGCCTCTTCAATCAATGTTCCTTGGAGATGCCAATAAATGAGTTTTTTTCACCATTCCTTTGCACGCCATGCTGTCTGCCACAGTCTTCCCAAGGTTCTTGTGTTTCTCTTTGTTCACACTTGCCTTGGAGCATGATCATAGACATGGTGCGGGTGCAGGGCGAATCGAAGATCAGTACAGGGAAGTCTGGGAGTCCTTTCCTCCCGAAGATGGAACATGTTCTGGACTGAAGATTGACTGTCTGAGTCACTTGACTTTCCTCTGTGAGTGCTCAGCATGGAGCACTAGCAGTATCTACGCTCCCTGTTTTACTTTTTTCATTTTAAAGATCCAATTACCTTCTCTTGAATATTGCAGTGGGCCTGCTGACCTAATAATTCTTTCATCCCTCATTTCCATCATTATCTCGGCTTGAAGTTCCCTCACATGCACACCTCGGCCAGAGGATGCATGTGAAGGACACAGATCCCCCTCTTACAGGAAAGGCTCGGATCTCCGGAGAGCCGAGTCTCAAGTGCATGGCGAATGTTTGTTCCTCATTTTCTGGGGGCGTTTGTCAGGTAGGCTGTTTTAGATTTAGATGCGGTCTCACTGACTGCAGTAGCAAGGCTGGTTGTGCTCTTCAGAAATGCTGAGCCAGGCACAGCCTGGGCGGGGCGGGGGGGGTGCGGAGGGGGACGGGGGGGCTCGGGAAGTTTGTCCCTCAGTGAGTCTCCAGGTTCAGCAGTCCTGAACATTTTCTCTCCAGCTCTGTCCCTTTGTCACTCTCTGCGGCTGCCAACACCAGTCAGTAGTTTGCAGTGTGTTCTTTCTGATACAGAACTGTCAAATCTCTGAGAAATAGACGATTCCTTCTTGGGGATTCAGCAAATAAGAACAGGTGTCGGTTTTCGTGATGATGTTTGAAAGAATTTGCTGGACTCCATTTCTGGGAGGCATAGTGCTGTTAAAATAAAGAGAATATTAGACTACAAATAAGAATGACTAGTATTATTAGCTACCATTGTTGAGAGTCTGCTGTAGGCCAGACACCATAACAAGTGTTTTAGGTATCATAGGTCTGTTGAGCTACAAAATAGCACAATGGAGCTGCAGGGTAGGTGTTATTCCTCCCACTTTACCTTAGGTGGGCTGAAGCTCAGAGGGAGGGAGATTCTTGCTCAACATGGCAGACTCCTCAAGAGAGAGGTAAAGTCACCTCCTGCTGACTAAATCCTCTCCTACCCCTGTGGAGAAGCTTAGCTGCTGAGATGCTCTTGTGTGTTTGGAATTTCTGGTACATTCTGTTTTGGGGAGGAACTGCTCCCTGATGGAGATGCCAAAGGACGTGTCAGCACACTGTGAGATGTGTGAGACTTTCTGTGTCTCACCTGGCTTGTGTCATCTGCAAGTGTGCGGTCTGCTGGGGAAGACGTCAAGTGTTTGCCAGTCAAGGCCAGTGGGGCTCCCTGCCTTCTCCACAATTTGCTCATTGGGGGGGCCTCTCGTGCTTTTTTTTTTAATGGTAAAATATACATAACATAATAGTCACCATTTTAACCATTTGTAAGTGTACAATTCTGTGGCATTAAATACATTTACAGTGTTGTGTAACCATCCTCTACTCAGAACTTTTTTCATCGTCCTTAACAAAAACGCCGTACCCATTAAATAGCAACTCTCACCTCCTCCTCCAGCCCTCCCCACCCCCCGCCCTCTGTTCTTCTTTCTGACTCCATGAATTTGCCCATCCTCCATATTTCATATACGTGGTATCACACAGTGTTTGTCCTTTTGTGTCTGGCTTATTTCACTAAGCATGCTTTCAAGGTCCATCCATATTCTAGCATATATAAAAATTCAGTTCCTTTTTATGACTGAATAATATCTCCTTGTATGTCTGTATCACAGTTTATTTAGCCATTCATCTGTTGATGGGCCTGGGTTGTCTTTTGGGAGGGAGTCATTGGACGATTTCTTTTCCCAAGTCCTCAGGGACCTCACGCCCCATGCTGCATACCCAGGGTTTTCTTTTGGAGATTATGTAGTGGTTCATGGTGTCTTAGTCAGTTTGGGCTACTGTTGTAAAATACCATAGACTGGGGGGCTTATAAACAACAGAAATGTATTTCTCACAGTTCTGGAGGCAGGAAGTCTGTGATCAGAGTGCCAACACCATTGGGATCTGGTGAGAGTCTTCTGATTTGGAGGCTGCTGACTTCTCATATCATCACATGGTGGAGAGCAGAGAGAGAGGAAGCAAGCACTCTTGTGTCTCTCTCTCTCTTTTTTTAAGGATTTTATTTATTTATTTGAGAGAGAGAGAGCGCAAGCAGGGGGAGAGGCAGAGGGAGAGAGAGAAGCAGGCTCCCCGCTGAGCAGGGAGCCCGATGTGGGACTTGATCCCAGGACCCTGAGATCATGACCTGGGCCGAAGGCAGATGCTTAACTGACTGAGCCGCCCGGGCGCCCCTCTTGTGTCTCTTCTTATAGGGACATTAATCCTACTCATGATGACTTCACCTTCATGACCTAATTATGTCCCAAAGACCCATCTCCTAATACCATAACATTGGGGGTTAGGATTTTGATGTATGAATTTGGGGGGAGGGCACAAACATTCAGTCCATAACAATGAGATCCTTCATGATGGACCATATAAAGACTGGCAGTTTAAAATCGGCTTCCACCAAGTATTTATTGAGCCCCAAGTAGAGGTCTGTTGCTGTATTTGACAGGAGGTATGTCCATTAGCAGATAATGGAGTACAGTGCCTTCTAGGGAAAGTTACCCCAGAGCTCACGCATGCACACCCTTACACTCCTTCACTCTTCCAGTCACCATCCCCACTACAGACACATGTACCCTTCTATCCCTCCCAGATCCCTTCCCAAACAGGTGAGTAACCATGAAAACATATATCCAAATACATAATAGAGAAGAACTGATGGAAGTTATGAGCAGGGCAAGATGGCTGTTCTCTTGAGTAGTCAGGCAGGCCTTGGAGAAGAGATGGAATTTGAGCCAGATCATAGAAGATGGGCATGGCTTGTGTAGGCCTAAAAGGATAGAGAGTGAGGGTCTGTCAGAACAAAGAAACCACTTAAGCAAAGTCTCAGTGGGAAGTGTGGTGGGATTTCTGGGGAAAGGTTTATGTTGGAGAAGGGAAATACGGAGGTGTAAAGGGAGGAACAGATAGATGGTAGAGAGCTTATAATTCTAGGTTGAGGACCTTGAACTTTACTTGGCATGCAATGGGGAGCTCTGGGATAGATAAACGACACCATCAATCTGAAAAAGTCTATAAGCCAGTAACCTGCATTAATTAAGGGCCACTATTGGGCTGGGCACTCGGGCTAGAAAGGTGAAAGTATCACTTAGGAAGGAACCTGGTGAACATGACAGTTTGAGGGTTAGGACGGGAGGGGTTGGAAAAGAAGAGAGAAAACGAAGATCTAAGGAAGGATGTGTAAGAATGTGATCTGAGAAGTTGGCAAGGGGAGTTTCCCCGAGAGTTTGGTTATTGTTACGAGTTGCACTAAGATCCTGAAGGGTAAGGATGGGATCTTGCTGTTGGTTTAACAGGTGGAAGCATGTGGATGGATGTGGTAGGCAGAGCCTTAGTGGAACGGGGTGGAGGGGGCAGAAGCCAATGTACAATGGGGTGAAGAAGGGGGTTTGCAGACATGAGGATGTTGAGTGAAGAGCATGCTTTCCAAATACATGATGATGAAGAAAAGAGGTGAGTATGGTGGTGGGCTGGAGAGGACAATATGCTTAAGAGATCTACTATTATTATTATTCTTGGTTATTGCTGTTAGAAGAAAGGGCAACTAAAACATGTTTTACATTGGTGGGAAAGAACTAGAGGAGATGGTGGGTTAGGAACAGGGATCTGACAATGAACTACGGAGTGGACTGAAGTTTGGAAGTGCCCAGATGACAGGGAGCTGTTGCAGGCAGCCCGGGGAGGTGTCGGAGAACCACAGCCTAGCCAGAAATCGAATAAAGGGATAAAGAGAGTTATCAATGAGGCTTCTGGAGAAGAAGGAACAGGACTTGGTATTGGATTAAAGGCTGAAAAATAAACATCTAAGAAGTCACCGAGCTTGGCTTGGGTGATGTGGTGCATTTGACATGCTGGGCCCATTTCTGCCAGACTCCCTAAAACAGCCCAGGCTCACTGTCACACATGCGTCCAGCACCTCTGACAGTGACCCTGAAGAAATGTCAGACTTGGAATTTTTCTTTGAACTGTGTCCCTTTGTATTAGGATCCGTGTTATGTGATCTTCCCAAACTAATTGTTCTGATTACTGTGCATGTCCTCTGCCATCTTTCTTCCCATGAGTGTGCAGCCACGGAAAAGAGGCTGAGTCATTAGGGGAAGAAAGACACACAAGACCACATCCACGGGGGCTCAGTGACCTGTCAGTCTAGGAGCCTCGGGCCACTGTACAATGTACCTGTTCACATCATCATTTTGTTGTCGAAGCTCCTTTTTTTTTTTGCTTTCTTCCTTTTGCTCCCTGCTTCAAACTTATTTTTGGAGCATTTTAGTGACCTTGACCATGAGATGAAGTAATGATGCCACTTCTCAAGGGAAATGTGTTTAAGATGTGCTGGTTCATGAAAGAAAATCATCAGTCAGAATTCCCCAAGGACTTAACCTTCATCTGCGTTTCAAAGAGAAAAGCTGCTTTCTTCCCCCACACAGAGACCTCCAGCACTCCTTCTTCTCCTCCTCTGTCGCTCGCCAGCTTGCCTGAATAAGAGTAGACTTTTTTTTTTTCTCTTTAGAGTCTCATGGCATGGCTGCAATAGTGATTTTGATGGCAATGGTGATTTTTATCCTTTCTCTGTGATTCTTTCTGTAAGTGGAAGAGGGGAAAGAATCAAGCGGTTCTGTCTTCTGACAACAGGGCCATGCAAGTCTCTCTTCACACCCCACCCCCACTCCCCAACCCTTCATGGATTGGGAGTCTTTTTTTTTTTTAAGTAGACTCCATACCCAACATGGGGCTTGAACTCACAACCCCGAGATCAAGAGATGGATGTTCTACTGACTGAGCCAGCCAGGTGCCCCAGGAGTCGGTTTTTTTATTTTTAATTGCTTATGATTGCAGTCTTACTTTATGGGTATTTGAAACTCTTCCTGACTAGTCGTTCAGGGTGTCCTGAAGGGAAATGAGAGCAGCCTTCTGGCGCACCTGGATAAAGAGAACACAGATGTGAAGCTGGCCATGTGGAGGAGAGCAGGGACAAGGCTGAGTGCTGGGGCTCCAGAGCTGGGGTAACAATATGGGAACCTGAGTGGCCTGAGGCAGAGAGGACTGTCCTCGATGGGCTTGGCTGAGTGCCCGGGAGCTGACAGGGTCGAGACCAGTTTCCATTGGCTGTCAGTCTTCATGTGAGTGGGAATTTTGCTGTGCTTGCTCTATGTCATCTCATTTGCAGCCTGCCCAGAAGTCACTTAGGGGCATTACTTGGGCTTACAAATGTAGCTCTCTCTTTCTTTGGACACTCAGTGAAGATGCTTCCCAGGGATGCCTTAAAAACAGCTGTTGGGCCCCAGCAGAGTCCTGGATCCCTTGTGTGCTGGGAGAAAGGGGCTTCAGGGCTTACGGTGTAGAGGGTTGATTATTTCAATACATGTCTATGGGCAATGGATGCCACTGTTACCTTCTGGAATACACATGTGAGGTGCTGGTCTTAACCACTCTGGACCTACCACTACAACGTCTGTTTTTCTTTCATTCTGGGTGAATTCTACCTAGTAAAACTGTGCTAACATTTCTGGCAAAATTGCTGTTCCTTCCTCTCTGTTTCTACCTTTGCCTATTCTTCCCTTATTGTATATTATACATACACATATATTATGACACATATGTTATATATTACATATATGTATATGCACACATATATCACACACATTACACACATATATACCATACATGTATATTACATACATACCACACAATACATACACACATGTACAAACATGTGCATATGTTACACATGCACACATATATTACATATATGTATATGTATGTGTATATATTATATATTGCATATATAATATATACACACACACACGTACTACTCCTGATAAATTTTAAAGAAAGAGTGGACCACATTTTTTTTTTAAAGATTTTATTTATTTGACACAGAGAGAGACACAGCAAGAGAGGGGAACACAAGCGGGGGGAGTGGGAGAGGGAGACGCAGGCTTCCCGCGGAGCAGGGAGCCTGATGTGGGGTTCAATCTCAGTACCCTGGGATCATGACCTGAGCTGAAGGCAGATGCTTAACAGACTGAGCCACCCAGGTGCCCCAGAATGGACCACATTCTTATTTGCTAAAGGAAAGAAACCCAACTACTTACCTCATTTGAAAAACCATGTTTTTGGTGAATTGACACACATAAATCTCAATCTTTTAAGTACTTATTTAATTAAATACTTTTTCACTGGGGAAGCAGTTGCATGGGAAAAGCTGAGGCACAGCTTACTTGTGGTTCATGGTTCAGATACGCACATGTTTTTAAATGTAATTACTTTTGAAGATGTTTGATTTCATGAAATAAATTATTCTTGCTTCCATCTACTAAGAGACAGAAAGATGTTTCATAAATTGATGTAAAACTGGTCTCTATTAGTATGTCTAATCTCTCAAATCTATGAGATTTCGATATTTGAAGAAATATGGCAAGACCATAAAAGCAGCTCTTATTGAGAATTTGGAATTCAGTAATTTTGAGAGATTTAAAAGAACTTTGAAAAAATACATAGCTAGTTTTTCATGCTGACTTTAAGTGAGAGTTGAATTTACTTTCCCATTACAATTTTTTGAGTGGGTGACACTAGAAAAGAATAATTTTTTTTAAACAGAATTGATGCTTCAGAAAATTCCTTCTTCCTTTTGAAATTGTAAAAAGACAATTTCTTTCCAAAGCATTAAGTACTAGCTTCTTCTAGAATAGATTCTTTTTCCAACAACAAGCTCGAAATGATTCAGGAAAAATTATTTTTTCAAGACTTGGGGGGCACCTGGGTGGCTCAGTCGGTTAAGTGTCAGACTCTTGATCTCAACTCAGGTCTTGATCTCAGGGTGGTGAGTTCAAGCCCCACATTTGGCTCCACACCCGGTGTGGAGCCTACTTAAAAAAAAAAAAAGAGTATTATCTTGGGTGAGGTAGGTAGAGCTCACCATGGGAGAAGCTGATAGGTGCTAGCTTTCTCTGTTTCTCCTACTCTCTTGGAATAACCAAATATCTCCAAAGAACAGCCAGGATAAAAATAACACAAAACATCCAGAGAGCACATACTATAAGAACACTAGCAAATGTGGTAATTTATTTTATGCTGCCAGCATGAGGGTAATGGAGCTATGATGATTGACAGTTCTTGTGTGATATCAGTAAGATTCATTATCTGTGGGACGTTTCCTGTGCTGCGCATAGATTTACTATGAGCTGATCCTGCATAGGCAGGCATGTGGGGGAAAATGTAGCAGCAATCTAGAAAGGGAAATGGCCTGGGATGATAGCCTGGCTGCAAGTAAGGATGTTCTTGTGTTGAAGATCAGTGCAGTTGAAAGGATTTAGGAGTCAGATTATCAAGGTAGTCACTGGAGGGCTTAATCATTGCCCTCGACATTTCTTCTGTGCAGTGATATGAATGGGAAGGATGATGTAACAATCACAGTCCCCTGAACAAGGTACTTCAGGTTCCCCAACTCTATAGTAGCTAGGTAATTCAAGACCAAGCATTTAGAAGTACAACCAAGTGGTAAAAGATTTGAGGAGTCGGGGACAACGATTAGAGGGCTGATAGCAATTATGGGAATATTTGCTTCTGTCAGCTGTGGGTCTTACAGTTCTAGGGTATTGCTCTGGGGTGCTGAGGTTTTATTGCAAATTTCTAGTCAACTTGAAATCTAGGGTCTTAGTATTAAAGGTATTGAATTTGCTACACAATTCTGAAATTATGTGGTTGGTTACACCTATATTGCAATAATTAAAATTATGTTCTGTAACCTAAAATGGCATGGTGGAAAAGAATAAGCTTTGGGTTTGGAGTCGGATGATGTAATTTCCAGATTTGGACTTCCTACTTCCAACTCTCTGTATGGGGGACAAATCATGTAGCCTCTGTATGCCTGAGTTATTTTGTCTATAAAATGGCTCCTACCTTCTCTACGTGAGGGCGTGAGAATCAAGAACGTGCTGCCCTTGAGAGTTTTGAAATAACAGTAAACAAGGGAGATTTCCTTCCTTGCATTTTTCCTTTACTGTATTGTTTTTGTCCTTTCATCCTTGGTTTTGATGGTTTGTGTCATTCGCCGAAGAGGTGTCACTGATTTAAGCCGTCTTAGCTCCTTTACCGGAAGTGTACATAATACATTTGAAAATGAGCCACTTTTATTATTCTCTACATCTTAGAAGTTCTAAAGTCCATAATTTTAACTTCTAGAAATATTCAGAAGAAATATGTCTCTAATTGGTGATTTAATAACGTGAAATTTGATTTACATATTAGTAGTTTATTTTTTCTCTCTAAACTTTAAAAGTACTTAGAGTCTAATTTATGTACACTACCTGTACTGTCACAGAGCAAAAATGACATGACTCATGCGGTTTGCTTAGAATTGGAGAACACATACATTTTACGATTTCTTCCTTCTCTTGGATACTTTTGTGGTGGATGGAGCACTGTTTGAGGATTTCATCTGGAGCATGTTAAGGAAAATTATAATTTCAAAGCTCTGGCTGGTTCTTCCCCTGTTAAGGTCGGAAATTCAGGCTGAGTTATTTAGAAAAGCCTAACTGTGGCTTTTTTGGGTTATGAAACTCAAGCTCTCTGACCACCACCATCACCATGACCTTAGCTGGAAAAAGGCCCTTGATTGAAAAGTGTTAAAGTGTCCTGTCAAAGTTTGGTGTTCTTCTGCTGCGGTATATGCCCTGAAACTAAGGTTTGTGGAGTTTCAGCAACTGGATGAGATCTATGGAGTAAAGCAGGAGAAATTCCCACAAGTGGGGATAGCCAAATAAACTTTAAGAATGTTAAGATCTTGGTGCGCCTGGGTGGCTCAGTTGGTTGGATTGCTGACTTTTGATTTCGGCTCAGGTCATGATCTCAGGGTCTTGGGGGACTGAGCCTGTGTCAGGCTCCGTGCTCAGCGGGGCATCTGCTTAAGGATTCTTTCTCTCCCTTTCCCTCTGCCCCTCATCCTGCTTGGACTCTTTCACTCTCTCAAATAAATAAATAAAATCTTAAAATAAATTAAGAATGTTAAAATCTTGTTTTATGCTGTGTTGTCATTTCCCCTCTGTTATTCCCAAACCCTTGGGAGGAATCTGTTAAATCCTACAGCCCTTCTGTTAGTGGTGCTTTAGGGAGGGACAAAAGGGGAACTGTTATTTATATCGGGGAGGGTGCAGGATTGCCTACAGTGTCGGGGCCTGGGCTTGGATATTAAATTAGATATTAAAGAAGAATGTACACCCAGAAGAGTGGCCTAGGGGACATCTAGATTGTATTAGTGCTATAGGAAAAATTGTGAAGTCCTTGTAACCGGGTACAAAAATTACTGCGTGATATAGAGGTTTGATGTTCAGAATAAAGCAATTGGTCCCTGGGAGATGCAAACAAGTTCTGTCAAGTACGTGGGATGTAATTGATGCCCCCCCCCCCGAGATAATTCCAAATATTACATTTTATTGCCTTGGATATTGACCACATCTATTAGCAAAATTCATTTCAGCATTGCCCATATAGGAGATTCTTTGGATACTCATTAGAATTCTTTTTGACATCTTACTGATTCTCTCATTAATTAATGAGTTAAATAAAATCTTGACATGTACTCATTTGGTATATGTATGAAAATCATGAATCTACCTATTTAAAAACTATCTTTTGACACAAGTTTCTTCAGTGCAGATGTGATCATGCTAATTTTTCAAATGACTGATTTCCTGACCCCTTCTTTTCTTTTTTTTAAAGATTTTATTTATTTATTTATTTATTTATTTATTTATTTATTTATTTATTTATGAGAGCAACCGAGAGAAAGCAAGAGCCAGGGGTAGAGGGAGAAGCAGACTCCCCGCTGAGCAAGGAGCCTAATGTGGGGCTCGATCCCAGGACCCAGGGATCATGACCTGAGCGGAAGGCAGACCCTTAACCAACTGAGCCACCTGGGTGCCCCCCTTCTTTTCTTTAGTACCAAATTCCCTTGTCTTGTGGGAGACACTGGATGATTTCTACCTCTAACCCTCACTCACGGACACTGACTGTATCCTCACTCTCCCACACTTCAGACAGAAAGGCAAAGGAACAGGGATTAGCTGCCCGAGGGCCCACTCTGAGAGGTGGCATGCTCAGAAAAAAATGATTAGTGCACCCAGGTCTGTGCCGACACACAAAAATGTAGTATCCCTGATTTTCACTCCTTTACTCTCTTTTAGGAAGTTATTGCATATGGGGAATGGTGTGGGCTGAATTATTAAAATTATAAATGAATCACAATATGTGATAGCTATAATGATCATCACTGATATAAATTTCAATCAGTAATAAAATCAAGCAGTTAATAGAGGGTTCAGGAACATAACTTGAAATTGACACGTTTGTGGAACCAGGGAGATTTACTCTTGGATTCATAGTTTCCAATCAGAGATATTAAGTCTTTCCCTATTTCCAACTGTTTGATTTAATGTTATGTTATCCAGAGACAGAGGAATTTGGAACATATAATTTCCTTCCACAAGGAGATAAGAGGTCAGATCCTATGATCATTTTTGCTCAAGAATGTTAATTTCTTGTTAAGATGAATGAAGTCTCCTCCTAGCATGGCTAGCATTATAATACTTCTTGTCTTTCATTTGTGATTTATAAGGAAATTGATTCGTAAAGTGCTCCTCAGGAAATACTGGATTCCCAGATTGGTATGTTTAGCTATTTCAAATATAAACAAGACTTTCCTAATATAACTTCTATTAATCCATACCGATTTCACAGTCTTTTAAAAAAACTTTTTTTTATTATTGAAGTATAGCTGACATACAATGTTATTAGTTTCAGGTGTACAACATAGTGATTTGACAATTCTATACATTACTCAGTGCTCACTACAGTAAGTGTGGTCACCGTCTCTTAACATTTAATACAACAGGATTACAGTATTATCGACTGTATTTCCCATGCTGTACTTTTCATCCCTGAGACTTACTTATCTTATAACTGGAAGTTTGTACCTCTTAATCCCCTTCACCGTTTTCACCCACCCCTCTATGCCCTCCCCCTCTGGTGACCACTAGTCCTCTGTATCTATGAGTCTGTTTCTGTTTTGTTTGCTTGTTTGTGTTTTTTAGATTTGGCATACAAGTAAAATCATATGGCATTTGCCTTTCTGTCTAACTTATTTCACTTAGCATAGTACCCTCCAGATCCATACGTGTTGCAAATGGCTATTATTCTCTCTCTATATATAGACCACATTTTTTTTACCTGTTCATATATCAGTGGACACTCAGGTTGTTTTCCTATCTTGGTTGTTGTAAATAATGCTGCAATAAACATAGGGGTGCAAATATCTTTTGAGTTGGTGTTTCTATTTTCTTTGGGTAAGTATTCAATGGTGGAATTACTGGATCATAGGGTAGTTCTATTTTTAATTTTGTGAAGAACCTCCATGCTGTTTTCCACAGTGGCTGCACCAGTTTGCATTCCTACCAGCAGTGTAAGAGGGTTCCTTTTTCGCTACATCCTCCTGAACTCTTGTTCTTTCTTGTCTTTTTGATACTGGCTATTGTGACAGGTGTGAGGTGAGATCTCATTGTGGTTTTGATTTGCATTTCCCTGAGGGTGAGTGATGTTGTGCATCTTTTCATGCTATTTTACAGTCATTTAATTTTCATCGAGGCCTTCAGTTTTTCTGTTTTCTGTTAAGCTCATCATTAAAATAAGCCTAATCTGTGATTTCCTTCTCTGACAATGTAAACTCTGGCATGTTATTTTTATAACCAAAATAACTTTGTTCCTATTTATTATCAATCATTGTAGAAAAATTAGCAAATACAGGGGTGCCTGATTGGCTCAGTGGGTAGAACATGTGATTTTTTAATCTCAGGGTCTTGAGTTCAAGCCCCATGGTGGGCATGGAGCCTATGAAAAAATATGTAGAAAATACAGATAAAAAAATGAATTCTCCCTCATGACTCTATCCCTCAGAAATGAGAACCATTAATGCCTCCAGTATGTCATTTCAGATATTTTTCTATGGATAAATGTGGATTTTACTTTATGCACACATACATATTTAAAAACATACAATCTTGCTGTTAAAAAAATCTTTTTTCACCAAAAAGAAATAAATGAAACCTTCTCATGTTGATTATAGATGTTCTAGAGCATGTATTCTTAACCATGGGCTCTGGAGTCTGACCAACTGAAGTCCCTCTTCCAGTTGTGTGAACTTGGGAAATCACTTACTCTTACTAAGCCTCAGTAATTTCATCTATAAAATAGATTTAACATTCACTACCTCCTTTATGGGTACGTTGTGATGATTAAATAAAATAGTGCTTGTAAAACATTGAACACATAGGAGCATTGCATAAATGCTAACTGTTATAATTTCCCTATCATCAAATATGACTGTATTTTGACTGGTCTTACAAGTTGAATTAAGAGAATGAATTGGGGTTGAGGTAACGGGGCCAGGAGAGATAGATTGTTTTTCTTGAATTGTCTTTAGAGATAATCAGTATGTTTGATAATCTGATGCTGTAACTGGAAAACTGTGAATAGTTTTCTTGATGACATTATGCTTGGTTAGTGGGTTGGATCCATTTACCTGCAGGGTTAAGGGTTACAGAGTGATTGCTTATAACTGAAGGTGAGCTACATTGTCCATTATTGGATCAGACTCTAATTCTAGCCTTCAGGAGACAACCAAACTTTTGTGGTTGGCAGCTGTGGAAATTTAATTTTGGTGGAACAGGGCCATTAATGATTAACAAAAGCACTATATGCTTGAGTTCATCTTAACAGCTAAGCTCCTAGTGGGTTTCTGGGGATGCAGAAGTCATGGCAAATTAAATTACATCTAATTCAAAGCAATATTTATTGCATACTGGTCATACAACTGATGCTAAATCCCATGCCATTTCTCTATTTCAGCAAAGAGATTTTTAAGCGTGGCAGGTAGCAAATTTCTGGAATTTGATCAGTTTTTTGGTCATAAAACCAGTTTAGTTCTTTGATTATATGCCACGATGACTTAATAGCCCTTTTAAAATAAAGATTATTTTATGCTAATTTATTTGTTTTCTCTTTAGGCCTCCATTTATGATAAACTTACAGCAATTTGAAAGGTGGAATTTGTTAAGGGATAGAGTATATTATTTTTGGTCTTAATTGAATCTGCCAGCTCACCATGTTTTGTTTTGTTTTTTTTAAAGATTTTATTTATTTATTTGACACAGAGAGAGAGAGACACAGCAAGAGAGGGGAGGGGAACACAAGCAGGGGGAGTGGGAGAGGGAGAAGCAGGCTTCCTGCCGAGCAGGGAGCCCGATGTGGGACTCAATCCCAGGACCCTGAGATCATGACCTGAGCCGAAGGCAGATGCTTAACGACTGAGCCACCCAGGCGCCCCCCCAACTCACCATGTTTTGATGAAAGACTGGTCACTGATTTTTTGAATATACTTTTTTGTTTTTTTAAGTAGGCTGCACACCCAGCGTGGAGCCCATCAAATATTAATTTTTGGCCATGCCTTTTCACGTTCCAACCTTTTTAAAAGTAAAGATATTACTAATTTAAGAAAAAAAACATATTTTAAAATAGTGAAATTGTCATAAACAACATAAAGCAAAGGGGTTGGAAGAAAGATACCTATTGGAAAGATAGAGCTCAGAGGGTTAAATGAGGGTTCACACATCTGGTGGATAGAAGACCTCAGCTTGGCTTTTTATCCTCAGGTTTATGCTCTTTCTGTGGCACAAAAAAGCTACTTCTGTACGTGTCCTATGAAGTGAACATACAGTCACATGAAATGTATATATGTATTGGAGATGAAGCTTACTGTTCTTTTAGTCCTATTGGAAATCAACATGCTGACTATAATCCACATCAATCCAAAATATTTTTTCTTATCTTTTAAACAAATTAAGAATGAATTCTGGGGACAACTTGGGTGGGTTGTGTCTCTTAAGGAGTCTAGTAGACTTGAACCAAGTCTTCATTGTGATCGAGCAACTTGGGGTGCTGGTTGTTCCCCTGATGGTTTACCCGGGACAGAATCTGAATATTTGAAGGCCTTTTTTTTTTGACTTCATTTATTTGTTAGAGAGAGAGAGTGAGAACGAGAGAGAACAGAAGCAGGGAGGGGCAGGGGCAGAGGGAGAAGCAGACTCCCCACTGAGCAGGGAGCCCGACGCAGGGCTCGATCCCAGGACCCTGGGATGATGACCTGAGCCAAAGGCAAATGCTTAACCTACTGAGCCACCCAGGCGCCCCTATTTGAAGGTCTGATGGAGAGCTTTGTTTGTGTGGGCCAGACACCTGTGTCTCCTGATCTGTGTTGTGGTTTCTTTTTTACTTTTCTCTGCTCCCCTTCCTGCTCGAGCCTGACCTTTCACTTGCATTCCCCACTCAGATTAATGCTCTTTCTGCTGTTCGCCACAGCTTCTTTTATGAATTATGAAGGACTGGCCTGTGTAGATTTTGAACTAAGAAAACATTATGCATAAAATGTAATAAAGTAAAATTACATTTTATTAAAATCCTCCAATTTTAGCATTTTCATGGACATCATTGAGGATTATAATTCTACTGTCCCTGTGTCTTGTCTGGAAAATGAGAAACTGATAAGAATAGATACTACACTTGATCTTAGCCAAAAGGCCGAGAAACTCATGTCATTTTGATTTCCAATGTGTTGAGATACTCTTTTTGTTTCCAACTATATTGAGGAATAATTGAAAAATATCATGGTTTGTATTTACAGTGTACAACATGATGATTGATATACATGTGCATTGTAGAATGATTACCAAGATCAAGATAATTAATACATCCAGATGCTCTTTCAGTAAAAAATCAAATGGCTTTTTTCAAGAGTAGCTGTGTAAGAATTTTCTTTCTTTTCTTTTTCTTATTTTTTTTAAAGATTTATTTATTTATTTGAGAGAGAGAGAGAGTGTGAGCGAGTGGGGGACTGGGCAGAGGGAGAGGGAGAGAGAATCCTCAAGCAGACTCCCCGCCGATCATGGAGCCCAACGTGGGACTTGATCCCAGGACCCTGATATCATGACCTGAGCCAAAATCAAGAGTTGGACACCCAACTGACTGAGTCACCCAGGTGCCCCCTCTTTTTCTCTCTCTTTTTTTTTAAATTAAGTTTTTAATTTTAATTCCAGTATAGTTAACATTCGGCGCTATATTAGTTTCAGGTGTACAATATAGTGGTTCAACAATTCCATACATGACTCAGTGCTCATCATAGGTGTACTCTTTAATCTCCATCACCTATTTCACCCATCCAACCACCCTCCTGCCCTCTGATAGCCCTCAGTTTGTTCTCTGTAGTTAAGAGTCTGTTTCTTGGTGCAGGGGCACCTGGGTGGCTCAGTTGATTAAGAGACTGACTCTTGATTTTGGCGCAGGTCATGATCTCAGGGTCATGAGATCAAGGGCTGTGTTGGGCTCCCTGCTGAGCATGGAGTCTGCTTAAGATTCTTTTTCTGCCTTTACCTTTGCCACTCCTCCCTCCCCCCTCCACGTGCTCTCTCTCTTAAGAAAAAGAAAAGAGTCTGTTTCTTGATTTGTAACACTCTTTTTTTGCCTTTGTTCATTTGTTTTGTTTCTTAAATTCCACATATGAATGATGTATAAGAATTTTCTAATCCTTATGGAGTTGTTCAAAACTTAGCTATTTAATACTTTGTTATGTCATAAGTTACTAATATTGATTTCATATAACAGAATCCTCTTTACCATGTTTTGTTTTATGTTCATTCTATATTACAATATAATATATTATAAATATATAAATATACACATATTTTTTCCCAGGGACAAAAATAATGGCATAGCATCCCCTTGTATGTTTCTAACAAATTTTCTGCTGTAAAACACCATAATAACCAAAAAGTAGAATATAAAACTTGAAAGGAATGCTATCTTACAGAATTCTGAATAAACCATAAATAAGTATACTAGTTGTAGGACCTTTAATGGTAAGCTTTTTTATTTTAATGTTGCTCTACTTGTGATTATCTCTCACCCAGATGATAAGTGTTTAATTTAATTTATTGGTGTCACTGTATTATTCTATTTCTAAAACACATTATAACATGCAATACAATTATATTTGCCCAGAGAGCATATTTGCTCAGGGATCTGTTATTGTATATTGCATTAATTTTATCTAAAACTACATATGAATGACACTATGTTGTCAGAGGAACTTGTATTCATTTTCAAACTTGGCCTTTTATGGGTCCTTATCACTAAATAGATTACCCGATTTCTTGAGTCTCAGTGTCCTCGTTGATAAAAATGGAGTGTGTGAAGATTAAAGTATCAAGCACAGATGGAAGACGGAGAAAAATCTCAGTACCTGCTGGTTGTCCTTCCTTCCTTCATGTCTATCAGCAAAGTAAATGGAAGAATAGAGCCTGCCATGGGTTGAAACCTGTCCTCCCAAAAGACATGTTGACGTCCTAACCCACTATACCTCCGAATGTGACCTTATTTGGACGTAGGGTTGTTGCAGGTATAATCAGTTAGGATGAGGTCATACAGGAGTGTGGTGGACCTTTAATCCGGTATGACTGATGTCCTTATAAGAAGGAAATGTGGGCACAGACACGCAGAGGAAGTGGCCATATGAAGACTGAGGCCCAGCCTGGAGTTGCTCCTGTAGATAAGGAGTGCTTGAGCTTGTTACCAGAAGCTGCAATTGACAAGAAGGATCCTCCCCCAGAGGCTTTGTGAGGGGCGTGTTCTTGCCGACACTTTAATTTCAGAATTTTGGCCTCCAGATCTGAGAGACAAAATTCTGTTATTTAAGCCACCCAGTTTGGGATACCTTGTCATGGCAGCCCTAGGAAACACATACAGAGTCCGAGAGGACCTGGCTGTCCAAGGCATTCTAGATCAGATCCTGGATTGTGCTTGGTCATCAAGCACCTTGAGAATCTGGGACTGAGATGCCGCACTGTGTGCGCAACTTGAAATGGGTGTGAGCCATACCAATAGTTTATGTTGAAAATCTTAAATTTGGGAGGTCATGAATCCCTTTGAAAATCTTATGGATGCCACTTTCAAAGCAAGGGGAATGCACACATAGACCTATAACACTTTACATTGAATTTTATGGCATTCACAATGTCTCTAGGGGATTTATGGTACAAAGTTAAGAATTCCTCTCAAAAGAATTTCACTCTCAAAAAACAAGAAAAAATATAGCTGACCAGACACTGAACAAGTGATGTAATCAAATTCATGTTTAACAAAACAAGGGTTACTAGAAGTTGGCAGATGGAGAGATCACCTTGGGACTTTTATGTATGAACACAAGAGTTTGTCTCTTAATTTACATTTGCCCCCATGGCATTGTGGGAAGTGAGTAAGACCTAATTATATAACAGCCGGCATTTATTCTGTTCTGGGTATTGTGATAGGTGCTTTCTGTTCATTATCTCTAAGTGCAGGCCTGTATTGGGGGTTGGTACCATTTAGCCCTCTTTCACTCCCATTCATAAAATCTCAAATTCTGACTTTTGATGTTTTCTGCAAATTAGGTTGTACTTACAGGCACATGGATACATTAGGAGAATCTAAGAATGTACTCAAAATGTGATTTTATATGTTTGGTCCATCAATAGGCCATACTGTCTGGAGTGCAATTTGAAGGAGTTTTTTAACACATCCCGAAATTGTCATACAAATAGCATAATTATATATGTGTAGTATGCCTATATGTATATATACAAATATATACATATGACAATATATGCAAATGTATACACACACGTATATTTTGCAGGCGTTAGTTCAAGTTTTAAAAGTATCTTACCATTTTTGAAATCTCATTTTCACATTTGTCCCTTTTTCAGCATACTTGGGATCTCAGACACTAGCAGCAATCTGTGGGTCTCTCTTGACCTTGGGGAGGCTTTCCAAACCACAGCTCCTCAAGGTGCCCCATTCCAGGGATGAAGGGAAGGGGCTTTCTCTCCAGGTCTCCTCAGAGTTGGCTTCAGCAGGCCTGGGTCAAACCTAGGTGGATTGATTTTTATCAGCTTCTCTGGTGATTGTGGAAGATAGGGCAGTTTGAGAACCTCTGGCTCAGAGAGAAGAAAGAGCTTGAGGGCTCCCTAGGGAAAGGATTTGGATTTCCCCATCACCAAAACTCAGAGTCATTGCCTCAGAAACCATGGTGCACATCAGCTGTGCCCCCCTACAGAGGTTTCATGTTTGGAAAATCTCAGAGCAATGACAGTCAACCAGCTTCGAAGAGCACCTAAGATACTTGACTGCTGTCGTAAGGCAGAGAGGTCGCGATGCTCAGATGGCCGACTCTAAAATGGAAGATAGAACTGATTTCCCAATTCTGCACCCTTGTTCCCGAGCAAATGACTACTTGGCTCCTATGAAAAATGATATAGTTGTGACAGTTCTTTCATTGTTCTAAGAAAAAAAATGCATGCAAATTATCAAAGGAAATGAAGGTACTAGGTTCAACAATACTTCAATTAAAACAGCAACGATGCCCACAGAATAGGGCAACTGAAACCAGAAAGGCAACCTCAGATCCTTGTTCGGGCATCTCAGGCCATTGCAGTAAGGCAGGTCACATTGAACAATGGGCTCCTGGCCATTGTCATTGTTCCAGTCGTCCTGGAGAGTACACTGATTTAGGAAAATGCTTGGAGCAATGTCCTTGTCCCTCCCTTAAAAGTTAATAATTTAAAGGCGTAGTATCACAAGGAAGTTGGGCACAACAAAAGCTAATGTTTCTACATCTGACAGCTTCGAGTCCATAAGAAATAGTCTAATAGAAATGAAAACAAATTTTCTTTTCTTTAAAGTAAGTGTGTGTGTGTGTGTGTGTGTGTGTGTGTGTGTGTAAATATTCTGGATCTGTTGGGTATCTCAGATGTAGCAGTGCAAACTTTACTCACCAAAAAATGACTTCACAAAACAATCATAACAAAGATCGAGTTCTTTTGGGAATTGTACTGATTGCCATAAACCAATCTCAGTCTTCAGATCCTCCAGAAACTTCTATAACTCTTAGAATATTCATTTTTAATTTGTGGATGTTTTCCAACGGTTTGTAAACTTTAAGATGCAACAAACTTATTTTTACTCTGCGTTAATGTCTTAGCTTTTGTTGCAAACAGAAGACTCAGGGTATAATTCTTCTTGATTAAACCCCATGTTCTTGCTCCTGGGTATCCTGTAACTGATGAGCAATACCTTATGTATGTAGGAAAAAGACATGCAAACACATGTACTCTGTATTGCTTACGCCCACCAGTTCTAAATAAATGATCCTCAATGATTGTGTGGGAGGTCTTAGCACAGCTCACAACAGACTTTTACCTATTCATCTGTGTAGTAGGTGTAGAAAAATGATTGAGAGGGAGGTTCTGGCCATTTACTTTTAGCTTGGGAGAACTTAGACCCCACTGGTAGTTCTCTAGTAACAGACTGTTAATCAAGGCTCCAGTGACTCTCTTCAAGTGACTGCTCCTTTCTTTTGAATAAATGAAGAATGTTCTCCTATGAGAGCAGTAGGCCTTTGGCTTATACTTTGTTAATTAAGAAAGGTGTTCCTGATGGGTTAAAAAACATTTTTTTTAATGCACTTGTATTGAATGTACCAGTACTAAATCTTCAAAACTTTAAATTCTTCCATCCTGTGAAAGGGGGATTAAACTTTGTTTTACCCTCTTAGGTTCTGTGCCTGGGTCTGAAAGTTAAATTAGCAGGAGAGAGGCACACAAATTTCGTTTAATATCTTACATGCACACAAGAGTCCTCATAAAAGAAACGAAGAGTTGAAGAAGGAGATAGAACCAAGAGCTTATAAAACTTTTTTAAAACAATGAAATGATACATTTGTGGAGAAGTGACAAGACGAAGGAATTTTGTTGGAGGGCAGTAAATTGTGGGACAGTGAGAGTAGGAAACTAACAGAGATAAGGGTTATTTTTAGTAGATTTGTTTAGATAGCTCTATTTTGGCATCAACTGTCAGTCTGTGATGAAAATATTCTTCACTTCCTGGTACAGGGAGGACATTTTTCTCATGGGAAATTTCATGACTTGTTTTTAGGTAGAAGGAAGACGTCATAGAACTCTTTCTGCACCGGCTGTTTCTCAGGAGCTTTCTACCAAAGTGGCATATTTTGGGGGTGATATGTTCTGAACCCCTTCATCTGTTTGCCTTATTAATTATTGCCTCACTTTCAAAAACATCATATGCTCTTAGAAGCCATCAAAATAAATACCCTTGAAAATTCTATTTATGCCAGTTGACAATTTCAATAATTTCTCCAAAATAATTTATTTACAATTAAGAGCCCTAGTAAAATAAATTCTTAAAACAAATCCCTCAGAGGATCTTTTTACTAGGGAAAATACAGTCCTTAAAGGAGGATTTCCAGTATAATCTGGGATTTCAAGGCACTGTGCTCAAGTTTTCAAGTAAGACATACTTCTTATTCTTTTTTTTATATTTTTAAAAGTTTTTATTTAAATTCCAGTTAGTCAACATACAGTGTCATATTACTTTCAGGTGTACAGTATAGTGATTCAGCACTTCCATACCTCACCTGGTGCTCATCACAGCAGGTGTACTCTTTAGCTCCCATCACTCTCCCCTCCCCACCCCCACTTCCCCTCTGGTGACAATTTTTTCATAGTTAAGAGTCTTTTTCTTGGTTTGCCTACCTCTCTTTTTTTTTTATGGTATGTTAATCACCATACAATACATCATCAGTTTTTGATGCAGTGTTCCATGATTCATTGTTTGCGTATAACACCCAGTGCTCCATTCAACACGTGCCCTCCTTAATACCCATCACCAGGCTAACCCATCCCCCCACCCCCTCCCCTCTAGAACCCTCAGTTTGTTTCTCAGAGTCCATATTCTCTCATGGTTCGTCTCCCCCTCCGATTTCCCCCCCTTCATTTTGCCCTTCCTACTATCTTCTTCTTTTTTTTTTTTTTTAACATATAATGTATTATTTGTTTCAGAGGTACAGGTCTGTGATTCTTCTTATTCTTAAAGACTTTATGAGGATGGTGTCTCTGGAGCATGAATAATTATGATACCAAGCCAATACAAAGGCTTACGAGAGGTGAAAGAGTGAGAGATCCCATTCATTTAAGACACCAGAAAAACTTCCAGAGAGGAGGAGGTATTTACAATATTCCTGAAATATGGATAAAACTTAGCTAGCCTGGAGTGAATGGGGAGGATGTAGTTACGAGTTTGTGTTTGACCAACAGTGAGAAAGTAGAAAACAGCTTCACATGCTTAGGAATCATTCAGTTTTTCTAGGGGGGCAATGTCATGTTGTCCATTAGAATCAAGCTGAAGCTTTGTTATTTGGTTTTTGATGCTGTGGTAAGGAGGGACGATGTGGCTGAGCTGTGTTTGAAAAAGGTTGTGTGGTGCCGGAACAGACAAAAGTGGGGAGGCAGGTTGAAGTGGTACAGGAGTCTTAAGGAGAACCTGAACTGGAACTTGGGCAGTAGGAATCTTCCTGAGGGAACCCCTGGCATTGATTAAATGAATATCTGGGAAGGCCAGCTCTAAAACTTGGGGACTGGGAGAATGATAAAATCATTAACAGAGATAGGGAGGTCAGTCAGAAGGAAAGGCTGGGATGAAAGGGAAGGTGATCCTGAGGAGATGCCAAGAGAAAGAGGGAAAGGGTGGAGAAAGATGGTAGGTAGGGAGAAATCAAGGGAAGTAGGGCAGGCCATCAACATCTATTGAAGGAAAGTGAATGGGGATGAGCTCGAGGTGGCCACCGAATTTGTTCATTAGGAGAAGGTTATTGGCAAACCTTGGGAGACTGGTCTCAGTGCAGCCCTAGGTGTAGGACATTAAGAAGAGCGGAAAAGAATGGGTGTAGACAGTAGGGTATAGCTCTTTGAAGAAGTGTGATTGATAATGTGCTTATGTTTTTAGTAAAGTTTACTGATGAAGTAAGGGATGAAAGTAGTGAAGAAAATTGTGTCAACTATACTCAAATAATAATTAGAAAAAAATGGTGAAGAAAATTGAGGAGAGAGTAGAACTCACTTGTTTAGCACCCTGTGTGCTATGCCTGGCACCAGGCAGTGAGATGAAATGATCAGCAAAACAGACGGTCTCTGCCTCAGGAAACCGGGAATGGGGAAGACAGATAGTTGTCAAAGAAGCCCAGTTATTTAAATGCAAACTCTGGACAAGTGCTGTGAAGAAAAAATACAGGTGACTATGAGAGAATAGGCAAGAGATCCAGTCTGAGGTGGTGTCAAGGAATGCATCCTAAAGAAATGAGCTGAGAGCTGAAAGGAAAGAGTGGGGGTGGGAGAAGCCGAGAGGAACAACATAGCCGAGTGGAACAGTCTGGGGTTGGGGGGGTAGTTGGCAGGAGGCAGGGTTGGGGCTAGACATGCATGGCCTGTTGTAGGTGCCCAAAAAAGTCTAGCGTTAAGGAGAGGTCTGCCTTTTTTGTGTTCTAGGGTAGATTAAAAAGGCAGATGTTGGGTGTGAATGGCAGGGAGCTGCCAGGGCATGCGGAAGGAAAATTGAAGATTTCAGGAGTTGTTTTGTCGTATGCCAGGTTAATAATACAAGCCAGTGATTATTAACTCTAAATGCTGTTTTATTTTACTGAAGAGCTTGAAATAAATGTTTCCTGAGAACTAATATTCAGACCTGCAGTTTTCAGTAAGGGCGCCTTGTTTGAGGCAACAAATGTATTTCTGGAGAATTGTGGCTAATTCACATTTTTGTAAATTGACTAATTTTAAACACAGCAGGGAGTATGCTTTTTAAAGGAAACCTATGGTGCATCCTTTTATAAAGTACAGAATCTTTTTGGAAAACAAATGTGTTTTGTAAATCTCTCCTTTAGTGGATGGGAAGAGTATGCTACTGTGCTGAGAGCCATGTATATTCATATATACTTAGGATTCGACAATGAGCAAAGAAGTTCTTTCAAAAACAAGAGCCGCTTCCCTTCACATTCTTTGGCCTGTAAATATTTTAGTAGGAGGCCCAATCTCTCTGTCATCTGGCTTATTTTTAGAGCGCTCACTGATATAAATAATCTCTGGTTTCATTTTAACTGAAGATCACAACTTCTTGAGAATCCTAAAGAGGTATTTTCAGAAGAATGGGGCAGATGTCTGTATGTTTCAAGATATGCACTTTTGTTTGTTCATGTTCTTCTTGAGGAGCTGCCCAGAAAAAAACAAAACAAAATCAAACCAAGAGCGCTATCTTTGTGGAAAGAGACGGCATGGATTTCCTTGATGACTCATTCTCAGGCAGTTGATGTGAGAGCATTAAGGCAATGCGATTCTGATGTGGGATTGTGTTGTTGGGGCATCTAGGGTGATTTTTGACAGACATTACCTTGGAGATTGATTGTGATTTCTTTTTCTTGTTTTAATCTTGGCTTCTAGGTCTACTTGATATGGAATTTATCTAGAGAAGAGGAATTTTTTTCAATGGCTCATCTTCCTCTGGGATTCATAGATTTCTAAGAAAGTTCTTATGTCTACTCTAGGGTTTGGTATGACAGGTATTTATGTTTGATGCAGAATAAAACAGAAAATACACTTAACCTTTATTCAGCCTGCATTATAAATGTATTCTGCAGGCTTTCAGCCACAGTGAATTATATTAATAACCTGTTATTGTAAAAATGTCAAGAATATTTTCTGTCTCTTGGAATGATTATTTATCTGCTGAAAGTACAGTGTTTATCTTAACACTCTTAACAAGAAGAAGAAGGAAAAACGTGCCTTTTAGTGAAATGTTACTTTTTAAGCAGTGTTTTATTTTTTTTGAGATGAGTCCAAAAAATTACTCCAGAGATGACATAGGGAAAATGTCTAAATGGTATATAGGAAATCACCCTTAGCCCCGTTTGATTATACGGAGAACCTATAGACTTTATTTACTCTATCTGTAGCTGCACTAACACATTGATCTCATTGTCCCTAAGTAGATTTGTCATTTAAAAAGAACAAATGAAATGCTCCATGTATGGAGAGGAAAAAAAAAACAAAACCCCTTAATTTCCTTACCATCCATGTCTATCTGAGAGTACATTCTTTATGAGCACAACATATAAAAAACACTTAAAGATTAGAGATGCTGAGATATCTTTATTGATTCTTGCCTGGGCATGAATGCTGCAAAGAATTAACGTGAGAGGTTGTATTCATATCTGAGTTTAGCATGCTGGCAAACATCTACTGTCCCCTCGGTGATGTTTGCTGGTGGTGGTAGAGATGTGTGGTACTGGATATTCATCTGGTGTTTTAGGTTAAATCACTAGGAAAAACTTTGATTTCTTCTCATAGATAGTTGAACATTGTACACTTACTTATTTTTAATATTTAAAAAAAATCACATGAGGATCTGAATTACTGCAACAGCTCTTGGAGTGTCTTTTCTACTTTAGGTCCATTCTTTCCAAACCTTTCCTGTTTATTGTTGCCTGATTCCTATTTCTAGCTGAGATTTGTTGATTCTTTTCTTAAGAACCCATGGTTGGTTCCTATCACCTAGGATGGTGGAGTATACACTTCTTTCCTTTTTTCTTTTAAGATTTTATTTAATTGACAGAGAGAGAGAGACAGCGAGAGAGGGAACACAAGCAGGGGGAGTGGGAGAGGGAGAAGCAGGCTTCCCGCCGAGCAGGGAGCCCGATGTGGGGCTCGATCCCAGGACCCTGGGATCATGACCTGAGCCAAAGGCAGTCGCTTAACCAACTGAGCCACCCAGGTGCCCCCTGGAGTATACATTTCAATCTAGCTTTCAGAGTTTCTGTGATCTCATTTTGCCTTGGTAATCCAACACAATCTCCACTTATTAAAAAATGAACCCTCTGAACCAGTTGAGAAGTCTCACTAGTACACTGGTCTCCCTCTGCCCATATACCCTATGTACATGTGTAAACTCTTACCTTTGCTCCTTTTGTTCTTCTAATTTTACTTCACTACAGAATGGCTTCTCTGTCCAGCCTACTTCTTGTCACCAGTGAACGCACACTTCCCACTGGGTGTGTAGGAATGCCTCTCCCCATGATGAGGTCAAGATACTGGTTTCTTAGCTATCTTATATTAAATGTCTGTTGGATTGTATCAGAGTACATTTATATCTAACAATCAGAGCAACTATCCTTTTAAATCCAAGTGGAAAAATGGAAGAAAGGCAAACTAAGGGTAGGAGCTTAAAGAAAACTGAAGCAAGACAAGTGGGAGTTTTTTGAGAATGGGAGCTGTAGGAAAAAGGAGATGAACGTCAGGTATACACCCCTGCCTGAACATCAGGGCTCACTGAGGTCTAAGGTTCCTTATGAAAAGGGATCTCCGGGGAAAGCTCACCTGAGCATCCCAACAGAGAGGTGTAAGACATTTGTGAGTCTATTGGTATTTAGTCATTCACTTTCCATGATTCTTCCCTCCATCTCCCAACCGCAGGTCCCCAAAACTGTGTCTTGCTGTTAGAGAGAGCTGAAATGTACAGATACCTCTAGAGCTGCTGGTTGGATTATATAATGGGGTAAGTAGCACGAGGTGGTGTATTGGTGAGTTATTACATCTAAACATTGATTCCAGCTTTGTTGATCTAGAAATTTCATCCAACAAGATATCCAGAAGCTGATAGTTTTCGAGATACCAGCTCACACTGTCCAAACTCATGAGGTGTGTAAATCAACTTATTAATTGATAGGAGTGGATATTCCTTTCCAGAGACCGGAATGTATTATTTCTGGGCACCCCAGAAACCAGGAAATCTGAAGGAGGGGCAAAGGGTTACTGGGTGAGCATCATAGCCAAACAAAGAGCCCTAGGCCATTTGAAGAGTACTTCCTTTAGTCCAGAGAAAAGTCTGGTGAGCTATTTCTGCACTACAAAAGAGAAGTTAATAATGGCAATGTGAGGAGATTATCTGAAACATGTGCCTGGTCCCTCATAAGAGTCAGAGAAAAGCTACTTGGCTTGGAGAATGCTCTACGATGAAAGTTAGGGAATGGTCAAGAGGAAGACAATAAGAAAAAAGTGTTACTTTTCAAAGAATGCAGAACTTACGTTTATAGGAGTAATAGGAATTAATTTCTTTCTTTCTTTCTTTCTTTCTTTCTTTCTTTCTTTCTTTCTTTCTTTCTTTCTTTCTTTCTTTCTTTCTCTCTCTCTCTCTCTCTCTTTCTTTCTTTGTAGGCTCTACGTCCAGTGTGGAGCCCAACATGGGGCTTAAACTCACAACCCTGAGATCAAGACCTGAGCTGAGATCAGGAATCCGATGCTTAACCAACTGAGCCACCCAGGTGCCCCTAGTAGTCATAGGAATTTCTAATAGAAAAAAGCAGACTTATGCTTTTAAGATAATTTCAGTTTCCGAGTCAAAATGTTTTTAGATTTTAGATCCTCTGGGGAAAGCAGCTGTAGCTTCTCTCCTTACTGGATATTATGTTAGAGAGACGTTACTTTCCGTAGAGTTTCACTAACCCAGGAAATCAAGAAAAGCTGCTGACGTTTGGAGCTGGGAGTGATGGACTTGCATGTCAGGAGGGAGAGGAGGACCCCGGCACAGAGAGCTGTGGAGGGTTCTGGGAAAGAAGGAGTGGGGAGTGGGGTGGATACTTCTGGTGTTAGCTTTGGGAGGTGGATGAATGGTTGTGGGAAGAACAGAAGCAAAGGAGGAAGGAGAGAATGAGCACGGTGCACGCAGAGTACGTGGAGGACATCTGTGTTGAATGGAAAAGCCCAGCCCAGGAGGTCTGCCCTGGTTGGTATTGAGAGGGTAAAGTAGCTGACTGGAAGCCAGCACCCCGTGTCCCCCTACTACCCTAGCCACCCTACACTGAACTACGTATGGCTTTGGAACAGTCACTGAAAAGTCCTTGAAGAACCACTTAACCTTTCTTCCATCCACATCCGGGCCATGCTTGCTGTAGGAAAATTTGATAAGCTTGTAGCTAAACTTAGAAGAAGCACTTTTTCAACCTCAACTGCCGGAAGCTCCAATTGAAATTCAAACTAGCTTAAATAAAAAAGGGGATGTATTGTTTCATATATTCATTGGCTTCAAGTGTGACTTTAGTGGGCCCACATCTCTCTCCAGACCCAGTCTCCTGCCCTCGTTTGGCTCTTCTCCCCTCTGTGTTGTCAGAACAAAGGGCCCCTTGAAGATCCAAGTTCACATTCACCCTATTTTAAGTTCTGTGGAAAAAATGTACCACTTCCTGATACTTGCACAGCAGGATCTAGGGTTTTATCTGGGGGGGCCATGCCTGGTCACTGGGCTTACCCCCAAACAATCACGGAGGGTTGGAGATTTGGTTCTTGGATCAGACTCTCTTCACTGGTAAGCCGAGTGAGCCGAGTGTGAGCTGAGTGTGAGGAAGGGTAGTTTCCCAAGGTGAAGTCAGGATGTGGATGCAGGGCAGGAGGAAACATTAATAGCCATCGTATTCTTCTCTGGAGACATGACCATTAGCAGCCTGTCTCTTGGTGTGGATTACGTGGCACAAGACTCATCTGGCTACAGAATAGGCAGAACTGGGGAGCCGGTAACGTGTAGCTCCCCAACTTCTTCCTCCCCATAGATTGCTGGTCACAAACCCTCTTTGGGGCAGGGAAAAAAAGTGGGTGGCCAAAGTCACGTAATAGCCTTAGTGATAAGTTGAGCAACTACTTTGTGCCAGGTGCTAGTTATGTTACCTAATTTAATTCTTCCAATAGCATTATGTTTTAAGGATGGTTATGCTCATTTTAGGGATAAGAAGCATAAAGATAAAAGAGACTAAAAAGAAATGGCTTTCTTTTTCTAGAGAGCACTCCACGGTAATCTGTGTGTATTTACTTGTATGCTGTCCGTGTCCTTCACTAGAATGTAAATTCCATGAGGGCAAGGACTTTAAAGGTCTATCGGAGTTCCCAGGGCCTGGAAGAGTGCCTGTGCAGCAGTCGGTGCTTAACAAACACTCCTTAAATATTTGGTAAAATAATGACTTTTATAGTCTCCCCAAACCTTAGAAAATTAGTGATAACCAAATACAGCAGACATTTGCAACTTTTATTGCTCATGTCATCAATTTCAAACCATTCTTGAGCTTTGCATTCTCCTTGACGTGTATCCACCTCCTGCCCACCAACCTGCAGCTCTTTTCCCAGAGCACAGAGCCTCTTCTCAAGCCAAGCAAACTTGCTGGCTAGCTGTGTGGTCACACCGCCGCAGCCCCACCTGTCCCTGACACCCCTGGAAACTCCTGCCCGCTTCTGCTCTCCTCACTTATCTGAATGTGCCCCCAGAAAGAAGCACACATTGCTAAAGCCCTTAATATTGAAGTAAGATCCTGATTCCATTAAAAATGATCCTGGGGGGCCCCTGGGTGGCTCAGTTGGTTGAGTCAGTTTCAGCTCAGGTCATGGTCTTGGATCGAGCCCCAGGTCTGGCTCCAGACTCGGTGGGGAGTCTGCAGAGCGTGGGGTGTCTGCTTGTGGAATCTCTCTATCCCTCTGCCTCTGCCCCTTGACCAGCTCGCTCTTTCTCTCTCTAAAATCGATCAATGAATCTTTAAAAAAAAAAAATGACCCTGTGGCTGTCAAAACAGGGCTGTCCTTTGCGAAGATCAAGTAAGCTCTATCTGTGCTGGTAACGGCAAAGCTTTGAAGAATTCCGAGCCAGGCTTTGTAGAGTTTTGACGGGGTAGATAATTGCTATTAGATATTTAAAGAGACAAGGGATTAGATATTTGTGTGACTCCAAAGTGCATAACTAAAACAAGGACGAAAACAATCGGGAACCAGATTTTAGACCAACATACAAAACTGTCAAGTAAGAATTTTGTCAGTGGGACAGGCCGCGAGTAGAGTGAGTTCATCATCACTGGAGGCATGTAAGCGTGTCATGGAGGGGATTCAAGCATCTGATGAGGGACGACACTGAATTACCACATGTTCATCATGTGTAGGTTTACAGGTCGTCATGGTGACGGGCCATTCCTGGACTGTGGGGGCTTTGGGAAGGGCTGACATGTTATGCTATACATACATGGGACATGTCATCAATTTCAAATATTTACTATTTCATAGTAAAGTTGAGAAGCTACCGTTAAGAATAAGTGTATGCATGAAAGAGCCTGCAAAAGCAGGAATGAGAAAAAGGGAGCATGGGAAAGGGAGTGGAGAGGAGGTAGAGAGAGACAGACAGAGAGAGAGAGAGGAAGAGAGAAATGCATTCTTTATGCAGGGAACAGAAAAACACTCACTTCAGCTTTCTGCTTTTGTTCTTCATTCATAAAGGACATACATTCTTTGTATCCGCTTTAGCACCACTATCACAGCTATTGTGGGAAGACACAACCTTCCCTAAATGTGGGAAGGAAAGCCTGATTGCCAGGCTTCTTCTTTGACAATCAGAACACCTGGGAGAGTGACATGATTTGTGACGGGAGAGGGACGGAGCCCGAGTCAGCTGGGTAGGCCAGAGTCTGGCCTGTGTTGTGTTCTGTAACATTTAATACTGAGCTCCAGAGTACTTTGTAATCATTACCCGATCTGCACGGCCTCCCTGACAGGTAAGCAGTGCCATCCGCAATTTAGACACGAAACAATGGGGGTGATTGAAGACTCCGGGAGTGAGTTTCAGGGCTACAACCAGAAGCTTGGATGCCTTGGTTGTCGGTTTGATGCTGATGATCCTTGCTTAACACTTTTCAAGCAGCAGGTCTTAAAGTGGCACTGGTCCCCAGAGGGGCGCTCTGCCAACGGGGTGTTTCGGGCCCCGCACTGGGACTGCTGATCCCGTCCGGGCAGCTGGAGGACTCCCACGCATCTTTGAAGGTCATAAGGGCCTCTGCCTCTCACTTTGTCCAAATGTCATTTGTTTGCTCGGAAAGTTAATCCTGGGGTCTCTGGTCTGTGATTCTTAGAATGCTAACTTAAGCCTTCGTATGTTGATGTTGTGTGTATGAGTGTATAAATCTGTGTATGTCTGTATGTGAATGTGCATCTGCGTGTGTGTGCGTGCATGTGCCTGTGTGTATGTGTGCATGTGCGTGCGTGTATGTGCATCTGCGTGTGTGTGTGCGTGTGTGCGTGCATGTGTGTGTGTATTAATACTATCCTTGCTTTCCCTCTCCTTGTGCTTTATTGCTTACTACTTCCAAAGACAGATTGAACTTTTCTCACTGTATCATTCTGCTAGCACCCTTCTGAATACTAATAAGAGAAAATTATTTTTCCTGGGAAAAATATTGCCATGCATCCTGACATTTTTGGCAAGTCTTTTTCGACTCCTAATGGAAAGTTTTGATAAAATGAATTATCTTTTGTGCAGAGTTGTTTTCCTTTGTATTTTTCTGTGCCTACCATTCTTTCAGTTTTCTATTAAATTATTATTTTCTCTGTATTACTTTACAAGTTGTAATTGCTTTGTTATCAGAAAGACAGAGGTAGGTTCATTTTATCCTTTTATCACCTAACGTCTTGGTGAATGAATTGTAGCACTCCTCATTACCATAGCTTTGTTCTGCTCAGTTTTTAATGATAATTGCCCTTGTCATTTCTTGTAATGTAAGCTATAGAAATCTTCTGGTTAAAGAAGAGAGAGATTAAGAAGTCAGAATATATTTTCAAATGAACTGATAAAAAAATTTCATGTTTCATTTAAAAGCATTAATTAAATGACAAGGAGCTCATGAAGTGAAATAAACAAAAGATGGACAAATGACATTGTCACAGCGAGTTCAAGAAGGAAGCACATGAGCATGTGATTAACTGAGACAGAATATTATCTGCATGGGTCTGGTCATTCATACTCCCACCCCCTGACTTATAGCCCTTTCCGATGCTTTTTTTTTCCTTTCTTATTTCTTTTTTACATGAGTGCTCCCCATCTTTGTCTTCTTTATATGCTGAATGTTTTTCTGATATTGCACTTCTGGATGATAGAACATACATTTGTGTGTTTATGCTCAGAATTGTTAACACTGAGCTTAACAAGGGGCTGAACCTGTGCAAGCCAAAAGCTCCACATTGCCCTCTTCTGTCAGGTAGGGGAATTGCCTATCAAACCAATCACGTCAAGTAAGGTGGAACCTAGGCAAGTACCTAGTGAAGGATGCGAGAGTTGTGTACCTGTGTGATGGAGTTGTTCTGTGAAGTGGAGACCAAGGAGCAGCTGAGCAAGGAGCTTCTTCCTCGAGTTGATTATACGGTGAATTTCTATGGAAATTGCCTACTGTGCAAGCAGAATCCAACTTCATCCATCTTTGATTTAACTCTTCTGCTACATAAAATACATCAGTCTTGCCAGTTTCTGAGCTAGTCCAGTTCCAGGACCTTACTTTGGAGAAGAGGTGGGACCCCCCCCCATCCTATGTTCCTTTTGCGATTTTGACCAAGGTGAGAACATACTTGGCCCGTCTAATCAAGGTAAAGTGGTAGTGTTCAAGATAAAGTGTAGTGTATTTTCTGAAAAAAGACAAGGGAAAGTATCCTAGAACTTAGAAGAGCCTAGACTTGAGCACATTTGTAATTTTCTGATCCACAGTCTGCTCTGTCTAGTTACAGATGAAATTTGGCAATGCTCCTTCTAGCCTGAAGTAGATGGGTGTTTTAACTACTTCCACATTCTAAATCCTATGCAAAGTCTCTTGCCAGGACCAGGGGAAGTCATTATCTACTCAAAATGGGAAGTGTTGATAAAGTACATTATCTTTTGTGCAATTGTTTTCCTTTGTATTTCTCTGTGTGCATCCCCCCTTCCCCCAGTTTTCTATGAAATTAATTATTTTCTCTGTATTCCTTTATAGGTTGCGGTTGCTTTGTAATCGCTTTCTGCTAGAACCTGCTTCCTGGTTTTCTCCCAAGGTGTGGGGTAAACAGATCAGCTCCTTCTGAGTCAGGAAGATATTTTCATGTTGGCTCATCAGGACTCTTCTCCCGTCCTCCTCACCTATAAGTAAAGCTCCCTTGCATCCAAAACTGTATTGACACCGTTGTGAGTGTTAGTGCTATTACGTTGAAGAGCATTTACTTTTCCATCTCTAACGCGTAGCATGGCGTCTCACGCATATTAGGGCCTCAAGGAATGTTTGTTGAATAAATGAATTGATGATATACTTTCTGTTACAAGGTATTTATTTGGAGTCAGATGAAAGAACTAACAGGTTAGAGCTGTGGGCCCCAGGAATTCCTGTCCTCACACTTGACCTTTGCCCTCAAACTTGCCTGGAGCTTATTCAGGAGATGTTTCAGACTTGTTCAACTTTTTGATGATGCATAGCAGTTCTAGCCAACATCTGGAGATAGTTCACGGTAGGGGACATGTGGACCAAGTCAGAGCCAACTTTCCCCATAGCCTGGTGGTAATAAATTACTTCCTTGCAGTAACCAGAGGCAGACTCATACTCCAGTCTGGGCCTGGTTCCTTGTTTCTGTTTCTGGTTTGAGGGATCCCTCCATCTCTGCTCATGTACAAAGCAGAGATGGTGGTTGAGCCCGCTGGTTGAACAAGACATTGGATTTCACTCTCCTGGCTCTTTGTTATGGCCCACAGCCTCCCCACTTCTTAGGTACCTTGAAGGAAGGATGATCCCAAACCACATTCCTAGAGTTTTACATCTTCAAAACTACTCCTTTTTTTTTTTTTTTTTCCACTGATGGGTATGCTTTTCCAGTCAATGTTTGCAATTAGAATCTAGATATTCTGATTCCTAACCTAGTGCCATTTCCATATTATAATACTTTTGAAGATTTAGTGACTTTCAGAAATATGCGACTGACTCAGTGATACTGTGGTATTTAATTATTAATCATCCTGATCCTTGATTGTATTCTATATCCAATTTCTGTCTTTTCGATAATGGCTGGAAAACTTATAAGAATTGTCTCTCTATATTTTTGCCATTTCATCCGCTTGACCTCTTCTTCCAGGCTTTTGCAATCTGACTTTTCTATCACCTTTTGTCAGACTGTAATTGTCCTAGAAATGGATAAGCCCGGTGGTTTTCCTGAGTGCTCTCTTCCTGGATCTTTCTGCAGTCCTAGAAGCTGATGTTCACTTTTCCCTTCTGGTAGCATCAAAGACATGGCAGTCTCCAGATGATACTGTTATATTTCAGTAATTCCTTTTTAAAAAAACTTTTCAGCTATAAGACATTTCAAATATCTACAGGAGAAGCAAAAATGGTATAATAAATCCCTGTTTACCTCTCAGCCAGTTTCAATAATGGTCAACACTTTGCTGCTTTGATTTTCTTATCTCCCCATACTTTACTTTTAAGGGTATTAAAGCAAATCTCAGACTGCATATTATTTGAATTATAAATAATTTAACGTGTATCTCAAATGTAAAAAATCTAAAAAAAACAAACAAAAAAAACAAAACCCTGATGGCATTAGCACATCTAAGCATTAATGATAATTCCTTAGAATTATTCAGGAATCAGTCTGAATTCAGTTCCCCTGTTCATGCCGTCTATTTTGGAATAGGAATCATTTATCTGTTAGAATTTTACTCATACTGAATCTGGCTAATTGTATCCTTGGGTGTTTTCAATATGTCCTTCCTTCTCTTCTCCAAATTTTTTGCCAAGTGGTAATTAGATCTAGAGGAGCACTCTCCCCTGGAGTACAATGCAAACTACGGATGTAATTTAAGGCATTCTAGGGGCGCCTGGGTGGCTCAGTCAGTTAAGCATCTGACTCTTGATTTTAGCTCAGGTCATGATCTCAGGGTCGTGGGGTCGAGCCCCGAGTCAGGCTCTGTGCTCAGCCAAGAGTCTCCTTGAGATTCTTTCTCTCTCCCTCTCCCTCTGTCCCTGGTCCCACTCTCGCTCGCTCTCTCTTTCTTTCTAAAATAAATAAATATATCTTTTAAAAAAAGCTATTTTAGATATTGCTAAATCCTCCCACTCCAAGGGATTGTACCATTTTTGCATTTCCTCCAGCAACATGTGAGAGCCCTGATTTCCTTAGAGCCTTGCAAACAGTACTCTCAACTGCCAGGCATGGGGTTTTCTGTCAGCCTAACCGGTGAGAAATAGCAACTTGGTGTAGTTTTAACTTTATGAGGACTGTTTGATCTTTGAGTGTGGTGTAAATGAAAGTTGCAAGTGTTTTTGCCCAGGTCCTTCCTGTGTAACCTTCTCCCCTTGGCTTTTCCTTCTTCTCCTTCCAATGTGCAGCCTTGTTTCACGGCTCTGCTGTCACATTGCTGATTATCCTCTGAGCTCATCCATCAAGAACTCAATGTGCTTCTCTTCATACTGTGAGTTCTTCAAGAGGGGGACTCAGGTTCTATTAATTTTTGTATTTCTAGCCTCTGATGAGGTGGTTAACTCATGTGGGATGTTTGATATATTGATTGTTTCAACCTCTATGCTGTGATGTACACAATTTATTTCTAACCTCTAGTTGTATATCTTGTTCATGGTGTTCTTCCCGCCAGATTTCTCCCTCTTTTTATTTTCTAGATCTGAACCAATTGAAATTTTACCTGTCTTTCAAGGCTCATCTGTGCCGTTTACTCTACAAAAGCTTTTCTGATTTCCTTAAGGTGATCTTTCCTTTCTTTGAAATCCTTTATACTTTGTATCTCTTCTGGGTCCTTGCCGTGTGACCCCCTCCCCTGACTCACATCCTTTGCAGAGCCTAGTACCCAGGCTGAAAGAAAAGGATAGTTGATGAAATACAGTATTCATCAAATATGAATGATGTGTTCTTTCTCTATTTTATGTAGTTGGTTTATCTTGCCTATTTAAGTTCCTATCATAAGTTTCTTGAAGGATCATCAAATCAGACTCAAAGATGGGAAATATTTTAAGCACTCACTTAATATCTTGTTAAAAAAATTAACTTGTTTTAAAAATAGACTATAATAATTTCAGTGTTAGTTGCAGGACTGGTGGATGTTATTTCAGAGAGGAGAACCCACAGGGCAGAGCTGGGAGAGGAATGATTTCTAGCCTAAGCTCAGACATCATTGGTAGGTCAGTAACTTCACCTAGAGAAGTCAGTCACCTGAGTAAGTTACTGCAACAGTCTGAAGATGTTTGTTTTCTTTTTCTTTTTTCCCTTTTTTGGGGGAGTGTGTGCAAAATTCATTTGCAGAATATTCAGTTACTTGATTGAATATTGAGTTAAATTACTTGATTTATTGAACATTATTTTCATTGGGCTTTATAAGGCTCCTTCTTGTTTTAATTACTCATTTAATTACTCTTCATCTCAGAGCCCCACCCCATTTCTGCCTACCCTGTCAACACTTACTTGATCATATTTGACATGTGTCTTCATGTATCCATCCTTATCAAATAGATAGTGCTCTATGTGTGACTTTGGGTTTGGCCCTGTGGCTGCTTTAACCACTAAAATGAGGGAGAAGTGACCGTATACCAGATTCCAGTCTAGGCAATCAAGAGGGCTGAATGTTTTCATTTGTTTCTTGTGCTGTCATTGTCACCAAGACAAGTGTCCTGGTGGTCTTAGGAGGGGATGACTACTGTTTTCACATTGTTGGTTTTGAAACTCTTACCTTATTTCTGAAGAGATTTTGCATGTTGCCATGATGTTGGGCATCAATAAACAAAATATGACCTGGAAGCAGTATAACAGTATTCCCTGGAAATACCGTCATTACAATCATTTAGGGAATCTACTGAAAGTGCAGATCTTTTGGCTCGCCCAAACATTCTGTATCAGAAACTTTATGGTGGGGCCCAGGAATATGTGTTTTAAAAGAAATAGCCAGTGATTCCGATACATGTGGTTCTTGGATCCATTTTGAGAAATACTAATTCTGTTCTCTTCTCTATAATATAATGGGATAAATACATAAGTGTATGAAATGTATCCACCATCTATCCATCACCAATCTATGTCAAACATATTAACTTTGTTTAAAAAAAGATTCACTTATTTATTTTAGAGAGAGAAAGAGGGAGCAGGTAGGGGCACAGGCAGAGGAAGAGAGAGAATCTGAAGCAGACTCCGCACTGAGTGTGGGGCCCGACACGGGGCTCGATCACACAACCCTGAGATCATGACCTGAGCTGAAACCAAGAGTTGCACACTTAACTGATTGTGCCACCCAGGTGCCCTAAACATATTAGCTTTTAAACATTCATTTAATATGTTTTAGAAAATACAAGCTTATAGCCTCATGGAGATTTAAAAATGAACTTCAAACTGACACTGTATAAGAGATGTCTTGCTTCAAGATGCCAGTTCACCAGTGATCTCGACCACTCTGTCCACAGATGAGTTTATCTGGTTTACATCTCTCTCTGTCATGGAGAACTCTTTTCTCTGGCCTTTTATCATGAACTCCCGTCACCAAACAGAGTCCACATCGATTAGTCCACTGGACATTGCTGGTATATGTGTAGGTCAGCTTGAAGACGGAGTAGATGGTGTGACTCCACAGATGCTTAAGGCCCCTTGGCCCTGAGCTGTTCGCCCCATTGACTCAGTCACAGGACCCAGGGATGCCCACAGCATGGAGGGTTTCTGTTAAATGCATTTGCTATTTGGGAAGGGCTAAACTCTCCTTTCCAGTCAGTGACAGCTTTGGTTGAACTACTTTCTCAGATCTTTAGCTGGTCACCCCAGACTTGGGATAATAGGCAGTTTTGACAAAATAGGGACCAAGAAATATCAAGAATGTGGGTCATTTCATAGGACACTGTGTGTACCTGAACAAAGTGAGCAAAGGCAGGACTGACAAGAAAGGGGACTGGGTGTTCTTTTAGACCTACTTTTATTTTGCAGTTTTTTTCCTAGGAAAAAGAAGCCTTCATTTATAATGGTGGTCTCTCCTATTTCTTTTAATGAATGTGTATGTTTGGCTGAGTCGTGCTCATACAGTTTTCACATGTTGAAAGCTTTTGGGCTAAGGAAGAGTCTTTAGGTGACAATTATTTTAATGCTAAAATTAAGTAAGGAACCAGTAATTTTGCAGGGAAGCATGCCTCATTTGCATGTTGATTAAAAAGTATCTGTGAAGATTGGGGCGGGATTTGAGCAAATAAGCTTTGTGTGTGGGTCATAATATTTTTCTTCTGGTTAGAATTGGGAAATATCCTTTGTCTATGAAGGATTTGGAGTAGTTGCAGAGAGAATTGATCATTTAAAAAATCTTACTGAATCTCAGACTGCCTCCCCAGCTTTGTTCTTATACATGCTAGTGTGTACCCAGGAGTGTATTTACTGGGTATGTTCATGAGCTTATTTTTCTCTAAAGCTACCAACACAAAACCAAACAAAACACGAAATAAAATAGGCTTTGCCCAAACCTGTCTTCTACTGTTATACAACATTCATTTTAGTTAGAATTAAATCTTTTGTACACGTGCCAAGGGTTATTGTTGTCAGTCTCCTTCAAGCTTGGATACCCTGTGATTTGTAAGGTTTGTGTGTCTTTCCCCTTTGCACTTGGGCATTGTAATTATAATCATGTAGTATCTGACAGGAGCTGCCCAAGTCAGTTTTGAGGATTCCTTTGTGTGGTTGGAGGATATCCTGATATCCCTTGTTACTCTTTTTTTTTGTCACATAACAAATGTGCTTTTCCTTGTCACTTGTGATTTTTCATCCTTTTGGTCATATCATTAATGCTATCTAGAATTCTATTTAGGACACCATTTTGCTCACAGCCATCACAAATATAATCAGGATTTTCATGTGGAAGCTGATTTGATATTTGAATCTTGCTTTTTATCCACACTGCCCATTCATTAAACAAACAAACAAACTTAGTATTCAGTTAGACCCCTGGAACACCAACTGGCTTCACTAATGTGATTTGATTGTGATTAAGGTTACAGATTCAGCGAGCCATCTCTGTCCTGGTCAGGTGCTCATCTCTATGTTTACCCAATGTCGGCTGTTTCAAGCACTTAACATCCCTTGTGAGCCATTTAAAGCTAGATGGCATTGAGAGAGGGGCACAGTTTTTCCTTTAATGATATTTTCAAATGTAACGAAAGTTGAAGCCCTTGGGCTTCTCATTTTGATGGAGAAATAGGAGATCGAATATGTTAGCTGTCTAAAAGGGGCCCTTAACCAGAGACAGCTGACTTGATCATTGTTTTTCTTTTATTGTTGTGTGAATGATGGGACGGGAAGGGGAATGGAATGGATATGTTTTAGCTCTTTCTTGACCAGAGCTTATTCAAAAGGCACTTGAACATCAGGAATTACATATAGCACTAATCGATGGGATATTGTTTGTTATTGTAATATTAGCCAGAAGTGATTTAGGTTGTGGATTATGTGCTTTCCTTTTAATAATTGGAAATTGCCTTAATGTTCTGGATCCTTTAGTTCATCGATTAGCACTAATCGATGGGATATTGTTTGTTATTGTAATATTAGCCAGAAGTGATTTAGGTTGTGGATTATGTGCTTTCCTTTTAATAATTGGAAATTGCCTTAATGTTCTGGATCCTTTAGTTCATCGATTAGCACTAATCGATGGGATATTGTTTGTTATTGTAATATTAGCCAGAAGTGATTTAGGTTGTGGATTATGTGCTTTCCTTTTAATAATTGGAAATTGCCTTAATGTTCTGGATCCTTTAGTTCAGTTTAGTTTAGTGGGCAAACTGTATCCCCTGGGCCAAATACTGCCCACAACCTGTTTTGTAGATACGTTTTATTGCAACACACCCAGGCCCATTCATTAGTGTATTTTCTCTGGTAGCTTTCATGCTACAATGGCAGAGGTGAGAATGATCCACACAGCCGAAAATATTTACTCTCCGGTCCTTTATAGAGAAAGCTCGCTAACCCACGCTTTGATTGATCAAGTGTCTTCCGGGTGAAGTAGCCTGGTTGGGGTATTTGCCTCTTTTGATCATTTTATTTGGGAAAGCTGGTGAAAAGATGTTTACCATTTGCTCCACATTTTGTGTCTTGGAACACACAATTTATTTTTAGAATGAGTTAATTTTTATCCAAGGATTTATCATTTGAATCTATGAAGAAATAGTCATTACAGTGTGTTGCGTTTCTCAACAGATACAGGGGTATAATCATATGTGCAAATTCTGTGGGGTGTGTGTGTGTGAGAGAGAGAGAGAGAAAGGAGACAGGATAAAAGATGTTTTTTGTTTGTTTATTTCAGTTCCCATACATTTCTTTTGAGTTATTTACATTGGCTGTTTTACTCTTCAGTCAGTTTCTTGCAAGATTTAAATCTGCTTCCCGCTCCTGGTTATGGCCCTGACTTCACTCAGCATTGGAAAAAGGAGACAGTTGGCTTGGCTTAATATTTAAGTTTTGGTGAATTGGTTCTTATGTATTTGTTTTTGTCCAAGTAATATAGACCCAAGGTAAGAAATCAGGAAGGTAGATGAGGAGGGAAACCCTCCTGCCCTCTTCCTCACATTCCCAGGCTCATTTCCACCAGCATCTCTTTGAATCATTAAAAAGAAATTCTGGTATTTACTGAAAAAAATCCACCCACCCCTATTTCTTAATTTAATGATCTTGGACAATTTCCCCTTACTCCCTGCTGTGAGAGATGATGCTTTGACTCCCTCACCCTTTTCCTTAGCTTTGGTAGTTACATTAGTATTCTCAGTTTTACTTTTGGTTCTTTTCACAACTTTAGAAAATGTATCAATAATCCTAGCTCTTGTTCCCTCTACGTTAGTCAATTGACTTGATTTTGCTCTGGGATGAAAACGTTAAGTCCTTTCACTCTCTCGCCTGCCTCTTTACATTTTTTTTTCTTCCCCTGTTCCTTCAATTTAATTTTGGCTTTTATATTGTCAAGGTTGGTAACATTTACATTCTGTCCTGCAATTACAACCGTACATTCTGTGCTCTCTGACTATGTTTCTTGCCTTGGAGGCTAAAAATAATCAATCTCTTATATTACTGTAAGTATGTAATTATTTTTTACTGCCGAGACCTGTAGTGTGCTAGGATTCCATTTCTTTTCTTTTGGATTCTATTACATGCCCCCAGGCCCCTAATCAGGGTAAAATGGAATCTTCCTTTGTATCTCTGTGTCTTTTTATAGGATTTCAGTTAATCAGACACTGGCCAACCTGGATTGATTTTATATGTCTCTTATCTTTTTGTTCCCATTTTCAATGTCTTCGTCCTTTCTGCTGTATCGTCCAAAGGATGTCTCAACTTTATTTTCTGTCTATTTTATGGCATTTAAAAATTTTGGCAATTGGTCCTCCTGCTCTTTTTACTTGCGCTTTCTGGAGAATTCCACGATTAACTTCCTGCTTCAGCCCTCCCTTCTGATCATGGTTTGAGTGATGGCTCCCTCTGCTTTCATGTATACATAGAACCATTCTATTCCCTACTCTTGTCATCCAGAAATCTGCAAAAATATCTGGTCCATTGATGTCCCATATGTTCTCAGCACTTTTATGAATTTACTTCCTTGTGTCTTTTTTAACTGCCATTTTAATGAGTTTCAAAGGAGAAGAGGCAAAGGCATATGCAGAGTCTACCATCTTGAACTTTATTACTTTAAATTCGTATCTCACTGTAGTTTTTTCTTTCCTTTAAGAAGCACGGACTATTTTAGAGTTTATAATAAATAACCCACCCATTTATCTGGCATATTTACATTTTCTTTTATTCTTTCAAGCAGGCCAACAAATTTTCCTCAAAGATTTGGTTATAAATCAGGTTCTTATAAATGCAGTAAGTGCACAGTTCAATTTTTCCTTTCTATAATTTCTCTTTCTTCAAGTCAGTTTTTTAAAACTTTTCTACATACTTATGTATTCTACAAACTCAAAGTTTTGAAGTTTAAGATCCTACATCATTTGTAACATGGCATTTGTATTTAAATTTATTTCCCACCATAAATCAACCATAGACTCCATATGCATTCAATTAGTTATATAGTTTCTTATGAACACAATAGGCTCATGCTCCCTGTTTCCTTTTCTTCTTTTCCTCATTGTGATTTGTTTTTCTAATGAACTTCCCTTCTGGCATGTTTTTGTACTTACAGATCATTTCCCATTTCTTTTCCTCAGAGAAGAGTTAAGCGGAAAATCAGACACTTTTTCTCCCAACCTCTTATCTTTAAGACATTTTGTGTGTGGATAGAGAGTGCACCTATGATTTTATTTTCATCAGATGCCTTCCCACAGTCCATTTATTTGTTTTGTTCGTTCGTTTGTTTGTTTGTTTTTAAATGCCACTGCTGTGGACGGAATTGTTTCCTCCCAGAATTCAAAGGTGGAAGGCCTACCCCTCAGTGTGACTGCATTTGGAGCTAGGGCCTTTGCAGAAGTCATTAAGGTTAAATGAAGTCATAAGGGTGGGGCCCTGATACGAGAGGATTCGTGCCTGCATAAGAAGAGACATCGGAGAGCTCCCTCTCCCTTTCTACCATGTGAGGACACTATGACCAGATGGTCATTTGCAAACCAAGAAGAGAGCTTTTCCCAGTAATCAAACTGGTTGGCACCTTGATCTTGGACTTCCTAACCTCCAGAATGGTGAGAAATAAATTTCTCTTATTTAAGCCACCCAGGGTATGGTGTTTTGTTATGATGGCCCACGCTGACCAACACAGACCCTGCAAAGGTTTTGAGTTGTATTCTACTTCTCTGTTCCCTTCTGTCGCATAGATATTGACTAACTAGTGCCTTCCACTCCCCCTTCCACCCTCTACTCTTCCCTCATGCAGGTTAATGAGCATTGTGGGCCTTTCCTCAGATACCCCGGACCCCAACATTATATACTGTAGATGCTTCCTCCTGGGAGCACTTGGCTACAGTCAGTTTTCTTAGGTGAGGCCCCTTCAGGTATTTCATGCCTTGTTACTACTCCCTAAGGTGTCGCCTGGCCACAGAAATTTCAAATTTATTTCTACTCAGGTCTGAACAAATGCCGTGGTCCCTTCTTGTCCTGTAATGATTGTCCCTGTCATGGCATGTCCCTCATGGCATGTCCCTCAACAGGCATGAGGCTGCCTGTTGAATTTCTCCCAAATCTAGGAATTAGTGCTAATTTCTGCCAAGAATTTTCTTGCACTCAGCTTCAGTGGTGGCATAAGGCTGGTCTCTGATATACTCACCAGGAAGCCATCTGCTGGTGAGAAGCCATTTCCCTTCCCACAGGCCAGGGACCTATGGGAGGCAGAGGCAGGGAGCATTATGTCACCACCTTCTCCACTTCTGTAAATTCCCTTTAAATAAACTCCTTCATGAATCTCTAGCCTTCTCTTATGTGGGCTGGAAGTGGGAGATGGACATTGATAGGCAAATTCTGCTACCTTTAATAAGTCTTATGAGAATACTCTAACATCTCTCCTTAGAAAGAGCACTTTCTCCTCATTTAGTGTCTTCAGATCTGATGCTTCAGCCGACATGCCACAATTGCAGGGAAAAAAATCCCATTTAGCATCTTGTTACACTGCTCTTTTTTTTTTTTTTTAAAGATTTTATTTATTTATTTGTTTGAGAGAGAGAATGAGAGAGAGAGAGCATGAGAGGGGGGAGGGTCAGAGGGAGAAGCAGACTCCCCGCGGAGCAGGGAGCCCGATGTGGGACTCGATCCCAGGACTCCAGGATCATGACCTGAGCCGAAGGCAGTCGCTCAGCCAACTGAGCCACCCAGGCGCCCTACACTGCTTTGATCATTAACATTTGTTTTCACCAATGCTAGTCCTTCTTTCTCAGTCAGAAGTAGTCAGTGGAATGGAAGGGGGGAAAGAGCAGTTCCCTTCTATAGAAATTCTACCTCAAAGTGAGTTCATTCATTCATGTGGAGAGGTGAGTATTTCCCTAGTGTCCTTGGTTCTGTCCTCTGCACAAGGCTCTGGTGGCTCAAGAGCCTATTTACTCTGTATAGTGTGTTTCTTCTCTACCAGCAAATGGCCATGTCTCCTCCCACCGAGATCCCCAGCACGTAGCAGAGAACATAAATTATAACTGGGACTCTGCTAATGGTTGAACAATTGACTGTGAGCTGATTGGTTTGCTGTGAAGGGGAGCTTGACATGAAATGGCCACTTGATTTTGACATTTGACAATTCCTAAAGCTCTGAATTGAAGATGCATTTGTGGGAAGAATAAAGCTGTCCTGAATTTAATTACTCTGAAGAGGAAGGCCCTGTCTCTACGGGCAGAAGGAATTGAAAAGGATAATCACTCTCTCCCCACCTCTAGTTCGCTTCCTCAAATCTTCTGAATTTAGAAAAATTCTAAAGTCCCTTGGACAATTGTGTCAATCCTGAAAGAAGCAGTTTATGAACTGGCAATGAGTGAGGGCCGGGAAAATACCTTTACTTACCTACTAAGATACTTTGGAGAATCACTTAACATACTATTGAAGGCACAAATCCATCTGTAGTCCCTGCTTTAAAGACCTGAAATCATGTTCTTTAGGTGGGAAAACTTTTCCATTTAGGGCTGTGTACATTCTGCTGATGCAAAATCGACAAGGTTGGCAGACTCTTTTGATGATCGTGTGGCAGAATATTATTTTCCATGGTAACAGGTTTTTGTGGCACCAATAAGGGATTGACTTTGCAGTAGGTTCAAGCAGAAGTACATGTTGACTCTCAGGAAATAAGCTGTTATCTAAATTCAACTATTTGGAGCAGGTACAAACCCAACAGAGAAAATTGCATTCTATATAGGACGTGGGTGTATTCAGTTTGCTCCAGCTTAAAAAGTCTCCATGTGGAGAAACCGAGTTCAAACAGTGTGTTGGGAGAAAGGATCAGAGGAAGAGCAAGCGGCAGAGGGACAGAGACTGAGAGGGTCTCTGCGAGCAATGACCGTAGGGAGGGAATGAGTCAGAAGTGCCTCTGCTTAAGAATGTTGATGAAAACTGACATTGTTGGCTGGTCGCCCCCGTACCCCCACTGTATCAAAAGGACAGCCGCATGGCCATCTGCTGTGTATGTAAATAAAAAAGTTGAGGAAAGACGTGTACTCAGTATGCTCTTAAAACATCTGTTCTAGTAAAACACTTGAAAATCATCACGCGCTAACGGGAGAAAAACAGCTGTGTGGGAATCAGTAGGCTCCACCATACGCACGCCTGGAATATATATACCATAAAATCTTCCGAGAGGGGCCCCTGGGGCATTTGGATCAGTGGACAGACTATTGATTATGTGTAATTTTACTGAGAGCTGTTGTTATGTAGCTCTATAGAATATACTGTGCCTGGAGTCCCAGGGAACACTTCTCCTCATGGATGTGTTACTTAAAGCCTTTTACACCAACTCTTTCAAAGGCATATATGAGCAAAAATTACCCTCAAGGGAAGGTTTTGAGGCACCAAGTGGTGATATTTCTGCAGCTGAGTCATGGAGGTGACTCGGTGCTTAACTCAGGACTTCCTGTTTCCCCCTTGCCCTAAATTGTACCCCAAAGTTTGATCCTGTTCTTTATCCCTTGTTTTTGGTCGACTGGCTCCAGGATGATCAGATTTTCTTCTTTGTAGAGACAGAGAGGCTACTTAGGCTCCAAAGGTCTAGCCCGTATGGATCTCAGTACTGGGTCTCTTTTCTCACCCCATCCCGGGAAAGTTGTTGGAGAAAACCCTTTTCTTTCCCCAAATGGTAGAAAATGTGTTATATAAGTAGAATAAACTCTCTGTTTATTCCTCCCTGTATCTTTTAAGATTTTGTTTCTGGAAACACTCACTATTGAAATTAATTAGCTTCTAAATTAGTAACCCATCGCTTATGTACTATAATTGCACTTAGTGCTTCCAAAAAAAAAAAAAAAAATCATTTGAAGTTAAAAAAAAAAATGTGGGTCAGCTCTCATCCTCGGATGTTGATGACGTGACGGGGGTGGGGGTTGGAAAATGCCCTTTTGCTTCTCCTTCGTCATGCCCCATGGTGAAAAGCCCCAATTTCGAGGTGTCTCTTGCAAGGCACAAAGCACTTCAGTACCATATTCCATCGAGATGCTATTTTTCTTGTGCTGAAAGAGCATTCCAAAATTTATCAGCCTTTACTGGATTCAATCAGGCAGCCACTCAGAGCTGCTCAAGGCAGAGTTGTACTTCTCACTACTGACATGTGGAAAAGCAATCAGACACTGAATTATATGGCTGGCTTTCTTTGTCTTCATCTGTTTAAAGTACTCACCGAAGCCCAGTGAAATAACAGTGCTGTGTGGAAAAGCCCTTGGAAAACCTCATTCATCATGAAGTTGGTAGGGAAACCTGAACAAATAGCTCAAGGGCTGACTTCACAAAAGGCAAGAACAGACAGTGTTTTGATGTTTTCAGGAATCCTGCTGTGAACGTCATTTTGCCTCCCTTCGACCCCCACTCCCACCTTCCAGACTTGAAACATTTGGACCCTTAGACTCCAGGCAGATAGCAAGTGAACTTCTCATAGAGGGTTACTGTGGGAGCTGTTACAATAATAGCATTTCTGGACCTCGATTATCCGCTTTGAGAGCCGCAAATATATCATCAAAAACAGTTTATGTGCCCCTGTGTATCAAGGACTCTGCCACCAGCAAGGCTAGCTGAGATAATCTAAGTCCAGGTGGAAGGGACAGACCCGCCACTTCTAGAGGACAGAACAAATGTTGGCTTAAAGCTGACCTGTCCTGTGGGGATGAACTGCTCTGTAGGTTATTGTTAGTGGTTTAAATGGTAAGTTTGTCTTTCTCTGGGGAACAGTGTGATTCCGGCTTATACTCAAGTCTTTTCATTAGATGTTTGGGCTTAGGGCATGTAAAGAAATGTTAATATTTGCTGAAGCCAAATATAATTAATGCTGTAATTTGATTTCAGAAAGGTAATGCATTATATAACCCAGGATGTATCATTTTTAGATTATTTATATTTTGGATAACCCATACAACGGATCCTCTATCCTGTAGATAATTTGCGGTACTTTTAAAGGATGTTAGAAGCGAGCTGTCAGTTCAGCTTCATTTTGGGAGAGAAGGGGGAGTTATTAAAATTGGATTTCTCAAGGAGATAGGACTAAATACCTTCTGCTTAGGGAAAAGATTTGAGTTTCAGGAGTGTCTTGGGATAAAGGATATGGCAATCCAGTAGGCTCCCTGTTTTGGCTTTGCAAGCCTCTTGATCCTGGATGTGAACTGGTGTGTGTGGTGTGTGGTGTGTGTGTGTGTGTGTGTGTGTGTGTGTGTGTGTGTGTCCACATTTCTGCACAATGGTGAATCTGATTTCAACTTGGATCCTAACAAGAAAGGCAGGCTACTTATCAAAGAATGATTAAAAGCAAGACTTTCCATTTTCCTGTCATGCCAGAAAATGAAAAATAAAAAATGTAAGGTGTAGATTAGTTAGAGCACAAAATGCTCAGGTCAGTGAAGCCATTCTGGAGAAAGTAAGTAAGTGGTATATTAGTGCCAGGCATTTTGCAAAGTGTGTTGGAGAGAAGCAGTTCTCTTGAGGAATCCTGTTGGGATATCAGTATTTTACAAAGAATTTCAGCAATTACTGGGTGTAGAGAGGAACAGTTCATTTCACAAAAAAGTTATGGCCCCGATATATGAAGGTAACATAAAGCCAAGGTAGCATGGGACAAAAATGCATTCAGATATAGATGAATACCTACAGCACTGGACAATTCAAGAAGTGAAAGTTTTCCAACTGATCTAAGCTAGAGGCTAAACTGTTAGTTGTTGCAAAGCATCAAGGAATCAGAAATTGACACTTGAACGTGATGGAAAACTTTGTTTACTATGTATTGTATTGTTGCGTTTAAGTTAGTTGTACATGTAGATAATTCTCATTGTATACGGAGTTCATTTCTTTTCACCAATCCTTTTGTTTTCCTCACATGGTCCAGAGTTGAGGAAATATTCTAACTATTATATGTATCTGTGAAGTGGGTTCCATTCATAGTCTGGGCTCCAGAGCAGCAAAACCAACTAAGCAGCACCACACAAAAGGATGCTGCTTTAATTATTTTTTCCAAGCCAGGGAGAGTTATAACACAAACTCACTTGCCATATCCTCATTCCTCCTGTTCTTACCCCGTTGAGTCCTTTCTCTTAGTTAACTACCTTTTTCTGAGGTCCCCATCATGGTCTTGTCTGTCTTAATTCTAATAAATTAATAGATAACCAAATATAGATAACTCAATCAAATACAAACCTAGAATGATCTTTCTTAAGACAAAATGAAATCCAGTCAATACAAAAGCAATCTATAACTGAAATACTGCACCCAATAACCAAGGTTGCTATCAACATGGTGTGGTGGGAAGGGCATTTAACTAGAAATCATTCTTGTCCTCACTCTGCTCTCTGAGTTGGTTGACCCTTGGTGATCTCTCTCTCTTTTTTTTTTTATATTTTATTTATTTATTTATTTATTTATTTATTTATTTATTTGAGAGAGAGAATGAGAGAGAGAGAGAGAGCATGAGAGGGGGGAGGGTCAGAGGGAGAAGCAGACTCCCCGCTGAGCAGGGAGCTCGATGTGGGACTCGATCCCGGGACTCCGGGATCATGACCTGAGCCGAAGGCAGTCGCTGAACCAACTGAGCCACCCAGGCGCCCGACCCTTGGTGATCTCTTAAACCCTCGACAGAGGAAACCCATCTATCAAATAATGGGTTTGAATAGAGGTAGTGGTGTTATTCCCTTCTATCGAGTTGTAAGATTATGGGAATTTGACAGAAATCTGTTGCACTGGAACAGGGAATTTCATATGTACATATATATTTCCTATTATAGTTTCATATGTATATTTCATATACATCATGTGTGAGGTTATATATTCCCTCAGTTTGACTGTTTTAGGCAGAAAAGTAATTTCATAAAAGAATATTGGGTAGGTTACAGAATCAATAGGAGGGCTTGAAAACCAGGTTGGGGCTCTGTAGCTAAGGAAAAAAGGCCCAAGATGGTGTCACAGAGCAGGCGTGGTGAGAAGATTGTGGAAGAACATGGGCGCCACCACCTCTGCGTTAAACCCGCAGTGTGTCCCCCTGCCGCCGTTGCCTGAGGAGCTGGTCCATTCACGCCCCTTCTCCACCAATGGGAATTCCCCACAGTCTCTGCATCTTTGCACACTGCCTTCCAATGTAAAGACTGTGGCCCAGGGCACATGCCCATACCCTACCTGCTGGAGAAGCCCCAGCAGTGAGTTCCTAGAATTTTCAGCAGCTGTCTGGAATTTGTTCCTGTCTCCTATGGGGACTTAAGATATGGGGAATTCCCCAAAAGTAAGCAAGCCTTCTGAAAATTGGCAAGTATCTGCCATACCATCTTTATGCAGTTTAGTAGACACTCTGTTCTGAGTTGGAGAATTTCTCTGTTGAAGTGCAGGAATTCAGCCTGTCCCAGGTTAAAGCACTCTCAGAAGTCTGTGTATCTCTTCCTTGTTAATATTGCCTTCTTCCTTCCCAGGCGATTAGAGCCATTTCTCTTTGCTCACCTCTAATTTCTACCAAAACAATCTCTTTTCCTCTCCTCCTTCCCTCTCGCCCTCCCTCCTATCTATCCTTCTTTTTTCTTCTTCACTACTCTTTGGGATAAGCAGATCAGAAAATTATTTCTCTTTGGCCAACTGCCAAGTGACTTGTAACGTTTAAGCCTTAAATCAAAACATGTTATCTGTGAATTACCTGCCTAAGAGAGTACTCAGGCATCTACGTTGATTTAAGAAAATGTTATTTATTACAAGTACCACGGGCAGAAGGTTCAGAAGTGGGAATGGAAGGCTTGGACAAGGGAATATTGGGAAAAATTGTCCAGGTGTACACTGGGTAGGATTGTGAATGTGAGTGACATGGGGATGAGGGTGTGTGTTGGGAAGCTCTTTGAGAAAGAGGATGGAGGTTACATTCAGTTCCATTAGACTCTAAGAATATTGTTCTTCTGTTTAGAAACTGGTTGGGGAGACAAGCTCCAGTGTGATTTTGAGTCCCTTAATGCACAGAATCCATTCGAAGTTATTATTATACTTTGTGTGAAAAATTACAGTGTGTACACAAAAAAGTGCAGCTCTCTAGCTCCAGTTGGAAAATGCTATGAAGACACAATAAAACAAAACATAAGCCAGCTCAGTATAAGCCTGAGGAACAGTAATAAGTGAAAATGACTGCTAATAGCATGTTGTCAGTGATATAATGTTGCTGCCTTTTGGGTGCCAGAACTGGACCTTTTCTGAATTTATTATAATACTCAGGGGGAAATGCATGTTCGTGACTAGTATCTAGAGCATCTGGTAGGGTAACCTTTAATTCTGCTTAAATGGAAATCGACAAAGCAGATACATGTTATCCTGGTTCTCAAGAATTAGTCCCTGGGGATGGCTCTTCTGATTCAGCATTCCTGAATTATGTGCCATCCTCAGAATAAGGCTTGAACATCAAATGACCCTCAATGGTTCAATCTGTGTAAATACATCGAAGCCATATGAATCTGACACAAATTGCTTCATTCAATGAATTGAGTGATTGCCATGGACTGCCATGGTTGAACGCTGCTTTATATATTGACTTCATGGGTCTGAATTCCCTGTTTATTATACAAGGAGGTAAAAGTTCATGGTCATCAGAGGTCCAGATTACATTTTGAATAGATAGAATACTGTCTTCTTGGATTACAGACCTTGACAGAATATGAAAGCTAAAGCAGGAAAGAATCTCTTCCTTGAAGTCAGTAGTTACTATTCAGGTGTAAAATCTGTGTTTTAGCATCCTGGGGAAGAGGAGTTATTTTGTAGGGGATATTTCGTATGTACAACAGCTAGACTTTGTTAGGAAAATTGTTTGCTTTTTCTAGCAGCCAAGCTATCAGGGAGACGTCATAAAAAAATAAATTATTTTACTTCTCTGTCTTGTGTTTCCTTCATCTACAGTAATTTCTGTATGACTGAAGAAATAACCTCAAGGTGGGCCCAGTGCTGTTAAAACTTAGTCCTGTGTTCAGGAGCTGAATTTGGCAAATAATTTAGGTGCAGGCAAGTCCCAGAACAGCCCCAGCTCTGCTGAGCCCTAGGTAATTGTGAAACTCCATTCCTCATACTCGGAGGAGTATCTCGGTTGTTCCTGGCAGAAGTTATCAGGTGGGTTGGGAGGAGATGAAGCAGAAAGAAGAAAGGAATGAGAATTGTTGTATGCAAATAACACGATAAGGAAGAGAGAGACTAATGAAGAAAAGGCAGGTGGCAGTGGGAAGTCTGACCTCCAGCATTTGGGCAGCAAAGGGAGCAGACGTGTGGTGTGGAGAGGTTGGCTGATTCTTCCTAGTGGTGGCTTTTTGTGTAGCGGAGGAATCAAATGCTGGCTCTATCTACTTCTGGAGCTGCTGCCGCGGTTGTCATGATCACCAGCCCCTATCTGTGGGACGCTGGGTCTTGTTGGGTATCATGCTCAAGCCTAGGTGTCTCTTCTCCCATTTCCCAGTCCTAGAGATTTCTTCAACACATAGGGGTTGTGAAAAGTCGCATGACCTGGGGGCCGGGAGACCGACCACCGACTTTAATGTTGTGATCAGCCAGCAACCAGGGGCAGCTCATGTAACTTTTTCTTCATAAGATGGAAATAACAAGAGTTAGTTCATACGTGTGTTGTTAGGAATAAATGCAGTGACTCAGGACATTGGCTAGCACCATGTCGGGCAGATAGCATACTGTTAGGTCAAGTTTCTTTTTTTCCCTATCTAGTTAAACTTACTTCTTTTTTTTTTTTAAGATTTTATTTATTTGACACAGAGAGAGACACAGCGAGAGAGGGGACACAAGCAGGGGGAGTGGGAGAGGGAGAAGCAGGCTTCCCTCTGAGCAGGGAGCCTGATGTGGGGCTCGATCCCAGGACCCTGGGATCATGACCTGAGCCGAAGGCAGACGCCCAACAACTGAGCCACCTGGGTGCCCCTAAACTTACTTCTTTATCTATGATAATTAAATTTTAAAAATCACTCCCAGCTCGAATATTTAATATATAAATGTTCCTCTTATCCTGAATTATGTCATTTTGGGGTGCTTCAATAGCAGCTGTGTTTGGTTTATTGCTATATTCTTGTTATTTATTATTTCTAAGTGTGTAATGTGATACCTTGCATCTAGTGAGTGCTCAGAATTTTTTTTTTTTTTTTTTTTTGAGGAGGCTGACATCTTTATTGCTTTAGAGGCAGGGGCAGGTGCTCAGGAGCTCTTGGTGGGGCGGGCCCGCTTCCTCTTCACCATCACAGGCTTCTGGCTGCGCAGGATGGCGCTGGCTCTGCGAATGGCAGCCATGCGCAGATCTGGGCGGTACTTGTTCTTGCGAATCATGTGCCGGATGCTGCTGAGGGTGGCCCGGGCATTCTTGTTAATGGTGGTTTGAACGTAGGAGGTGGCGGGTTTCCGCTGGCCAGATCTCCGCTTCATGACCACCACCACGCCTTTCCCGTCGGCCGCCGGCTCCACGCCCACGGTCTTGCGTGAATCAGCTCCTTGTAGCGGAACGAGTTGCGAGCCTTCAGGTTGTTGGGCTCAGTGCTGTAGGTCTGCTTGTTCCTCTTGATCAGGAAGCTGGAGCAGTTCCGCACGACCATCCACTGCAGGTGGGCGGACATGGCTGCGGCTCCTCTCGCTACCGCTCAGAATTTTTATTGAATGAATGGTGGGAGGGCCAAGACAGAAACAACCTTTTTGAAAATAAAGCTTTTCAGATGGGACAGCTTTCAATGAGGCAAAATATTACAGGCAACAAAAACATGACAAATGGAACATTTCACAGCCATAGTTTCTCAGGGGAACAAAGGTCCAGGAAGACAACATTGCCACGTGTGTTCTCAAGTCTGATGACCAGTGTCTTTTCTGGAGCACAAAGGATCCATTGGGTTTTGCTCAGAACATCCAGATCTCAGCGAGAGTCTATGGGCAATACTTAACCTCTGAAAGAATTCAGCTTATCCAGAGCAAGTAAATGCTCAAGTTGTTCACCACCTTTCTGAGGTGGATTGAAACCAGATGGACTGACAGGAGGAAGCTCTTTTTTCCCCCCCACTAAAGTAACACTTCCTTAGTAACAATGTTTTCATATTCACTTTTCGTTTCAATGCACAGCAGAATTTTTCTTATTGCCTTTTCTATCTGGGTCCAGTAGGTGTGCGCCTTTCCAAAGAATAAAATGAAATCTACTGAGTAGACAGAGACATAAAGGAGACAGATTTTTGTATCTTTTTGTCTTTAATACTTTTTATGCTGTTGGGAGGAGGTCTTAATTCACTATTCCACTCCAGAGGGTACTGCTGGTAATTGAAAGCTAAGTTGGTTGTGGTAATTTCGAATGCCACAGACCACTTCATCAAAAATGTTAGTTATTATAAAAATTGGCTGCCCTCACTAGTTTTAGATTATATTTGTACCAGTGGGTGAGAAAGGAAGAAAGTTACAGGAACAGCAAAAAAACAAAAAACAAAACAAAACAAACAAACAAACAAAAAACCACCCTAGTACTCTCGAACTAGTCCCTTTCAGTTTGGATCTGGTTTCTGTATTTTCTACATATGGTCTTGTGCTAATTACTGCACTTCTGTTTCGTCATCAACAAAATAGGGAAAATAATGGGAATTATCTTGTGAGATTTTTGTGAGGATTAAATATAGGTTGAAGCACTTGGAAGAATGGTAAGCCAATAGTTGACATAATATTAGCGGTATTATTCCTGTATGTTGGTGATAGTTTTTGGGCTTTTAAATTTTCTAATCTTGTAACTTTTTTCTTCTTCATGATACTATCAGGACTTGGGTCCAAAAGTTGGGGAATATATGAGTGAATGTGTTTGTGCATGCATGAATGATTTTTTCTTCTTCTGGGTGAGTAAGCAGGTTTTATTTCAGATAGTTAGAGTTATTAACTTTGAAACATCCTTCAGTAATCCACTTTGAAGAAGAGCCAAACAATAAAGTACCGTATTTTTCATCGAATGGGAAAATGTGCAGTGGGTATGTGTAATTAATGAATCTATGCAGCGAGGTTATAAAATTAAATGTGTGCAGGTGGATAAGGAAGTCCACCCAAAAGGCTAATGACTTGGGATTAGAACTTTATTGAAGAGGTTTTGTATGTCATTCAGTACACTGTTGTAGCCTTTTTCCTGCTGACATCTTCTTAGATCTCCACACTCCTATTCAAAATCTGAATATCCCATGTATTGTTTTCAGATCCACAGTGGAAGAGGAGACAGAATAAAATACTAAAATCAAATTCTCAAATTCAATTTCCAGGGACACAGTGGCAAGGCAAGTGACAAGTAGGCTCCTCATCAACTGTGAAAAAGACGAGCTGTCCCTACATAGATTGGCAGAATTTAGATGCAACCGAGGCATAGAAATAGTCTTAGAGAGCCACGTTTTTTTTTTTTTAAGTTGGTCTCACTGAGATAAATCAAGCTTATTTTTCTGTCTACAAGTGGACAATGTGTTAGAATGCTTCAGTTCAATATTCTGTAATTTACTTTTTTTTTTTTTTTCTCACTTAGAAAATAACCTGAGCTGCTTTCGGGAAGACCTGGCTTTGGTTCGTGACTCTGTCACTTACTAATAGTCGGGCTGTGGGCAAGCAGCTTGCCCTTGCTGAACCCCAATTTTGGTATCTGTGAAACGGCAAGAATCAAATGCTAACTGCAAGGGGAGGGCAGTATTAAAAGGGTGGACTCCCTGGGAAGCAGGAGGCTGGTGCCAAACGTTAGCCCTTGTCATTGTCCCCTTGTCATTGTCCCTACGTCTAACCACACCTCCCAGCAGCCATTCAGTCCTCCGCTTACTGCCTACCTAGTTTACATTTCAAAGCCTCCAAAAAGAAATGAAGCTCCTCGAAAGATAGCAAGTTAAGGATTTCAGCAAATCATCTTAATTTCTCCTTATCCTCTGTGCTGTAAGGAGCTGTGAGCCTGTGGAAAAGAGAGAATAAATTTCTTTTGGAGGTTGTCATACCCCCTCCCTCTGAATATCCTGGAATGCTTTTGACAATGGTAATCACCTGAAAGGTAAACAAATAGCAAGGAGGAGTGGGCACACTTTGGTACTTAGAGGCTGGAGGGTTAGCAACAGATGTTTATTCAGCCTTACATATATTCATATTTCACATCAGTTTCTTGATAACTCTGTGCATTTTTTAAAAGGAGCATTTAAATTTGCTACAGATGTCTCATGAAAACCATTATTAAAGAGAAAATGCATTTGGAAGCAATTGTGCAAAGGTTTAATTTTTATTTCTAAGGGAAAATGTGTGCATGCAGTAAAAGTAATAAAGGAAAGCTGAATTTCCCTTGAGGTACACTCGGCTGAATAAAATCTGCTACATTATCCTTCAATCAGCCACTTAAAAATTTTAATTGTGTAGACTCTTAATCACAAGGAAAGTAACCTTTGCGTGAGCTTTCCTTTGTGGAGGGGAGTGGGGGAGGGCTACCCCCTTTTTTCAGTTCCTTTGGAGGAATCCTGTCTTATTTCAACATTTCTGTGCATCTCTTAGCTCCTCCAGGCTCTAAGCACTGACTTGCAGGCTCATTACGCTGTATTGCTTAGGATAAAAGCAGAGCAGTAATGAACAGGGTTTAAACAAGCAGGTACTTGGTTACTGTAAAATGCCTCCAAGCTAATCCCACTCCAGATCCCTGTGGTGTGTTCACATGGGTCCCAGAACACTTGCTGTTCAACAGCCCCTGACTCAGCAAACCAAATGCTGTGCCGGTCCCTCTCTGTGGCTCATTCCTCCCTCTTTTCTCTTCACTGTCAGAGTGACACAGGGCATATGCCATTTTGGAAATGCACTGCAAATTGGTACGAGACGTAGATCTCCTGATTTTCTTTTTACACATTCAGTGGCAATCAAGGGAGCTATATAGTGTGATAACGTTAGAAGATGATGATTTTATGACTCTTAAAATTTGACTTTCCACCTATCTCAGGAACTTGCACTTAATTGAGATGCATGTGGTTTTCTGGGTATGGGATGAATCGGGAACTGTGCATTCGGTGAGAATCAATGAAGACACACGTCTACCATCCAAGGGAAGCAAGGAGCAAAGCAAATTACCCAGATCATCCCAGCAAAGCATCTCAGAACAGTTCGGCTTAGCATCGGTACTCTGTGCCATTAGTCTCTTCCTATGGCTCTCCTGGGTGAAATCTGATGCTGAGACGCCATGCCTTTCAGTGTCTCTGCCAGAATTTCTTGGAGAGTCACTAGGCGCCAGCCATATTAGAACAGGGTCATGTCTTTTGTCTTGAGTCATCCAAAGCCAAAGGGAAATGTGAAGCACAAAGCACAGGAACATCTCACGGCAGTTTTTGCTTATTTTTAAGAAACAGTTTTACCGGGGTGCCTGGGTGGCTCAGTCGTTGAGCATCTGCCTTTGGCTCAGGTCGTGATCCCAGGGTACTGGGATCGAGCCCCGCATAGGGCTCCCTGTTGGGCGGGAAGCCTGCTGCTCCCTCTCCCACTCCCCCTGCTTGTGTTCCCTCTCTCGCTGTGTCTCTTTCTGTCAAATAAATAAATGAAATCTTAAAAAAAAAAGGAACAGTTTTACTGATGTATAATAGACCTATAGTAAACTACTCACATTCTAGTGCACAATTTGATGTTTTAATATGTGAAACCACCAGTACAATCAAGACAATGAACACACTCATCACTTTCAAAATTTTCTTTGTGTCTTTGGCGATCCTTCTCCCATTCACGAGCAACACCTGATCTGTTTTTTTTGTCAGGAGACCTTAGTCGGAATTTCCTAAAATTTCATAGAAACAGAATTATGTTTTATGTACTCTTTTTTGTTTGTTTGTTTGTCTCCTTTCATCCAGCGTGTTTAGTGTGATTCACGCATGTTGTCTGTAACATCAGTCGTTCCGAACATTTTACCGCTGACTAGTATTCCATTGTATATACATAGCACAGCGGGATACATGTTCTGTTGATGGGCATGTAGATATCTCCAGTTTTTTGCTATTTCAAATAAGGATGCTGTGAACATGGGAACACTTGGCTTTGCTGCCTTCTACAAAACAACAACAGGCACACACTTCAGAGAACTGTGTCTCCTCCTTGTTTTTGTACAATAGGGAAAATAATTGTTACCTATCGCAAGACTGTTGTGAGGGCTGCCTGCAATAAGGCACAGTAAAGAGCTTACTAAAGTTCCTGGCTTAATCATTGTTAGTTTTTTAAACCTTGTTATCATTATTGTTATTGTTTACTTGTAACATTTGCTATGCTTTCCCTCGTGCCAAGTAGTACCTCTTAGAGCATGTAACGCACTGAGGCTGAAATGTGTGACTCCCAGTCATCATTAGAATCCGGGAACAGTCACACTGGAAATGGATATTATCTTCAATCTGGGCAAGAAATTATTGGCAAAATAATCCCCAATGTCTGAATTCAGCAATTAATTTCATCAGCTGTGAAAAATGTGAGAATTATCTCGTCCTTAGAATCCATGAAAATGAAGCAATTGTTAATAAATTGAGAGAGAACATCAGCCACTGTGCCAAGAGAGGCCCAGCTGTGTGTTGACAGGAGCCTTGGCAAGGACCAGGCATGACGGTTTGGGATGGCATGCCATTCGTTTACAGCGTGTCCACAGCTGTCATGAGCGTTGCTGACAAGCAGTAATCTAATCTGCTACCCCATTTATTCTCTTTCTCTCTTCACCTTCCCTTTGGTTTAGCATTTTGGCACTTGTATTCAGGACATCACATTCCATCTTGTTGACTTTACGGCCTTGGAATAATTACGATTGCAAATCTTCACAGAGAGTTTGGCTGTTGTCTATTTGCATGTCTGATCACTATCTCCGTCAATAAGTGATTAGCACTCCCCTCCCCACACCTCCCCCCGCCCCTGCCAAGTAGTCCATGGATGCCATTGTATATATGCCTCTTGTATATATGTCAGGGTAACTGACACAAAAGTCAGTTTCCCAGGATGTCTATAATAGCATTTGCACGTTCTAAGGGCTTATTTGGAAAGGCTGATGTATACCAAACTTCCTAGTGTTTTCTTGGCATCCAGTTCTTGTCTAAGTCCTAAGAAAGAGAAAATATTCTGAACAAATGCCCAATGGGCTTTTCATGAAAAATATTCTCCTTCTGACATACTATTTGTTTAGTCTCTGGCTTCCCCTCCCCCAGAGGGTGAGCGCCATGAAGGTGATAACTCTGGTCCTTTCATTTACTGCTGTATCCCTAGTACCTGGAACAATTCCTTCTAAGACCTCAGTAAACATTTGTTGAGTGAATTGATGAAATCACTCAGTAAATATTTTGAGCATTAAGAACTAGTATTGTGCTTGAACCTGGAAGTATCAACTAACTCTAAAGACTAATTCCTTGTCGTGATAGAGCATATATTTTAGTTGGTGCGTGAGACACAGTAAATGAAAAATACACATTGGGATTATAGATTGATTGACCATTATGAAGGGCTATTTGATTAAATGATGAAAAATTACCTGGATGGCAAAGCTAAATAGAGGAGATCTAAGTGATGAGAATAAACTAGCCGCATGGAAAGAGAAAGGTCGATCATTCAGATAATACAAAATTGCAGAGGGGAAAGGGCTTGGTATATCTGAGGAACAGAGAGAAGACTGATAGGACTCCAAGCAAGCAAGGAGGGAAAGCAATGAAGTTGCATAGGTGTAGGGTGAACCACTTTATGAGACCCCGTGGACCATGGTACGATAAATTGCAACGATAAGTGGTTGGAGGGTTTTGAGCGGGAGAGTGACATCTGATTTATGTTTTTAAAGATCATTCTGAAAGCTACATACAAATTGTATTGGAAAGGACTGAGTGGAAACAGGGGAGCCAGTTAGAAATTTCCAGAGGCCAGTGACTTTGCTAACGTGGTGGTGTTGGAGAAGGAGAGAAGAAGATTGATTTGAAATACACCGGAAGGAATTACCGACTCAATCTGGTGATAAATTCAATGCATGGAGGGGATATGTAAAAATTGAATGAAGAATGATTTCTAGGTTTCTACAGGTACACTTAGGTAAATGGTAGGGCCATTCAGCGACTAAGGGGTGGTACCATTCATTGAGATGGCAATGACTTGAGGAGGGTTCTCCAGAGAACCATATATATGGAGAGGGAGGGCAGTGGGAGGGGAAGGAGAGATTGATTTTAAGGAATGGGCTCATTTAACTATGGAAGCTGAGAAGTACCAAGTCCCAGAGTCAGCAAGCCAGAGACCGAGGAGAGCTGATGGTGTAAAAGTTCTAGTCTAAGGGCAGAAGACTGAGGTCCCGGCCAAGCAGCCAGCAAGAGGAGTTCCTTCTTACTCCGATTTTCTGTTCTATTCAGATCTCAAATTGATTTGGACAAGTCCTACCCTCATTAGGGGGGGACAGCCTGCTTTATTTAGTCTGTCAATTCACATGTTAATCTCATCCAGAAATACTCTCACAGAAGCACTCAGAACAATGTTTGACCAAATGTCTGAGCACCTTATTGCCCAGTCAAGCTGACACATAAAATTAACCATCATAAGAGCTAATGCAGGCTGACAGGTGCTGATACCCCTCAAAGCGGAGGGGTGGGGGAGATTTGAGATGCATGCGTTTATCAGATCAAAACCAACCCGGCCAGCCTCCCCTACGAAAAAACAGAAAAAAATAAAAGAAATAAACAAAAATATAACCTTCATAGAGGGACAGATTGTGTGTGGACATTCCTAGCTTTGTTTTTATATATATTCAGCTTGAGGTGTCTAGAATCCACAAGTATGGAGATTTTAAATTACGTGTTTGATATATGAGCCAAGAGATTGGAGGTGAGGTCTGAGCTGGAGACATAAATTTGGCAATGTGGTGGTGATGGTTAATTTGCCTACCTAATGGCAATCTTCCCCTCTACCTTATGAATACAATTCTTACTTGTTTGGTGGTGGAAATAGGTCCAGCTGTGAAAACTGTATTACCCACTTTCCCTTGCAAAGAGGATGGTCACATGGCAGTTCTGGCCAACAAAATGTATGTGGCAATTGTTGTGAGGTAGTTAGATGAAAACTATTTAAAAGAGCAGCGGATTCGTTGGCTTTTTGTTATTTGCCTTTCCCTTTCTTCCTGATTGAAATACTAACACAGCTAACTTCTGATAATAAGGTGGCAAGTACTTGTTAAAGAAGGCTGAACAAAATGATTGAGCAAGACTGGAATATAGTTACTGTATCAACCCAGGACTATGTATCCCCAGGAGAGGAGCCAAACCTCTCAGTGTGTTTAAACTAGCATTAGTCAGGTTTCTGTCCCTTGCAGCTGGCTGCAATTACTAACTGATACAAGGTGTCATTAGCATAGAGACAGCATATTAGTCAGGGTGTTTGGAGCTGTAAGTAAGAGAAATATGACTTAAACAATAACATTTTTAATCTTGTATAACCAGAAATCCCAGATTTCCAGTTCTAAAAGATTCCAAGATTAGTTGTCCTAGGACTCAATGAGGATATCAGAAACAGGTGTACTTTTCCTATTTTTACGTTATCATCTTTTGTTTTGGTTTCATCCCATTGACTTCGTATTCATGTCCAGTGGGAGAGTAAACAACTTTCCATGAAAAAGTCAACATAAATCCGTACCTTCGCTCCATGGAGACAATTTAGGTTTCACTCTCATCCCAAATCATTGGCGTGAGAGGAATTTGCTGATTGGCTTGACCCTGGGTTTTGAACTAATCACCAGCAAGGGAGAAGAGATTACCCTCATTGACTTGGACAATTCAGGAATTATTTCTGAAACAGGGTCAATAACCAAACTCTATTGCTATCATATAATGGGGAAAGATTGGGATGGATGTGGAGGATTTCAGCAAATGTTAAATATAGTTCCCCTTTAACTGCTCAACATTCAAACTTAGCTCCTTCTCAAATAAATATGCACCATGAAAGTGCTCACACCAGCATGGACTACATTCAGCCTTCTCCAAAATGGAACAGCTCAAAGTCTCCAGTGTTTTGATTCCAGGGCTGTGGTTGAGTTGCTGTTTCTCCCATCACATCTACACTTGGTCTTAGCCAATGTAGCTTCTCATTGGATTAGTGCTAAAACACAGTTATTATCCATCTTCAGCACATTTAGTATAAAGTAGTGGAGAAAGAACAGGATAAGCACAATGAAAATTCTATTTGGAAAAGGGCGGTAGCACACACAGCTCACTGGTGCCCAGCATAAACCGTAGCCTGCTGATTGGGAACGGTGAGAGCTTTCTGACATGGGAATGTAGTGACTTCTATTGTTACATACAGCAGCCTCTTATTCTCCTCTCCTCAATAAACTCACTTGTCAGTCCTCTTCTATCACTCCTTGTTGTGCCCCAGGAAGATCGCTCTTTTCATTGTCTTTCATATGAGGTAAAGATTGGGTATGATGCTCTTTGTACGGCTGCATAACTTTAGGTGACTCTCTGTATAAGATTTAAGTCGTAGCTCTTAATGGGCAAGCTCAGTAATTTTTACTGTGCAGCGCCATATCAGGAGATTTTAGTGTGGGCGTTTTTTTTTTTTTTTTAAAGATTTTATTTATTCATTTGAGAGAGAGAACACACAAGCAGGTGGAGAGGCAGAGGGAGAGGCAGAAGCAGACTCCTTGCTGAGTCAGCCAGGAGCCCGATGCAGGACTTGATCCCAGGACCTAGAGATCATGACCTGAGCCAAAGGCAGACACTTAACCATCTGAGCCCCCGAGGCACGCCATGGTTGTGGTTTTTGAGTGTGGGACTTTGGACTCCTAGCAACAAGTGTCTGTTTCCTAGAATCTTAGTTTAATACTCCAGTCTACGTTTGGCTTGTCCTTGGAAGAGATTTGAGGCCATAGCCTTGGGTCAATGGATACCGATATGTTGCATTCTTTTTCAGGCACAGTTACTCAATACGAGTTGTTGGAGTCTCATATTTTTCTTGTGCTTCAATCTTATGTTCTTCCAAATCACCTACCTCCCAATCTTTACCAGCATTTATATTTAAGGTAGTTAATTCAATTTTTCCAACCTACAGAATTCCATGATTTTGGAATACAGAACATGCCCTTCTTAATGAAGCTATTTCTTTTTCTTCCTTCTGTGTTTATAGTGGGCCACATTCAGCCTGTTGGTCCCTTTCCTGTAAGACTTCATTGATTTCCTCAAGAAATGTTAAAAATACTCTAAACACATTTCTTACCAAGTCCCTCATTGCTATAGACTTGGTAGGCGCATTGTCTGAGTTTCAACAAAATAGAGACCATAGTTTAACTGACACTTTCAAAATGGTATGATAAAATTGCCAGAAAGTAATTGTAGAGTAAATAGTAGGGTCTTTTCTGTTCTTTACCCTTCATCATCTATTAAACTAGTATGTTTTCTGTAGTGCCTCATTTCCTAGTTTCAAGATCTATGTTAGTTAAAATGCTCTCAGCTGAAAATACAGAAATTTTGCAGCGGGCGTGCAAGCCACAATTCATCAGGGCTGAGCATCAGCCTCAGGCTGCAGTGATTCAGGGTTATATGTGGCAGCCAAAATAGTTCAGCAGGAGATAGTCCTAGGAGATTATGATCCTGGAGCTATCAGGGACCATTGTGTAAAGCCAGAGAAAGAAGCCAACTCAGTGGAAGATAAGGTCAAGAGCTGGAGAGAAACCAAGTTCTAATGACATCACTGGACCTCTGAATCCAATCATGTATGGAGCCAGCATTGTTTCTGGCCTTCCCAATTAAGTGAATCAATATTTTTTTTTCTTTTTAAAGATTTTATTTATTTGACAGAGAGAGACACAGCGAGAGAGGGAACACAAGCAGGGGGAGTGGGAGAGGGAGAAGCAGGCTTCCCGCTGAGCAGGGAGCCGATGCGGGGCTTGATCCCAGGACCCTGGGATCATGACCTGAGCCAAAGGCAGACGCTTAACGACTGAGCCACTCATGCGCCCCAATTTTTTTTTCTTCTTAAGCTTGTTCGAACTAGAGTTTCTGTCCAATTCAACAGTTTAGGCTTCTGGGTTGATCTTAATAATTGGACTATGGGAAATCACTCAGTTCATCTGATTAAATAATTTTAAAGATGAAAGAGACACAAAATTAATTGATCCAACTGCTCCATTTTTATGATGTGAACTCACATAGTCTGGCCACATGTAGTAGCCACAAATGGGGTTCAATCCACATTTCTGTCCAGCCATATTTTGGGGGCCTCCAAACTGACAGTTGCCAAGCCAAGTTCTCAGGACACAAAATGAGACAAAAAAGAAGGCAGTTGCTATCCCTGGGAGAAAAAGAATGGGAAAAAAACCTATGGGCTTGGGTTTGGAAAGGAAAGGACCATGTGACATTTTATCTTCCTCTCTCAGTTGGGCACTCCAGACAGTGATCTGGGAGAGCTGACTCTGTTAAGAATCCTCACCCTTTGCTGGCTTCTGCCCATTTTTCCAGGATCCCATCTGCAGGGCCCTGAGCAAGTGAGCTTTCAAGTAGAGTGTAGCTCCCAGAATTTGCCTAGGGTTTCCATTAATTTTAATTTCACCTTGGCTGTTTAAGGGAATAATGGTAGCAGTTTACTGGAGAGTCCTTCAGAGTCTCGACAGTCCTGGAAGGGGCGCATATAAGGGTGTCTATGAGTCCACTAACTTGGTGGCCTTTGTTTATGGTCCTGTGATCTTTTCAGAGTGGAAAGTTCAAACATTAGATCAGTAGACTGAGTACTCTTAGTGGGAGTACAGGGGTACAGATAGGGGTAATAGGAGTCACATCAGTCTTACAGTCTTTGATTTTAGGGACCTCTAGGTCTTTAATTTTTCATTAGCCTGTTGTGGTGAATCTTTCAATGAAAATATTTTCACATTTTGTGGCCTTTTGGAGGGTCCTGCATGCCAATGAAAATAGATACCCTATTCTGTGTGTTTGATTTGGGAGCACTTGCTTTCAGGTACACTTCCTAATTGACCAAGCTTATCAAATTGGAACATTCCCCATAATGGTCACTGTATTCTAGGTTTTCTTAGTAAGATTTTGCCATTTTTGTAAATATCTACATCCCCCAGGATCACAGTTCTTAGACATAAAAAGGACGCTGGGAAGATGGCACACTTAATTCTTTGAGACTTGAGGATTCCATTTCTTTAGCTAAGCCAAGGGTCTCTTGGAATCAAATTAATACCTAAGAGGGATGTGCCAGTAAGTTGAGGATTTTGTGTTTTACAGTGTACCTCATCGCACAAATATTTTCTTGAGATTGGTGGGTGACCTAGTATTAATCTAACCTCTTCCATGACCAACTTAGCCTAGCATGGGTGCCTTGGAGTTAGGTGGTCAGTACTTTACCTGCTTTTCAGTGCTCAATTGGTCCCACTAATTTTGTGGCTTTGGTTTCTGAGAGTCTCATAAGCAATAGATCTTTTATTCCTTTTATGAGAAGATTTCTTTATTGTGGTGCATGCCCTAATGGCTTTTATTTGTTTATTTTATTTTATTTTATTATGTTATGTTAATCACCATACATTACATCATTAGTTTTTGATGTAGTGTTCCATGATTCATTGTTTGCGTATAACACCCAGTGCTCCATTCAGTAAGTGCCCTCCTTAATACCCATCACCGGGCTAACCCATCCCCCCACCCCCTCCCCTCTAGAACCCTCAGTTTGTTTCACAGAGTCCATAGTCTCTCATGGTTCGTCTCCCCCTCCAATTTCCGCTCCTTCATTTTTCCCTTCCTACTATCTTCTTTCTTTTCTTTTTTTTTTTTTTTAACATATAATGTATTATTTGTTTCAGAGGTACAGGTTTGTGATTCATCAATCTTACACAATTCACAGTACTCTAATGGTTTTTAATAGTCTGAATTGTCTGAATCTAAGTCCTACTTAGATTTTGATGTGCCATTGATCAAAATAGTCCAAATTTCTTGTCTTAATTTATTTCCCCAAGTCCCCTAGCAGTTTATGCTATGGGCTTACCTTGAGGCTTTGTAAGTCCCAAGTGCTGCCATCTTGTTTTCTTAGACTGAAGCATACCCATTATTTTCCCTTGTTGAAATAGTCCTCCCTAATTCAACCAGACTTACTGTTCTAGATGCCTGTGCACAGCTCTTGAGGCCTGTCAGGACTGCCCAAAGGTGTTTACTTTATAGATGAGGTTGGCCACAAACCCACATGTTGCAGCCCACTAAGTCTCATCCAGAAAAATCTGGACCCTCTTATACCCCAGTTTTCCACCCAGAAGGATCAGAACAAACAAACTTAAAGAAAGCAAAATAAGCTGAACTCCATGTGAGAGAAGCTTACCAAATACCTGGGAGAGTGCCAAAGAGGCAGCCAATCAACAAGGCTCTGGGCGTGCCCTCACCTGCATTTAGGAGCCCGTCCCTGGAATCTTCAGCAGCTGTATTTGGTCCCATCTGGGCTGCCAAAACTGCCAATGACAAAACTAAAACAATTTATTTAGTAACGAGTTTGATGCCCTTTATTTGAGGGAAAATCGTCCATGGATTGGGGGACTATAGTCCCTTGGAAGCAGAGGAACACTGTTCCCAAGAGATCTGGGGCAAGAGTGAGTTTTCTAGGATGTCAGAAGAAGCAATGTAGAAACAGGGCTTGATTGGCTAGGAGATCGAGGATTTCCTGATAAGCCCAGCAGGTCTTATTTTCCAGGGTAAGGTAAGCTAGCAAGACCTGGGCCCCTGGGTGGCTCAGTAGGTTAAGTGTCTGCCTTTGGCCAGGTTGTGATCTTCGGACACTGGGATTGAGTCCCGCATCGGGCTCCCTGCTCAGCAGGGAGTCTGCTTCTTTCTCTCTCTCCCTCTGCCCCTCCCCACTGCTCGTTCTCTCTCTCGCAAATAAATAAATAAAATCTTAAAAAAAAAAAAGCTAGCAAGACCTAAGTCAGAGGACTGTGCTTGGTGTATGTTAGGTTTTCTTGACAGAGTTTTCCCGTAAGTGCAGCCTGATTTAAGTACAGATTTTGTGACGTGTGCTGGGCTGCCTCCACATTGTAGTCTTGACATATGAATGAACCTTATCACTTACTACCTTGTCTGTTTTCTCTTAGTTCTTTTTGTTGTTTTGCTTACTTTCATGAGGGAGTTTCCTTCACATGTGTAAGTGATCTTTTCCATAAATTCTTAATCTTGAGAGACTAAAAGTCCCATGGGTGTGGTTGGGTGTGCTTCACTGTGGGATGATGGGGTGGCTAGCTGTCTTGTTGAGGACACTAAAATATATTTTTCTGGAGGTCTTTTGTCTAACAGGATTAACTTTCTTTAGATAAGAATCCTACAATATCCAGTCTTCTCATCAGGCTCTTTATTTCCTTCTGAAGAACAACATTTAAAAAAAAGAGCTGTTTTGGTCAGATGTTACACAACTCAGGGTCAGAGAGGCTTCAAGTGACTGAAGGTTATATAAAAATTCTTTTAATATAAAATAATCTGAAAGTGTCTTACAAAGTAAAAAGTTCTTTAGTAAAGATTCTGAATTGTGGCCTTTAGACATCTGAAAAGACAGATACCCCTTCTCATGGGATAAAACTCTCACACAATGAGGATGATAGTAAATTCATTAAGCAATCAATAGTGAAATCAGGAAAATGCTTCTCGTGTCATATTTTAGTAGCAAACTTGAAAGAAACTTAATATTTTTTTTTCCTAGCTTTTATCTAAATATAAAAGAAGAAAAGTAGTACGAAGCCAAGGTAAAAACACTGACTAAACCTTGAAGGGGTTATGTCAGTGTGTAATTATCTTTGAATGATTCCTATAAGGTAGGAGGTTAGTATTTCCTGGTGGGGGCGAGCTTCCTTTGCATTACCCAATATAGCCCAGAGCTGATTTATTGTATTAGATCAGTGGTTTATTTGTTTGTTTTTTGTATGGCTGCCTGGGTCTGGCTCAGTACAGCATTAAATAATACTACAATTTTTACCTCTCTTTCTTTTTGTATACTCTCTTATTGGATGGAAAATCAAATACTGGAGTCATCACCTATGTTATTCAAGTAAGTAAGGTCCAGCCAGTTAATAGAGAATTATACCTATTATATATTCCTATCGCTATTTTAATGACCCTTAGTACTGAACTCACCTCTGATTTCCTTGGTCATACCATGTCATGGAAGGAGGCAGTAAATGCTCCATCTGTTTTATCATAAGGTTAGCTATTCGTTTCTTTGCAAACTGCTGTTTTGAATTGGGAAAAACAAGAGTTTGGGCAAGAAGACTATTGCCTTTACTTAGCATACAAATGTTTATGGTACTTTTGATTAGTTGTGGATTTCTTTGCATTTCAAAAAGCTTGGAATTCTAATCGAACTTCATGCAGATTCAACAGAACAGTAAATAAACATTTTTCCAGATATGTAAAAGGTTCTTCCTAGGACTGATACATTGCATTATTACATATATTATCCAGAATTCCAAATTAACCATTACGTGTTCCAGAAATTAAAGCTTGAGTATTTAGATTGGCAACTTTTGAGAAAGTTGGGGACTAGAATATATAAGTGAATTTGAACTCCTTGTTAGGTGGTCGCAGGCTTGAAAAGCACTATGCAAGATTTTCATAAAGTAAAACAGAAGTGAAGAAAATCCAACAGGCTACTTGTTTCAACTACTACGAGCCCACACATATTTGCCAACTTGAGAAGTCTTCCTACTTTTTCAAGCCTTCACCCTCTGATGATCTTAATGTACGTCCTCAGTCTGTGGCTGTCTAAAGGTAATTCTTAAAAAAAAAAAATCTAAATCCCAATTTAAAATTTTACGTTGACTCTTAAGTTTAATTAAGCATGCAATAAATGCCTGTTGAAAGAATGAGTATTATGAAATCAAACAAGAAGCCGAACCATTTCACCTTTGGGGTGACAAAATGGAACAGTTGCCCCAGGAACTAAGCTATGGGTCTTGCTTCTCCCTATCTTCTGGCCATGGGCAATGATAACAAGGAGGCAGCTGACTGGGCAGCAGCTCTGCCAACTGGCAAAAAAATAAGGAGAAGGAGAAAAATACCCTTGTGCTCTTTCTCTGTAGCGGTTGCTCTCTTTCTCTTTCATATACAGATAGCAGTAAATTCTCCATCCCTACCTCCCTACCCCCCAAATCACAGCACCTAAGGGGAAGGGGCTGCATCCACCTTTCCCTCAATGTCTTTCAGGCTGCTCTGATGTTTATTTTAATCTATTTTATAATATTCATAGTAAGTGAGAAAGTAGAGATTACCACTTACCCTGGCCTTCCCACATTCCCTATTCAGTAGTTTTCAATATGTTGTGGATGGAGACCCTACATCAAGAGCAGTGGGAGTTTGGGTAAAAATGCACATTTTTATATCACATCTGTAAATTACTGAATCAAAACTTCTGGAAGTGGCTCCTTGATATCTGCGTTTTAAACAAGTTTCTAAGTCTTATGCCCTTGACTCTGAGAATCACTGCTTTATGTGTGACACTGCTTTCAGATACTTATTAACTTCTGCCATGTGCACGTAATTTATGGCTCTTATCTCCAATAAATTTATTACCTAGTAGAGATGCACTAATGAATAAGGAAAAAAATAGTAATATATTAGAGATAGAAGGAGAGATATAATGTACTAGAGGAGCTGAGCCTTGCATTCATTCATTCATTCATTCATTCAGTAAATTATGTGCCAGAAACTGTTGGGTGCCTCATGAATATTTAGGTAGCTACTTGGTCCTTCTATTCTTTCTATGTAGGCTCTACCTGTTCTGTCTATGTCAAATATGTTTTACAAGGTACTTGCTTTTATATTTAGTTTCATTTATCTTCCTTATTTGTCTTATTCTCTATGGCAGAACTGAATATTCCTACATAATGCAGTAAACACGTATGACAATATAAGAGACATTTCTAAATAACACTAATGCAGAACTACTCTCAATATGTATGCAAAGAGAATAGTACACTAGCTGTTTGAAATCAGTTCTGAAAGTGGAGTCTGGAGAATCTCAGGAACATGAGGGTTGATGACCTTTGAAAGTAAATGCGAAATTACTTGTATGGGTTCCTTTCTGGGGATAAATAGCTTTTAATAGAGTCTCTAGAAAACTTTAGAACTAATCATCTGGATTTCATAAACCTAATGCCTGCAACAGCCAGGCAAATACGATAGATGGTGGAAATAGTACCCAGGGTCAGAGGCTATCGATGGCCGTTCTGGTAAATAGAGAATATAGGGAATGCATGTGTCATCTAAAGACAGCAGCTCTCTCTCTTTGCCTCAAGACCATTGTTTTGCACTGTGAGAATTTAGGGCTTGATGGCCAGGTATTGAGATTTTTCAAGCAAAGCCAAATATATGACCCTCCCTCCCTCCTTCCTTCCTTCTTCCTTCCTTCCTCCCTCCCTCCCTCCCTCCCTCCTTCTTCCTTCCTTCCTTCCTTCTTCTCTGCCCCACCCCCCCGTGCCCCTCCCTCCCCCTCCTCCCCCCTCTCCTCCTCTCCTTCTTTGTGAAACTCCCTGTATAGTTTCACTGGATGTAGGATTCCAGGTTGGTAGTTCTTTCACTTCAGCACTTAAAAAATGTTGGGTGCCTCCTTTTTAGTTTCTGTTTCTTCTGGTTAGAAATATTTGGGGATTTGAATTGTTGCTTTCTTATAGGTAACATATTGTTTCTCTCTTGCTGTTTTCACATTTTTTTCTCCTTTTTTTTGTTTTCAGAATTTTGATTATGACATATCAGAATGTATTTCTTTGCATTTATTCTGTTTATGGTTTATGGTTGTTCTTTTTTTTTTATAGATTTATGTCATTTTTCAAATTTGGGAATATTTCAGCTACCATTTCTTCAAGTACTTTTTTTTAGCCCCAATCTCTTCCTCGTTTCCTTCTGGGACCTCAGTGACACAAATGATAGATCTTTTATTATTGTCCCACTATTCCTGAGGCTCTGTACTTTATATTTTTATTCCATTTTCTCTTTGGATAATTTCTATTGGTCTATCTTTATATTTACTGCCTTTCCCCCCCTCTGCTAGCTCCATTCTGCTGCTGAGCCAATCTAGGGAATTTTTCAATTTCAGTTACTTGATTTTTAGTTCCAAAATTTTTGTTTGGTTCTTTGTTCTATCTTCTGTTTCTTTGCTGGAGTTAGTTTTCCATTTGTTTCAAAAGTATTTGTAATTTCTTGTTGGAGCATTTTTATGATAACTGCTTTAAAATTCTTGTCAGGTAATTCCAGCATTTGGATTATCTCAATGTTGGCATCTGTTGATAATCTTTTCTCATTTGCATTGAGAATTTATTGGTTCTTGGTATGACACGTAATTTTGGATTTTGTGTTCCGGGCTTTTAAAGTATTAGGTTGTGATACTCTGGATGCTAAATAAATCTATTTTACCAGGCAACAGACCTGTTTAGGTTCAGAAAGCATGACTTGGCCTATGTTTGTAGATGGATTGTAGTTCCAGTGTCAATTTAGTTTTGAAACTTTTGCAGTGTTACTTAGATTATCCTGTTTGTGTGCTGCTGAGGCCAGGTTGACCCCTGAGTGCTATCCTACCCCACAGTTAACTTTTCAAAGCTTTTGCTGGATTGATGCTAATCAGTTTCACACATGGGCTGCTTAGGGGTGTGATCGTGAGTTTATGCTGAGCTAGAAGAATTTCTTTTCCCAGCCCGCTACTCTTAATTGGATCTCCCCATCTCCCCATTCTGATTGGGTAGAAGTGGACTGCCTCTTCTTGGCTGATGTTTCCTTGGTGCAGGGCAGGGACTGTGGATAGGGTTCCTTCCACAGTCTTCGTAGTGCCTGATGAAAAAGGAGGGATGGTGCCCCTGTTTATATTCATGTAGACTAAGATGGGCTATGGGATAGGGTAAGAGACAAGGCTCCACCTCTTCTGTAGTTACTGCATAGTGGGGCTTGTTGACAGGATTCTACCCCATAGGTTCCCCAGCGCCCAGGGAGGGGCAGGAAGGAGGAGGCACCCTGCAGCCTCTGCTTGATTAGTGCAATGTGGGGTGTTTGACTTGGCTCTGCTCCCAGTCTCTGCAATGCCTCATGGGAAGAGGGACTGGCAGTTTCTTTTGAGGTGTTTGCCTGCAGTAGAGGAGGTAGAGTTCAATGGGTCTGTCCTGAGGGGGTGCCTTCTTTCCCATGCTTTGGCTAGCAAGGGCAGTCTCTTATTTAATTTTTGCATCTTTTGTTGCTTTGTGTTTCAGGTAGTAGACTGCTTCCTCTAGTGTCAAGGCCAAGAAATAGAGGAGACAAAACCAAACCAAACCAGGGCACTTAACCACCATATTGTTCCTTGAAGGTGCAGGTCCTTAGCCACTCTGCCATATCTTCCCCTCACAGTCTTCTAATAGTTGCTCTATATATTCGGTTTAGAATGTTTAGTTGTAATTAGTGAGATTAGTATGGTGAAATGTGCTTACTCCATCTTGTGTGGAAAGCTTGTTTCCTTTCTGTGGCAACTTTGTAAGAGTGAGCAGAATATGAGGTCTAACCAAACATTTTCAGATTCTTGATGAATGTTTAATCAATAACCTTAAGTGTGCATGACTTGTGATTTCAAACCCTTAGTGAAGTAAATTCATTGTAAATATGATATTATATGTGCTGCTAATTTAGGAAAATAATTTAAATAATTACACTCTCCTGATTTTGCTTCTCATGTTTTTAATGCAATGTTTTGGACACACAGAAAGATACAGGAAGGGCAATTTTTTCTCTTCTTTCTTTGTTTCTCTTCCTTTCTCTCTCTCTTTCTCTTTCTACAAATTACCTCTTGCTTTCTGAGGGACTATCTGTTGTGCCTTAGCCTTCATAGGTATGGGGCAGACAAGGGACCCAAGCTTGGGCAAGTGTGCTCTCTCTCAGAATTTGAATCATGAGCAGAGAAACAAAAATGACTGAAGAGATTTAGAAATTTATCTCCTGTGGTAGCCACAGGGCCCTGCATATAACTTTTGTTTTAGCTGAGATTTCCCTGAAAGAGTAGAGCCTAGCACAGGGCTTGTGGACAGGAAGTATGTCTTGGGAGGTGATTCCCAGCAAAAGTTGCAGAGGACAGAGGGTAAAACAGGGAAGGAAGGAGAATTCAGTCAGAGCTGCATCTTCTAGCTGATCACTGCCTTAGGCGATTGAGATTTAATCTTGCCAGGGACCATATGTGGAGCCATGTGGAAAGTGGCTCAAAATTACCCAGTTGGGGGATGGAGGAGGGTAATATTTTTCCAGCAGCTCATGTCCCATTAATTGCCACATGAGTTGCTACTCCTTCACATCTCTGTATTTTTGTGTATGTGCCTGAGTGAGCTCTCACACACGTACTATGGAGCAGAGAAGCCCCCGTACAGAAGGGGCTGTTACATTACACGTGTGTAGTTGTCTTCGGTAGCAATGGCTGGAATCAAAAGTTGACCCAAGAGGATATGAGGTGAGACCAAGTGGTCTCTAATGTACATTTCCCTCAGTGCCCTTTCTCAAGGCCTCACAGATTCCTTGTTGTCCTTCCTCACCTTAATCCAATGAGCAATTCCCAAATCTATTTATGATGAATTCTCTCTCTCTCTCTCTCTCTCTTTTTTTTTTTTGGCATGTGTTAGCCAGAACAAGTTTCTGTAGATTGCAACCAAAGAGCCCTGACACTTCCATTAATCTGTTCTCTTTCACTGCAAGATAGTTTCATCTGCGGCAAAAGTCAGTCTCCTTCGCTGAATCTTGGCATGTCTATCAAAATGCTTGAACTATGCTTCAGGGACCATATGCGTGTTGTTAAAATAGAATCTTCTGGTCCCAGATGCTGAAGTTTCCCGGTTAGCTTCACAGTTAGGCCTAACTTATTTACATAGTATTTAATGACAGGCAGCACTTCAAGTTTTGAATAGATGTAAACAGGCAGCAAATTGAAAATACAAGTTAAAGAGATACAGGTGGGTGTTATCACGTAAATAGTATTTGGTTTTCTGAAATTACAATTATGACACTCCTGAATGCTCTCTGATCCCACTGTATTATAATGTGACAGATGTATATTGCTGTGATTTCTCTAGTGATGCTCGCTGTTTCTTCCTTGTCATCTTTAATAACAAAGCGACTGGACAGATTAAATTGAAAAGATTTATTCTCGGTGAATGCCATAGTTAAAGCATGCTGTCATAGTAACAGGTTAAAGTGTTTCCTCTAGGAGGTTATTATGCACAATAGGCTGGTACAGCCAGCAACCTCTTAACATCCCATTGTACCAATGACACAGTATATGCATTTCTAACTAGAAATTGATGGAGAGGCCTTTTGTGATGTCTAGCATCAAAAATTTGAAATGCTAATTATATTGAACCTACTAAAAAATGCCGGTATCATCAGTGTACCTGAAATTTTACAAAGTAAACAGATCGGCACGAACAGTACCCAGATTGAGACTCAGAACATTATTAATCCTGGAGAGGCTGCTTCGTTTCTCTCTCACATCCCAATTCCATACATGTAACCACTATCTGGACTTTCATCGCGACAGATTCATTTTGCCTGATTTATTGACTTTTTGTGCATTTTCTTTATATTTTTTGTGGAGGTATAACTTACATTCAGTGAAATAAATCTTAAATGGTACAGTTTAATGAGTTCTGGGATATGCACACAACCACATAACCAATAACTCTATCAAAATAGAAAACACTCCCATCACCCCAGATTTCCTTATTGTTTCTCCAGCCAAAAAGAGAAAGCAGCCCTTTTCCTGAAAGCAACCACTTCTCTGAAATCTTTTGCTATACATTACTTCTTCTTAAAATTCACATAAGTGCAATTGTATAGTACATACTCTTGTATCTGGCTTTTCTTTGCTCATCATAATGTTTTTTGAGATTTATTTATGTTGTTTGTATAATCAGTTTGGTTTTTCTATTGATGGATAGTAAGTATTCCCCAGTATAAATATATTACTCCAACATCCCACAACAAAAATTTGGATAAAGTGTAGTTTTACTTCTTTTTCAATCTTTATAACTTTCATTTATGTTTCTTGCCTTAATTGTTGTCTAAGACCTCTAGTACAATGCCACATAGACTTGTTAAAAGTTAATATCCTGGTGTTATTCACAATATTAAGGAAGGAAGAATTCATTGTTTCACCATTAAGTATAATGGTAGCTGTAGATGTTTTTAAGAAATAGGTGCCCTCTATGAGATTATGGCAGTTCCTTTGTTTTCTGGTTTGAAAAAGGATTTTTGTTTTATCATGAACGGGTGCCAAATTTTGCTAAAAAATTGTCTGTATATATTGAGGTACTCATGTATTCCCTTTCATTCAGTTAATATGGTGAAAGACATCAATTTATACAAATGGTTAATTAATTTTTCATCCCTGGGATAAATCTCACTTGGTCATGTTATGTTATTCTTTTTATATATTTCCAGATGTGATTTGCTGATATTTTGTTGAGGATTTTTGCATTCATGAGAGATGTTGATCTGTAATTACTTTTCTTATAATCATTAGGTTTGGTGTCAGGGTTATGTCAACCTCACAAAAATGTTAGGAAATGTTATATCCACCTATATTTTTTTCAAGTATGTATAAAAATTATTTTTTTTCAAATATTTGACAGAATTCATTAGAGAAACCATTTAAATTAACCTTTTTCTCCTTAAATATCTGATAGTATTCACAAATGAAACCATTTGAACCTGGAAAGGTTGTAAGTGAAAACTCAACTTTTAACAGGTACATGGCGCTATTTAAAAATTTTCTTCTTGTGTCACTTTGGTAATTTGTGTATTTTGCAGAGTTGTCCATTTTACCTTAGTTGTCCATTTTATTGATATAAAGGTACTTTTTTTTTAGATTTTTTTAAAGATTTTATTTATTTATTTGAGAGAGAGAGAATGAGATAGAGAGAGCATGAGAGGGTCAGAGGGAGAAGCAGACTCCCCGCTGAGCAAGGAGCCCGATGTGGGACTCGATCCCAGGACTCCAGGATCATGACCCAAGCCGAAGGCAGTCGCCTAACTGACTGAGCCACCCAGGCGCCCGATGTAAAGGTACTTTTTAACATATGTAGTCTACGTAGTGATAATCCTGATACTGGTGATTTGAATTTTTGTCCTTTTTCCTTCTTCAGTCTTACTATTTTTTAATTTTTAAAAAATTTTCCAAGTATTAATATTTGGCTTTATTAAGGCTTTCTATATGGTCTTTTCTTTGTCAGTGATTTCCATTGTTGTCTTTGCTGTTTACTTCATTCTACTTATTTCAAGTTTAATTTAGTCTTGTGTTTCTAACAAAATAGAAAGTTGGTTTTAAAAAAAGATTTAAAAAACTTTAAATCCCTAGCAAGATTCATCAAGGGGGAAAAAAAAGGAGGCACACAAATTATCAACATCAGGAATCAGAAAGAGGGCATCAATAGGTATATAGACTAGAGATGTCAAAATGAAAACAGTAAGATATGGATAGCTCTATGCCAATAAATTCTACAATTTGGATGAATGCGCAAGTTTCTCGAAAGACAGATACTACCAAAATTAACATAAAAAGAAATAAAAAATATTAATAGTGCCGTATTTACTCACTCAAGAAGCTGAATTCTTGAAGACTAAATCCCTCTCTTCCCTATAGGTCACTCTCCATCCTTGATGTCTTTCCCCAAGCATTCTAACAAATATTTTTAATTTATATATAATTACAATATATACAAGCTCTTTCAGAAAAATAGCAGCAGAGGAAGACTTCATAATTCTCTTTGTTTTTTTTTTTTTTTTTTTTTGGTCAGTGTAACCTAAATACTAAAACTTCTCATAGACAAAAAAAAATAAAAATAAAAAAATAAAATTTTAGACAAATATCTGTTATGAATATAGACACAAAATTCTCTTTAAAAATTAGCAAATCAAATCTACTAACACATAAAAAGGATAATACAACATGACCAATGAGTTCATCCCAGGAATCAATGATGTTGATTTGTCATTTGACTATCAAACATTATAATTCATCTCATTAACAGAAGAAAATAAAAAAATCGATGTAATCTTCCATTATATGCGAAAAAGCATATAACAAAATTTGATACTGCTTCAAGACATCACCTCTCAGCAAATAATAGAAGGGAAGTGCCTTAAATGGTACAAGTCATCTATGAGAAATTTATGGCTACTATCATACATAATGTTTTCCCTTTTCCCTTAAATTTTGGAAAAAGCAAAAATATCTATTCTCACTATTTCTATTCAACTTTTGCTAGAAATCCACACCAATTCAAATAGTACAGAAAAACAAGATAAGCAAAATATGGATTGAAAAACAAGAAGTAAAACTGTCATTATTTGTGGATGACATGATTGTGGTCTTAGAAAACTGATATTTATAAGAAAAATGATTAAATTCAAAACTGTATTTTGAAAGATTGAGAATATAATATTAACATATAAATCAATTACATTTCTATATACATTCAACAAACCATTTGAAAATTAAGTCAAAAACCAATACCATCATAATAGTATTTAAAAACATCAAATCCTAAGGAGTAGATCTAATGAAAGATATGTTAGATTCCCAGATGGAAAACTATGATACACAGCTGAGAGAAATTACAGATGTCCTAAATAAATATATAATATCATGTTCATGAATTGGAGGAGTTATATTGTTAAGTCCTCTGTTGTACTTAAACTGATTTATAGATCCAATTTCTATCAAAATCCCAGCAGGCTATTTTGAAGAAATAATAAGGTGATTCCAAAATATGTATGGAAATGCAAACAACTTAGAATAGCCCAAACAATCTCAAAAAAGAACAAAGTTGGAGGATTTAACTGTACTTGGCCTCAAGATTTACTATAAATCTACAGGAGATAAGACAATGCATGATTAGATTAGTGTGTTCAGATGAATAAATTAACAGAAGAGAATAGGGAGTCCAGAAAATATATGTATGTGATGTATACACATATTCCCATATATGTTTAATAAAATATAGAAATACACATTTCTATATAAATGAGGATAGAATACATTAAGGCAATGAAACAGAAGTGTAGATCTAGAAATAGAACAATATGAGTGTGTGTGCAAGTACGTGCATTGCTAATTGAGATTTGATCCAAGTGTTTAGTTAAATCAGTGAAAAAGCAAAGTCTTTGTCAAAAACATCACTGGAACACCTGGATATCAATGAGAAAAAGAAAGCTTTACCTCTATCTCAAAGTTTTACACAAAAATAATCTATGTGGGAGAGCTACATGCAAAAGAATGAAATTGGACCGCTTTCTGACACCATACATAAAAATAAACTCAAAATAGATTAAAGACCTATATGTGAGACCTGAAACCATAAAACTCCTAGAAGAAAACACAGGCAGTAATTTCTTTGACATCAGCTTTAGCAACATTTTTCTACATATGTCTCCTCAGGCAGGCAAGGGAAATAAAAGCAAAAACAATTAGGACTACACAAAAAGAGAAATCTTTTGCACAGCAAAGGAAACCATTAACAAAACGACAAGACAATCTACTGAATGGGAGAAGATATTTGAAAATGATTTATCTGATAAGGGGTTAGTATTCAAAATATATAAAGAACTTATACAACTTGGGCTCTTGGGTGGCTCAGTTTGTCGGGTGCTGACTCATGATTTTGGCTCAGGTTGTGATCTCATGGGTTGTGGGATTGAGGCCCACATGGGGATCCCCACTCGGTGGGAAGTCCGCTTGAGATTCTCTCTCTTCCTCTCCCTCTGCCCCTCCCCCACCATTTGCGTGCACTGTCTCTCTCTCAAATAAATAAATAAAATTTTTAAAAAAAATGTTTAAAAAATGGGCGAAGGATCTGAATAGACATTTTTCCAAAAAGACATACAGATGGCCAACACACACATGAAAAGATATTCAGCATCTCTAATCATCAGAGAAATGCAAATCAAAACCACAGTGAGATATCACATTACATTTGTCAGAATGGCTTGAATCAAAAGAACAAGAAATAACAAGTGTTGGCAAGGATGTGGAGAAAACCCTTGTGCACAGTTGGGAATGTAAATTGGTGCAGTTAATGTGGAAAACAGTATGGAGGTTCCTCAAAAAACTAAAAGTAGAATAACCATATGATCCAGTAATCCCACTATTGGGTATTTACCCAAAGACAACAAAAACAGCAATTCAAAATAATATGTGCACCCCGATGTTTATAGTAGCAGATTTATAAAAGCCAAGCTGTGGAGGCAACCCGGGTGTCCATTCATAGGTGAATGGATAAAGAAGATGTGTATATATACACAGTGGAATATTACTCAATCATAGAAAAGAATGAAATCTTGCCATTTACAACAACATGGACGGAGCTAGAGAGTGTAAAGCTAAGCAAAATAAGTCAGTCAGAGAAAGACAAATGCCATATGATTTCATTCACATGGAATTTAAGAAACTTTCAAATGAACAAAGAAAAAAAGAGACAAACAAAGAAACAGATTCTGAAATAAAGAGAACAAAACTGGTGGTTGCCAGAGAGGAGGTGGGTGGGGGAAGACTGAAATAGATAAAGGAGATTAAGCATACACTTACTTATCTGGATGAACACTGGGCAATGTATAGAATTGTTGAATCATTATATTGTATACCTGAAACTAATGTAATATGTTAACTATATTTCAATAAAATAATGAAATAATTTGTGATGGAAATTTATTGAAATTAAATTTATTGAATCATAAAGCTTATGCTAGAAAAAGAAAATACGAGAGAATATCTTTGTGTGTTTGGTGGAGTCAAAGATCTATGCTTGATGCATAAAAAGCACAAACCTTCAATGAAATTATTGATAAAGTGGGTTTTATCGAAAGATCTCATGAAATAAATAAATATAAAATGTAAACTAGTATCAAGAAAAATCTAATACAAAAGCCAGAAACTGGGAAAAACAATACATACATTTGACTCACATAAAAAAGTACAAGGAACACTTCAAATTCAATAATAGGAACATGAATGTCCCAGATTTTAAAAATGAGCAAATTGCTTGAATAGACATTTCACAAAAGATGATATATGAACATTCATTAAACACATAATGTTGGGCACCTGGGTGGCTCAGATGGTTAAGCATCTGCCTTCGGCTCAGGTCATGATCCCAGAGTCCTGGGATCGAGTCCCACATCAGGCTCCCTGCTCCTTGGGAGCCTGCTTCTCCCTCTGCCTCTCTCTCTCTCTCTCTGTGTGTGTCTCTCATGAATAAATAAATAAAATCTTTAAAAAAATAAAAAAAAATAAACACATAATGTTTATCATCATTTCTCACCAAGGAAATAAAAAACTTAAACCACAGTGAGATACTATTTCACATTTATTAGAATAGCAAAAAACGATACCTATATATCTAACAACAACATATCTTTAAACCTGTATCTATGTCGGGCACCTGGGTGGCTCAGTTGGTTAAGCGACTGCCTTCGACTCAGGTCATGATCCTGGGGTCCCTGGATCGAGTCCCTCATCGGGCTCCCTGCTCGGTGGGGAGTTTGCTTCTCCCTCTGACCCTCCCCCCTCTCATGTGCTCTCTCTCTCTCAAATAAATAAATAAAATCTTTAAAAAAAAAACCTGTATCTATGTCTATAACTATTTCTTTATCTAAAAATGCCCAATATTGGTGAACATGTGGAGCTCCTGAAATTCTCCTACATTTTTTTACTGGAAGATTAAAGCAATACGACAACTTTGGAACACTATTTGTCAGTTTCTTACAAAGTTAAACATAAATCTATGACCCGGCAATTTCATCCCTAGGCATTTTTCAAGAGAAATAAAAGAAAGACTTGTAGAAGAATGTTTATAGTGACCTTGTTCGTAATAGGCAAAAACTGGATACAACCCAAATGTCTTTCAAAAGGAATATGGATAAACTGTGATATGTTCACCCATGGAAAAGTATATACAGCAATAAAGCGATGGATATATGCAACAAGGTGTTTGGATCTTAATGTTTAATCATTACATTAAGCAAACAAAACTGAAGACGACAAGAGTACATGCTACATGATTCTATTTACACAAACTCCAGAGACAAAACTAAATAATGGTAAAGACATCAGAGTGTTGCTTGGGATTGAGGTAGCTGTTTGACTGGAAAAGGGTAATAGGAAATTTTTAGGGTGACGAAAATGTGCTGTATCTTGTTTTTTGTGTGTATATGTGTAGCAGTAATGGGGGTAGGTATACATAATTATCAAAATTCAAATGGACACCTAAACTCTGTATTTTATTATATGTTAATTGTTTGAAACATGTCCACCAATGTTTTGGATTTGATTCTGTCCATTTTTTCTCTTTGTATTTTTGAGCTTTGTTGGTAGGTTTATACACATTTCGAATTCCCTGCCCCTCCTGCCAGTAGATTATGTTGTCTTCCTTGGAGCATTGGTGTTTTTTTCTTTCTTTTTCTTCTTTTGGCAGGCAGTTATTAGTGAATCCTCTTGTACTTGTTGAGCTTGGTTTTAGGCTTATTTCCATTTTGTCCTTAGACCTTGGTCATGGCCTTCCATCTAGGGCATAGTCCTGAGTTGTAAGGCCTGGCCTTTTGGGATCTCCGCAGAATGGCCAATGTGCATGGCGACATTCCTGCCTCTGGTTTGGAGACTGCCTCTTCCAGTGTCTCCCTGTACCTTCCACCTGTGGCATGTCACTGTTTACACACACAGCCCTGCTCTCGGCCAAGGGCCTGAGGTGAGCTGTCGTACTGACATCTGGGTCCTTGGATGTGTGCTTCCTTCTCTTTTTTTGCTCCTCTGTCTTATAAAGTCAGCTGTTTCTGCAGACCCAGACTCTCCACCTTTTCTCCTCCACTTAGATTGTCTTGCTCACCACTCTGTGCTTGGGGGCTACTTTTCTCTAGGCTACTGGCTACTTTTCATCCAAAAGTGTCTGTAGGCAGAAAGCTACAACAAGCATGGAACCAGTTTCACATGTCCTCCTTTTCTCAACATGTTTAATTCTCGAAAATAGTTGTCTCAGATATGCTGTCCAGTTTTGGAGTTGTTTTCCCAGAAGGGTTAATTGATACCGTCATGGTGGGAAGCAAAAGTCTCACTGTTATTGATATTTAATTTTTAAAGTTCATTTACTCTAGAGGAATGTTTTATCAGTCTTGGTGTTGTAAAGATAGAAGATGTTTACATATAACTTGTTTTATTGAGCAGGAGAATAAATAAACTGTCTTTAGGAACAAAGCGACTACAGTGACTACTGTTAGCAGGTAAATTTACTGTGTCTCTGACACTGAGTGACTGAATTGTGGTTTAAAGCAAATGACTATGCAGTACTATCCATCTTTATACCTACAGTGAAACTTGGAATGAAGAGTGCCAAAAAAAAAAAAAAGCAAAAACAAAACACAGCAGTATAATTCTGTGTGTGAGAACCAAAGTTAATTTTTTTTTTATTAAAGATGGAGGAATTACTATTGAAAATTCCAAGGTGTCATTTTAATTGATTTCTTCAATTAGAAAAATCATTTGGAATTTTGAGCCTCTGATTTTAGGTAAAAGTGATAGAAGATATTGTTAAAGGATTTTTTTCCTTCCATGCCTGTGGTTCTTGGTCATGCCACTTCAAAGAATGAAGAGGAAGAAGTGATAGGCAGCAAAGCAAGGTTTATTGAGTGATAGTACAAAGCTCCCAAAGAGGGCAGAGACCTGAGAGAGTTGCTACTGGAGTTTCTAAGTGTAGGGGGTTTTATGGGCTTGTTGGCAGGCTCTTTTTTTTTTTTTTTAAAGATTTTTATTTATTTATTTGAGAGAGAGAGAGAATGAGAGAGAGAGAGCACATGAGATGGGGGGAGGGTCAGAGGGAGAAGCAGACTCCCCGCCGAGCAGGGAGCCCGATGCGGGACTCGATCCCGGGACTCCAGGATCATGACCTGAGCCGAAGGCAGTCGCTTAACCAACTGAGCCACCCAGGCGCCCTGGCAGGCTCTTTTAATCTGATTAACCCTCTCTACACCTGTCATCCAATCAGGCTTTTGTTATCTATCATGTGGGAAAGGGTGGAGGGCTCCTTCCAGGGTAGTGTGAAGTCTTTTTAAGGGTGGTTTCCTCTTTTTTTTTTTTTTTAGATTTTATTAATTTATTTGACAGAGAGAGAGTGAGAGCGTGCAAGCAGGAAAAGCAGCAGAGGGAGAGGGAGAAGCAGGCTCCCCGCTGAGCAGGGAGCCCGATGTGGGACTTGTATCCCAGGACCTGGAGATCGTGACCTGAACTGAAGGCAGACACTTAACTGACAGAGCCATCCAGGTGCCCCAAGGGTGGTTTCCTCTTAAGGCGGAGGCCCCTTGTCCCTGCCTGACTGCCTTCTAATTATCTTTCATCAATATGTGACCTAAAGAAACAACATTTCTGACTCTTACTTCAGGGTAAACCCCACTTCAAAGAAGATCACTGGAAAATAAACAACAAATGGAATCCTATTTTAATTCATAGATTTAATTCTAGGAAACTACTTGAATTCCTTAAAGATATGCAGCTTGCAAATGAAAAGTTCACTATACTCTGGTTTTTGTCCATTTTTTTTCCTTTGGTTTTCTAAAATTGAAGCATTTCCAAACAATGCCCAGGAAAATAAGTTTCACGATAACTCAATACCTTCCTTTGTGAAGTTTGGTTTACCTAGAATATCTTGTTAAGGTAGAAGTCTGCTTGATTAAATTGACATATGAGTGTTTAACTGGTTTTTACAATTTTAATAATACTAAAATAGGTTAAATTTGAATGCTGGACTCTTAGTCTTCTCCTTCATGGAGGAAGTGAATGATAGTAAAGAAGCTGGGCATTGTGTTCCAGTGTTTCTCGATGGGGGTGGGGATGATGGGTTGAGACAGGTGGGGCATTAAAGGGCAAGGAGTTGGGGAGATTTTACCCTCCTAAGGGACATCTGACAATATCTGGAGTCATTTCTGGTTGTCACAACTGGCAGGGGGTTTCACTAGCATTCATTGGGTAGGGGCACAGGACAGCCCACTCACACCAAAGAATTATTTCACCTAAAATGTCAACAATGTCAAGGTTGAGAATCTCTGCTGTATTTTTATGGATGTGGGTTCAAATATCAGCTGTGTCCCCTTGTTACCTATTGTGATCTTGAGAAAAATATTAAAATGAGACTTATGTTTAGTTTAGTGTAGTGCTAGGAATGTAATAGACCCTTAATAATTGGTAGCTATTATTATTGCTGCTGTTGCTTTATAATGTATTAATTTACATATTTATAAGAGACTCCTTAATGTTCAGACTGAAATCATCTTGCCTTTGAGAAGAGAGAGGGGAAAATGTGAAAAAGCCTATTAGCTCGTGTATGGAGAGTTTTCCACAGCATTTTCCCTTGGAGCAGAAAAAGAGACCCAAAGGTTACATTGACAGTATGTAGGGCTATATATTGAATATATTTTAGCTTAATATGGACCACAAATACAGACAACTTTGTGGTGCTGACTGAGACCTGACCAGATACATGTTTGTTTGTTTGTTTTTATAACATTACTAGTCCCACCTTCAAAAGTAAGAAACAGTTGAACCAATAACTGGAACTTATTTGGCTGGAGAGAAATAGAGCATTTAAAATACAATTTATAATATGTTGTATATTTTAGAATATATATTACATATTTTAAAAGTGTTTTGGGATGCAAATGCTGGTCTGCGCGTCATGGTTATTTGGAGAAAATGAGATGAAACTCCATCTCTAAAGATTTCCCATATGTAAAGCCCAGCTGAAAATCTTGGGGCATATGCCATCATGTAATAAATATTATCAAATAAACTGTTTTTTTATTGCAGAGTTTTCTCATCATATAAAGTGGGACATAGAATCTTAAAATAGAGCTTTGGTGTCTACTAATTCACAGAGCTACCATAACAGGAAGCATTTATTCCTTGATCAGTGTTTACTGAACGCATACTATGTGCTTGGTCCTATCCTAGAAATTGGGAGTATTACTGTAAGTAGAATAATCTAGTGGGGGAGGCAGTCATTAATTAATTAAACAAATTAATTAAATACATAAGTACATGTATTTTCAAACTATAAGAAGTACTATGAAGAAAAGTTAAAGGAGCTCACATGTGAGATCAGAAAGCACTGCTCTGAACAATTCTAGTAATTTCTGAAGACATTTTTGCACTATTTCCTTTATTCATTTATTCACTCATTCATTCACTTGAGAAAAGTTTATTAAATCTACCCTAGATATATTCCGGGCACTGTGCTAGCAGCTGGGGAGAAAATTGTAAATGAAATACTCATGATGCCTTCTTGAAATTTTTGATTTAGCTGTGGAAGTGACCAAATGTTTTAAAGAAGTGGAATTAAACATTGCCATTTCCCTTGCAAAACCACAAGGGAAAAAAAAGAAAACCAGAGAAATTATCTACAGATCAAATTAAATCACACAGGTATTATTAGTGATGCCAATTACACACTGACCTTTGTGACAACACATGAACAAGCCTGTCATTTATTGTGTTTGCAAGAAGCAAGGGGAGGCTCTGTTGACATCATTAAGTAATGACCTTGATTATTGAATAAGGAGAAGATGCAGAGAAGCAAGTCAGAAGAATCTCCTGATTGCATTATGGTTTTCTAGCAGGCAACAGATTGTTTCTGACTGGAAGAGTTACCCTTTGTCATCTGTTCCTAAAATTAATTCTATTTGTGTAAATATTCACAAAACATATAATTTCTTACTTTGCCTCTAGTAAATAGATATTATAGATAGATTTTAAAATAAGAGGTCTCAAATTCAATAATATACTTTTATGAATGATTATTTCAAATTCCATTTATTAAGGCTTAATTACTATCTCTCTATATAATGAGTCCACTGTATACCTTATAAATGCTTCCAATAATCACATGAAATTTTAATGAATACACAATAATGGTCTTATTAATTTTAAATTAAATGTACTTGTTCATTTTTGAAAATAAATTTAAAGTGCCACTATAAATAACTCAGGAAAGTGAATTCATTTTTACATGAGAGAAACTATTAGTTTGGAAGTTTATAACTGTAAACACTCTTGTTCTTCTCAAAGAATAAGAGTAGCTGATGGAATTTGAGTGATTTTTTTTGGTCTGTGTGTTATCCCACATATAATCATTACTGGATATTTGTTACATGGATTATTTGGTTTAATTTTTATGCAACAGTAAGGCAGGCTTGGTATTATATTCAATTTAGAGATGTGGAAAAAAGGTTTACAGAGGTTACTTGGCAAGCTCAAAATCATGTCTTCTAAGAGTTGATCAGATTTCAGTCTGAGTGTCTAAAATGCCAGGGACTTACCCACTGTTTTAGTAGAGTAACATCATTGACTTACTTTCTAATTTCTAATTAAATTACACTTGGTAAGGGGGTTCATCAAAGCTGGAAATTTTCTTGGTGAAAATGTTGTTGGAAAAACTTTGGCTTTGTCAGTAACAATAGGCAAAATGCTAACAATGAAAGCTGAACACCTTTGTCTTAAAGGGGGGGAAGTGTGTGGGAACAGCTCATATTGGCCCACAGAAGAGGGTTGTTAAATACTAAACTGCACACCACTGCGTATAACTATAATCAACAAAACTGGGGTCTCTGCTCCTCCCCATTCAACAGACAGATGGATCTTCTGGTGCAGTCCCAGCTGGTGTCCCCAAGACACGATGGTGAAGGTCAGAGTAAACGGATTTGGCCATACGGGGCGCCTGGTCACCAGGGCTGCTTTTAACTCTGGCAAAGTGGATATTGTCACCATCAATGACCCCTTCATTGACCTCAGCTACATGGTCTACATGTTCCAGTGTGATTCCACCTATGACAAATTCAACAGCATAGTCAAGGCTGAGAATGGGAAACTTGTTATCAGAGTCCACGAGGGTCTTCACCACCACGGAGAGGGCTGGGGCTCACTTGAAGGGTGGGGCCGAGAGGGTCATCATCTCTCCCCCTTCTGCTAATGCCCCCATGTTTGTGATGAGTGTGGATCATGAGAAGTATGACAACTCCCTCAAGATTGTCAGCAATGCCTCCTGCACCACCAATTGCTTGGCCACTGGCCAAGGTCATCCATGACAACTGGCATCATGAAGGGACTCATCACAACAGTCCACACCATCATTGTCACCCAGAAGACTGCGGATAGCCCTTCTGGGAAGCTATGGTATGATGGCCAAGAGGCTGCCCAGAACATCATTCCTGCTTCTTCTGGTGTCACCAAGGCTGTAGGCAAGGTAATCCCTGAGCTGAGTGGGAAGCTCACTGATACAGCTTTCTGTGTCCCCACCCTCAGCATGTCAGTCATGGATCTGACCTACTGCCTAGAGAAAGCTGCCAAATACATGACATCAAGAGTGTTGTGAAACAGGCATCAGAGGTCCCCCTCAGGGCATCCTGGGGCACACTGAGGTCTAGGTCATCTCCTGTGACTTTAGCAGTGACACCCACTCTTCCACCTTTGATGATGGTTCTGGCAGTGCCCTCAATGGCTGCTTTGTCAAGCTCATTTCCTGGTATGACAATGAATTTGGCCTTATGGTCCAGATGGCCTCCAAGGAGTAAGAGCCCTCTGAACCATCAGGTCCAGTGAGAGCAAGATGAAGAGAGAGGGGCCCTCAGCTGCTGGGGAGACCTCACCCCGATCCATCCCCCAACACACTGAGACTCTCCCAACCTCAACACAGTTTCCATCCCAGACCCCATGAAAAAGGGAAGATTTTGGGGAGCCCTGCCTTGTCATGTACCATCAGTAAAGTATACTGTACCTAGCCAAAAAATAACAACAACAACAACAAAACAAAATAAAAAAATCCAAGAAAAATGTTAGGGAAGTAGGTCCCTGATGTCTTTTTCTGTCTGTTTCAAGTAATCATAATGCTTTCTGATTATTCACATATTAATGGAAATTTAACTCTTGAGAGACATTTAAAACTTCTTTCCACTTCTATATTCAGTCTAATGGAAAGCCATAGGTAAACATCCTATAAAAAAAATCCCTTTATTTCTATAGCATGATTTTACTTTCATATATGCATGTATTTCTTTTTCATTTATACTTTATGCCATATGTCTAGAAGAGTATTGTTTCAGACCATCCATACTGGCAAAAACCAACATCTTGAATGTTTTATTTTACTTTCACTTATTCCTCCTTTGATGCTCTTGCTTATTTTATGTAGATCTGAGTTTCAGACCTATATTACTTCCCTTCACTCTAAATAACTTCTTTTAACATTTCTTACAAGGCAGGTCTATTGGCAACAAATTCCTTCAGTTTTTGTTTGTCTAAGAAAGTCTCTATTTCTCTTTTATTTTTGAAGGATTTTTTGTAGGGTATAGAATTCTAGGTTGGTGGTTTTTTCTGTCAACACTTTTGCTATTTCACTCTATTCTCCTTGCTTGCATGGTTTTTGAGGACATGTCGGATGTAATTCTTATCTTTGTTCTTCTATAGGTGTGGTATTTTTTTCCCCTTTGGCTTCTTTGAGGATTTTTTTCTTTGTTTTTGATTTTCTGTAGTTTTACGTAAGTTTTAACAAAGCTGCGGGAAAAGATGTGTGTGTGTGTGTGTGTGTGTGTGTGTGTGTGTATTGCTTTAATCAATTCTAAAACAAATTATCAGTGATGCTCAACAGCAAGACAGATAACTTCTTTTTTATGGATAACTTCTTTGAAATATTATTATTTCTTCTCCTCCTGCCTTTTTTTAAATATTTTTTTTTACTTTTTGTTTTGTTGTTTTTTATTTTTATTTTTATTTATTTATTTTTTTAAAGATTTTATTTATTTATTTGACAGAGAGACACAGCGAGAGAGGGAACACAAGCAGGGGGAGTGGGAGAGGGAGAAGCAGGCCTCCCACCGAGCAGGGAGCTTGAGGTGGGGCTCAATCCCAGGACCCCAGGATCATGACCCAAGCCGAAGGCAGACACTTAATGACTGAGCCACCCAGGTGCCCCTGTTTTTTATTTTTTTAAGTAAACTCTACCTCCTACGTGGGGCTTGAACTCATGACCTCGAGATCAAGAGTCTCATGTTCCTCTGACTGAGCTAGCCAGGTGTCCCCTTCCTTCTCTTCTTGACTTCTTTTCCTCCTAATTTTTCCTCTTCCTCTTCCTTCTCTCATATTCCTCATCTGCCTCTTTTTTAATCATAAAACAATCTAATACTTAACTCTTTAAATGAGGCCAGAGCAAAACTTGGCTATTTTGTGTGGTTGACTATCTTGAGTTGTATGTACTCACAGTGCCCATAAGGGCAATAACTGGTTTTCGAATGAATGAATGGTACTGTTTATGCAACTGTACTTAGAAAGAGGGGTAATTGAATAGGAAAATCATATGCATAGTTTCTACAGAAAAATAATTCTTTTTGTCCCCATGTGCTTGAGTTGCTTTGATTCAAAAATATAACTCTGAAGGGCAGGTTTTATTACACAAAACTACGTTTTCTTGGGTGGTCTGATTGCTTAACTAAAGACATATCAAGAAGTTGTCGTTTGAAAGATTCTTTTCTCAAATTTATGTGGTTAAAAAACTCAGAAATATTGGTTGTGTTCATGTTGCTACTGTGTGAACCATGAGATCAAACTGATCATTCAAAGAGCAACATCAGAATGAGGACCATTTCCTAAACAGACTGCTTTTCAATTAATGAGCACAACTCTGAACCTCAGTCCAGGTTCATGAATGTCATGACACTCATCTATTAAATGAAATGTAAAGTCTTGGCGGGGGGAGATGTTTAGAATCACAGTCTGTGAGAGCTTGTTGTTTAATTTTTAGACCAGATTGCTTTTTCCTTTGTAAACTCACCATTCTTGTCTGTATAGCATCTTAAACTTCATTCTTATTCTTCTGTTGCTTTGGAAGTCAAAAAGGAATCTTCCATAATTAAATTCCTTTATCAGCAGTGCTGTTACTTAAATTCTGTAGTAATGATTGATGGTCAATGCCACTGAAAATAATTTCCATTGAGGGGGGTTGTCTACCCTCTTGAAAGCCTGTTTTACTGTTTGTAATCATTCTTGCAGTGAAATGTTCTTATGTGTACCAAAAAAAACCAAAACCAGAACCAAAAACAAATGAACGAAAAACCCCAAAAGAAACAAACAAGAAAAACTAGAGTTGAAAAATTCAGCCAGTTTCAACATACATTTGTTAAGCCTTGAGTAAGCAGTAGATATTGACCAGATGCTGAGTTACAAATATAAATAAGCCTCCAAGATGTTTATGGTGATAAGAGAGCAGCCCCGGAACTACAGAGTATAATGCTGACTAATGGGTGCCTGGGGAGAGGTATTGATTGTGAGGGTGCTTTAGCTCTGACATTGACCATCTTCTTGATTAGTAAGTTTGGTTTAGTTGACTTGGCTAGCTAGTTGCATTCTCTTTCTTCTTTACCTCTCTGTCCATGTGTCTGTAGGATCTTGTCAAAGAGGAAAACTTTCCAGGTGAGAAAGAGCTATTTATTAGCCAAAGCATAGTGTAATAGTAAATAAAATATTCAGGGGAAAGCTACAGGGAAAAGGTGTTATTTGAACGAGTCCTTGAAAGATGAGTGCCATTTTGACAGCGAAGGATGAACATGGGTGTGTGAAAGACATTTCATAGATGAGGAACAGCATGGGCCTGATGGTAAGATACAAAGGGTATTGCAGAAGGCAAAATTATTAGGGAATGACAGGGCATGACTATAGCAGTAGATTCAAAAGAGTGGGATCATCCATCTCTTTTTTTTTTAAGATTTTATTTATTTATTTGACAGAGAGAGACACAGCGAGAGAGGGAACACAAGCAGGGGGAGTGGGAGAGGGAGACGCAGGCTTCCCGCTAAGCAGGGAGCCCAATGCGGGGCTCGATCCCAGGAACCTGAGATCATGACCTGAGCCGAAGGCAGATGCTTAATGACTGAGCTACCCAGGCGCCCCATGGGATCATCCATTTCTTAAAAAGTGACCTCAGTATATCAGTTTTGAGTGGATTTCAGAATAATGTGTTGCCAAGAATTCAACTTGAGGAATTACTTAATCACAAAAAGCTTATAGGGAGCATGAGGAAGTGTAGAGATTTTAAGAAAAAAAAGAAATGGAAAAGAAAACTTAAAAGAGTAAGATATGAGAAAGATGTTGAAGAATGTGCTCAGAAAAATAAGTTGGAAACATCTTCTTGATAATTGACCTTTATGCAATTGACTGTGGGTGTGCCACTTCGGGAATTGGGTAAATCCCATGACAAAGCATGACTTTATTCACTCCTTTAAGACCTGAGACTATGCTACAGATCTTAAGATGTCCCCTAATGTGCAGTGAATTTCAGGGCCTTGAACAGCACTTTTATTTTTCAGAGATTAGAGAGCACCCAGTCCATAGTAGAATGAGAATATTCTTCCTCTATTTAGCACTTTCAGCTGTCAGGCCTGGAGAAAAACACTGCTTCCTTCCCGACAGCAGTGTCTCACAGTGTGGCTGATTTGATTAGGGGATGCTATATTAAAATTACCTAGAAAACTGTCTGCCTTTGAGATGAATACTTGTGAAAATGAGTGGGCATTAGGCTGTATTTGGTATCTGAACCAGCACATGCTCTTGAAACGATGTTATTTAAGAAACGATTTCAATTAGGAGGAAAAAAAATCTGTTTAAATCTGGATATACCACTAATCACGGTATTAAAAACACAGCTACACAATCTTGTTTTTTTTATTTCTCTGGGGTTCAGGCTTCACATGTGGTTAGTCATGTGCAAAACAGAAGGAAAACGTCCACTGTCAATTTATGTTGCTTCCCATCTGCCATGAATGGTAACCCATGATCTTTCCTACATCAGGTATTTTTGTTGTCTTCTTGTTGCTATTTTACAAAGAATCTGCAATCACTTATTCTGTGCTTCTCACCCAGTTCTTGAAAAGAGACAACACTTGAAAACATAATGGCCAGATGATCTCAGGATGCAAGAATCCTTCAGATGTTTGCTGGAAACCATTGAAAGATGCTTCAGTTTGACAAAAGCAGGAAATGTTAATTTTCAGCTCTTTTATAAATAGAGGGATGATCTGTAAAGGGAAACCTGTTGTCACAGCAAATGTACACTTGAGTGATTCAAACCTAATTAGTGGTTATATGATTCACTTTGAATATATTTACTGTAACAACTGGTAAACTCCGCTTCAAATTCAGCTGTTGAATAGACTATTTTTTTTTTAAACAAAACACTTCTGAAAATTTCTTCTTCTTGGTTTTCTTATCCAAGCCAACATTTTTCATACCTGCGTCCTTGGTGTATGTGCTATATATAACCAATGATTAGCTCCCTCTGTCTTCTTTTGGTTCCCACTCTACTCAACCCTGCAAAATTCCTAACATATTTACTTGAAGAAAACATATTAGCATTACCCACTTTTTCGCAGCAGCAGAAGGATGTATTATCTGGTGGAAGTGTGTAGTAAGTAGAGAGTTATTTAATTATGAGAAATAGAGTCACGATCCCCAAAGACTGCTGAACAAGATGTCCAAAGCAATTGATATATGGTAATTCTTTGTTAAGCATTCTCGTTTTGTGAAATACTCGACTAGGTATGACCAAGAGGAATTTCAAAGAGAGTGGTGATTTAGTGACCGTAAAGGCAAACAATTTGCAATATGGTTTGTTAAAAGAAATCTTTTTATAAAGCAGACATAATTTGTCTCTTGGATATAGCACAAATATATTTGGGAGGAATTTTTCTCATAACCAAACACTCTAAAATTCGGATAATATATGCTTCAGACCAGCAGTAATGGAAAGAAAAGTCTTCTCTACTTCATATGCTTTCAAAAAATGTGGTTATAAAAATAACAAGTTTATGGCAGATATTTTGGAAAACATAGGGGCATATAGGAAAAAAAGAAAAAAATGTGATTCTACTACTCGTAACATTTAGAAGTATTTTGTTTCCTGCTTCCCAGTCTCAGTATGTGGAATTAAAAAAAAAAACAAACCAGAATCATATTATATATACACTTCTGTAGCTTTTTAGAACACAGTGCTTTTCTAAGTGCCTGCATGGCTTCCTGCATGCCTCACTGGGCTCTTTGAAAACCCGATTCCTTGCTCCAGAGATAGACATGGATCCACAAAGAATACTGCTGTTTCATAGCTATGCCAACATGCATTTTCCTTGAAATGTGAGACAATTGTTGAAAATAGAAATTGTTGCCTACTGGTTTGTGAAGGCTTGGGTATTAGAAATGAACAAGTATTAAAAATAAACATAAACTTTAATGCACATTTTAGCAGGGATAGTTGAGGGAAGGAAAGTTTCTAGAAGATTCGTTAGGACAGTCAGGGCAGAGTCCTTGAGATATGTCTCAAAGCCATAGTCATCAGAGTGGTAAGGACAAAGTTAGCTGAGCTGGAAGGATTTCACCTTTCCACTAGGAGATCATCTCCATTGGGTTTAAGGACAGTGTGCATAAGCTCTTGATTTTGGCATCCATGTAGGCTAGTTAGCTTTCTATGGAAAAGCAAATGAAACAAAACCAAACAAAAAATCCCATTCCTTGGCTGCAAACATGTGTGCCCTCATGAGTTCAGTCACATCACTTTGTTTTCTTTTTGAATTGTAGCTAGAGAAATGAAAAAAGGATCACACTGACGGCAAAGAGAAAATTACTTTACCATAGTGGGTGGAAAATGTGCTGTGAGGTCAGATTCTTAAACACTGTGGTTGGAAATTTTTTTTTAAATTTTTATAAGGCTGAATGATTTTATTACCACTAATAACCCGTGTGACTCTGAAAGCTAAAATAATCTGGGTAATCAAAATTTATGCTTTAGGACAGAAGATGATTATCTGCAGATGAGAGGGAGGAAATTCTTCTTTCCCCAATTTTCTCTGTTAACGACACTGTGGGTGAGTAACTGTGTGATGCATTTGGCTAACGTTCTGTGGTGGATGGGCAGGGAGGCTCATCTTTGATACATCACATGTTGGTGGCCATGGGCAGTGAACTAGGCAAGTGATGGAGTGATTGGAAACTTTACTCAGAGCAAAAGGACCCCTTGGAGATACTGCAGAGGAGGCTGATATCAAGATGTTTGTCTTCCTCTTTGAGAAGTCCATTCCTTTGACTGTTGAGTTTTAATTTCTTCATAAGTTTATTTTAAATGAAAACATCTCTTTAAGATAGAGATTGTATTTATTCCATCTTAGAGGAGTTGAACCTTTTTGAGAGTCCTTCTTCCCCATGTTCAGCAAGATGGCCAGTTTGGGTGTTTTAAATGAGGAGCTGAGGAGAATAGTATTACAAATATGCTGGGTTTAATCTGGGTTTGTGGAAGACAGGACTTTCTGTTATTCAAATATGAATGGATTTGATTTGTGGATTTCGGTTCCAACAGTTAAAGGAAAACTATTCGGAGCAGAGGTAACAGATTAAAGTATGTGAATTTCCTCCAGAACTCTCTAAGTCCAATTAAATCTGACCCAGAGCCCCCTCCCAGGAGGGTGGCAAGAATCCTAAACTCAGTTAATTACTTCCATTCTTCCAGAAACGGACTTGTATTCCAATTGTCTTACATAGATTAAAAAAGTAATCTCTAAAAAAAAAAAAATCTGTGCATGTGGTGTTCTATTAATGTTTATTATAGAATATACAAAAATAGAAATACAGAGATTTCTGCAACAATTATTTTTAAGTATTTAAATTTTAATATTAATGGAATACATCTTTGTCATATTGTTATTTATAATTATTATCGAGCAAAACTTGATTGAGTGTGCTTTATAGTTTTGAAAATATTCCTTTTATCTGTGATGCAAATGTTGGCTCGTAAGTCCAGTTTAATTTCACACTTGGTTTTAATGAAAACAAAGCTGAAAAAGATATCTAATAAAGTAGATTCATATGGATGAAGTGCAAACTTGACTCCACTGGTGAAATTATAACGTTTTTTTCATATCTAATAATAGAAAAGTTTTGTTGAAATTTATCTGGTACATTTCCATGTTCCATGATGTCACTGAGTTAGTGGTTCTTATCCATTAACACAAAGGTTTTCCTTTGTTACATTTTTACTGGTTTAAATTCAGTGCAACTATGCATAGATGATTTTAAAACAACCTAGAAAACTGTGTTTCTAAGTTTTTAAAAGTGTAAGAAATGATGCTTAAAAAAGTAGATAGTATGCTTACTTAATTTTGGCAGCAAAGTCACATGTTTGCATTTCCAAAGATCTGTTTTCAAAATGCTATGTCTCTACCTTAAAATTCTTTCATTATGTAGTCATTTCTTTCCATTCACGTTTAAAATGTCATCTTTACCTTGAGGGAGCAAATAAAGGTGGTTGTTTTTTTTTGTTCTTTGGGGTTCTTTGGGGGGAGAGAGAATCTCAAGCGGACTCCACGCTCAACGCGGAGCCTGAGGGGGGGCTCGATCTCACAACCCTGAAATCATGACTTGAGCCGGAATCAAGAGTCAGATGTTTAACCGACTAAGCCAACCAGTAGCCCTGCTTTGTTGTTTTTTGTTTGTTTAGTTGTTTGTTTGTTTTTTAATCTTCTGGGTGCCTTAGCATCGACATTCACTTATTATCACAGGAAGGTAGACAAATTTGAAATGCTTTTTTTTTTTGTAAAAATTATATATATCTGACTTATCTTTAAATTTGACAGACTCTTAAATACTCCTCTTAAATACTTTACCATTAGATAACATTAAATAAAGGATGGTCACACACCATCTCATTCCACTACATGGAAAGATTCCCTATATGAGATCCCATAAATCTATAAACTGATGTACGGAAGCTGCAAAACATACATGGAAAGTCAGTGAGAGGCAAAGTCAGTAACTAGGCAAGCCTTGTTACCCTCTGCTTTGTAGATCTACCACTCTCCTCCCATCAGGATTGCTGAATACTGTGGCTGGTGGTCGAGGGTCTGACAAATGGGTTATGTTTAAGTTTTCTTTCTTTCTTTCTTTCTTTCTTTCTTTCTTTCTTTCTTTCTTTCTTTCTTTCTTTCTTTCTTTCTTTCTTTCTTTTTCTTTTTTTTTTTTTTCTTAAATCTAACCCTTAGATGCAACTATAGGAGTATATTTATACCTGGGAAATGACTGATGTACTCTCTTCCGAATGTCTCCTCTGACCTTTGACTCACACTGACACCAGGGGACAGTGTTCAAACCCTCGAGGCTCTGTTGCTTCTGTGCTGGTCTGGAACCTGGGAACATTAGATGAGGCTGGGGCCTGGCTGCCCAGTGTTCAGCCTCCCTGAGGCAAGATCTCTTTGTTTCTCTCTCTCTCTCATTCTCTCTCTCCTCATCTCCCACAATGTGAGGATGCAGCAAGAAGGTGGCAAACAGTTGCTCACGTGTGAGGGCCAGCTACCTCAGGGCAGTCTCAAGTAAATGGAATCACAGTTCTCCTGACCCATGGAATGTTCCACTAGGGAGTTGTGGGTGTTTGCCCCACAACGGAAGTTCTTTAGGCTCTTTCAGGTAACTCACCGTGAGGTTCTAGACCCTCAACTTCCTACTGACCAGGAGTTTTTACTGTCTTGAGAATATTCTTTCAGTGTAGGTTCAGTGTGTGTGTGTGTGGGGGGGGTCGATAAGGGTGGGGGTCAACCCTGTGGAGTGGATTTGAGGAGTTTGAGGAAGGCTCACCTAACTCACAGCATCTCTACCAGAAAACCCGGGAGTTAATCAGTCAGATTTACATTTGAATGCAAGACCCACTGCTTACTAGATGAGGGGCCTTAACAAAAGGTTTAATGTGCTGGAAACTCAGTTTCCTCTTCCATAAAATGAGCATAAAAGTCTTATCTTTCAGAGCTGGCAAGAGGATTAAGGATAATGTCTGTGAAGTGCTAGTACACTATCCAGGTATTCAATATTAAGAGTGGCTTTTAACCCATTTTTTTCTTACCTCTCCTTTTCTTTTTTCTTTTTTTTTTTTTAAGATTTATTTATTTGTTTGAGAGAGCGAGAATGAGAGAGAGAGAGTACATGAGAGGGGAGAGGGTCGGAGGGAGAAGCAGACTCCCTGCTCAGCAAGGAGCCCGATGCGGGACTCGATCCCAGGACTCCGGGATCATGACCTGAGCCGAAGGCAGACGCTCAACCGACTGAGCCACCCAGGCGCCCCTTACCTCTCCTTTTCTGCATGGATCAGATCCCTTCTTCGTGTTTGGAATGAACAAGGAGAGTATTATAGACTGAATATGTCTCCCCAAAATTCATTTATTGAAGACCCAATCCCCAGTTTGGAGGTGAGGCCTTTGACAGGTGATTAGAGTTAGGATTCGTTCATGTTCATGAGGGTGGGGCCTTCGTGATGGAATTAATGCCTTATAAAAAGAGGAAGACACACAGGATCTCTCTTTGTTTCTCTCTCCTCATCTCCCACAATGTGAGGATGCGGCAAGAAGGTGGCAAACAGTCTGCAAACCAAGAAGAGAGCTCTCGTATTTGATGAACGAAATATACTTAGTTCAAACAATGGGGGCTTGGGACTCACAACGTCTGGGTGAGAATCCCAGCCCTGACATTATGTGTTATCTTGGGGAAATTATTTAACCTCTTGAAATGTATTTCCTCATCTCCAAAGTGGGTTTAAGTAATAACCTTACGGAGTTCTTGTGAAATTGAATGAGATAATTCACATAAAGTTATTGACAACAATAATGATATTATCAGAGGTTGATGTTATTCCTCGGGGGATTTTATGTGACGTGAAAAAGACATTGTTCCCACTGTCAGGGATTTTATGACCAGAATGAGCTACTTCTTAGCCTGATGAGTGATTCTAGATGCAGTAAGTCTGTCATACTGAGGGCTTCACTGTCTGTAGCTAATGGTCAAAGTTCACGTGTATTTCTAAGTGCTTTATCACGGTTTGCTGTGCCAGATATCCTTCTATGTCCCACTTATATTCAGCATGCTTTTTCTGATATGAAATCTTTCTTGTATATTGCTCTTTTTTTTTTTGGCAATCTTAAGTTTTCTACATCGTGACATGTCAAATAATTTGAAATTCCGTTCTTGGGATTACCATACCCTACTATTTCATTAAATACAAATGAGAAATTCAAATACCAAGATAAATAATTATTTTAGGGTTTATGTCAATAAAGTTCTTTTTAATCCTTATTATTTTCAAAGATAACAGATGAATAGAGAAAAAGGAAAATACATGTTTTTTTTTTCTTACTCAAAATTCTAGATCTTGGTTACAAAATACATCAGTTACATTGTTGACAGGATGATGTAGTCTTTTCAGCTAATGAATTCAAAATCTTCAAAAAAAAATAAATCATGCTACTGAGTTTTTAATTCAAACGTTTTGCTTTAGTTCTTCATGTGTACATTTTCTTAAGGTGGGAATGTTTATTCAACTTGTTCTATCTGAGGGTATTTTAGTTCCTTACAAATATATACCGACCTCCCCAGGAACGGACTCTGGATCCAGCAGCATCAACTCAAATGTTAGATCCATGAAAGAGTTCTGTTAACAGTTACAAGATGTGCTCCTTCTGGGTTCATTGGCCCCTTTCACTCAAGCACAAAAGACATAAGTGGAAATAATCTCTTCCTTTTTCCCCCTTCATTTTCTCTTTTTCTTTTTTTGGGGGGTGGGGAGGAAGGACTAAAAAGTCTAGGGTTCTACCTGAGAATCACAAACAAGAGGCTGGATGATTCTACATAGTATTATACCTATTGTTTCTGCATTGGTTATCTTTCATTTTCTCTTAAAATCCCTGTGAAAGAAGCCTTAAAATTACATTTGTTTCTCAACATTCAAGAGAAGGAACGATTATAGTTGTAGTGAAAGAAAATGTTTTTAAGATTCTGAGAAAAATCCCTAAACTAGAAGAAATGTATCCACTGAGAGGAAGACATTGTGTTATTACCCGAGGGATTTTACAGGAATGGAAAAGATCTTTTTCCTGTTCTCAAGGAATTTATGACCTAATGGGAAATTAAGAAAAGATGTGACTCTCACTGAAAATCTAGGCTTTACTTTCCTATAGCGTTTTCCCTTTGCACTTTCTGGACAGAGGAGCACTTAATGAATAATAATTATTTAAAAAATTCCCCTCTGGGGAGAATTAGCATTGAGGAAAATATTAAAATATTGCTTCAGAGATGAGCAGCGAAGAACAAGCTAATGAAGAGCTCAGACTGTACCTATTCACTATATTCACTACATGAATCGTAGAGAGTTAATATTTGTTTCAGTGTCAAGTCCCTGTGTCCACTTTCCCTGAGTCAGAAACATTACACTCATCCCCGGATACCCAGCATCAGCGTTCCTCCCAAAGTGACCATATCCTCTGTCTCCATGGGTGTTGTTTAATCGTTCATCAGCTCCTTTCAGGGAGAGAAAACTGTACATGTTTATGTATTTATTTATTTATGATCTCTATGTCCAATGTGGGGCTCGGACTCACAACCCTGAGATAAAGGTTGCACGCTCCACTGACTGAGGCAGCCAGGTGCCCCAAAGTGTGCACATTTAAAAGCTAATAAATTTTATGTGTGGTTATTAGTAAGGTTGTCTAGATATTGCCTCCTTCACAGATAAGCTAAAATTACAACAAATAGCTGAGATGTAAAATAGAATCTGTCATATTAATCTTTTTCTTATTTTGAAATGGTACATGAATTGATTTTGAGAAATTGAATTGACTGGATGAAAGTAAAAGTTCTGAAAGCGTATTTAGAAGTCAAAAAATTGAAAACATAATAGAGGTAAAGAATGGAAAATTGGAAATAACCTTTTCTGTCTTGCAACCACCATCCTCCCAGCACTCCAGCTTTGTATACAATTATTTGGGAAGTATTTTAGGATCTCCCTTTTCTTAGGTGACCATATTTTGTTATCATTATAGATATAAATGAGATCTTTTAATTGTTTCTTACCCAATGTATATGATTTCCTGTTTTAACTAAAATATCTGTAACATTGATGTGAAAATGAATTTAAGTAAGATTGGATTGGTATAAAGAGGTAGTGTGTTGGAAACCCTAAAATCACTGAATGCTGGGATTTATTGATCTTGTACCTTCCACTTAACTTTGTTTCCATAAAGGAAAAGTGGCAATGGGATGTCCCCTCCCCCCCAACTTGCTTTGTTAAAATGTAATTGACATATAACATTGTGTAAGTTTAAGGTTTGCATACACTGATGTATTACAATATGATTGTCACTGTAGCATTAGCTAATACCGCCATCACATCACAGGTCACCATTTTTTTTTTTTTTGTAGCAAGAACATTTAAGATTTACTTTCTTAGCATTTTCAAATATACAATAGGTACTGTTAACTAAAATCACAATACTGTGTGTTAGATCCTGAGACCTTATTCATCTCTCACTGCAAGTTTATACCCTTTGACCAACATTTACCTTATCCCCCTACCCCTAACCCCTGGTAACCACCATTCTACTTTGTATTTCTACCTGCTCAGCATTTTTAGATTCTACATATAAGTGATAGCAGACAGTATTTATCTTTATGTCTGACTTATTTCACTTATTTCATATATTATGCCTATATATATCTCTCTCACATCTCTCTCTATGTATATGCCACATCTTCTTTATCCGTTCATCCGTTGATGGGCACTTGGGTTGTTTACATATCTTGATTGTTGTGAATAATGCTGCAATGAACATGGGAATGCACATATGTCTTTGAAATCTTGATTTCATTTTCTTTGCATATATACCCAGAAGTAGGATTGCTCATTCATATGGTAGGTATATTTTTCATTTTGAGGAGCCCCTATACTGTTTTCCAGAGTGGCTATAGCAATTTATGTTCCTATCAATAGTACATAAGGGTTGGCAAAGGGATGTTCTTGTCAGGTGAACTCTTCCCCAGTCTTGGATAGACTGTTTTTTAGAAGTTCATCTCATTTTCTGCCTTTGGCAGGGCAACTGCAACGAAAATCTTAGGTACCCTTTGTCTATACCTTATGGGAAATTCAAACCTAGAACATCTCCTAAGCAGCTGATTCTCTCCTTTTGCTCCCCCCCTGTAGACTAATCTTCGAGCTCTCCACTGTCAAAGGTACCCTTCAGGTATACCTGTGTCTGTGAAATAGTGGTGTTGGAGACAGAGCGCATGGCATGCTAGTAAAGAGACAATAGGAGTGTCAACAAAAGAATGTAAAACAAGAAATGTGGATTTTCAGAGTCCACAGGCTAACTGGTCTGTGCCACAACCATAGCTCCATTGTACTTCATCATGCAGTTTTTTGATGGTCTGAAAAACTGTCCAGGTTTTTAGTGGAATGTCCCAATCTTGAGTGATTACTGTTACTGAGCTGTTGTAGTCTTGATGTTACAAGAAGAAGAATTATCATCTTCTATTTACCTGTAATTTTTTTTTCATTCTGTATAATGATTCCAGGGTAATAATAATTCCTATGAACCTCACAGGGGATATCTTAATAATTAAAGTGATAATATCCTAAGAAATAATATATATATGAATCAAAGTGAGTAAAGTAAGATGTATTTAATGAATAATTTAATGCAACAGATCCCACTGTCCTTGCAAAACAAATGAACAAGATGCAGTGAACTTCAGTTTATTATTTTTAAGTGTTTTCTCTTGAAAGTCCCTGGAGTATTATCTTCAATAAAACATAGAAAAATTAAGTAGCATTCTCTGTTCCCAGATGCTCCCTTTTGCTTTGGAACTCACTAAAGTTGTATTTCAATATAGAATTCAAATGATGGCTTCGTTTTTAAAAATAATGTCACTGAATAGGGAAGTTGTAATGTAATTTGTGGCCAGAAATTTTTCCTGAGACTATTCCCTATTGAGAAAAAGTTCCAATTGTGAAGTAGGTATTTTTTCTGTTATGAATGGATGTAACTTTATGTGTGCACAAACAGCTGAGCACATGTGTGTGTGTGCATATGTGTGTCTGTAGCATACAGGTGTGCTCTGCCCTCATATTGCCCACGCATCTAGTATGCTGAACCACTTAAATAATTTTGATTCAAACTCCCCTCTAAAAGATAGTAGAACACCCAGCACTTATAGGCCTTAGGAATAAAGAGGTTTATATTCCTCTCAACTCTGCCTGTCAGTGTTGCTTTTACTGGTGCAAGAGCTAAAGTATCTGATATGCTTCAGAGGGTCCTGCTTGGTATGTCTTCAATCCTATCCTTCCATAATGGTCACCAAGTCAAGCCTATGGTGCAACCAGACTTTATTGAAGACTTTCAGAATATATTAGTTAAGGTATAGGTTTCAGTGCGTATAAGAGAGACCCACATTAATGGTGTCCTAAATATTATCAAAGTTTATTTTGCTTGCTTTGTAATAACCTGGAGGCTGATGACGAGTCTGGTATGTTGGCTTTGCTTCAAAAGGTCAACCAGGGGCCAGGTTTCCTTCTATCTTGTGACTCCGCCATCCATAATATATTAGCCTTATTGTCATGGTTGATGATAACTCACTATAACCTCCACATCCTGGTCATCAGGAATGAGGAAGAGTGGGGAAATGAGATAGCTTCCTTCCCTTTAAAGGTACATCCCCAATGGAGCACCTGGGTGGCTCAGTTGTTAAGCGTCTGCCTTTGGCTCAGGTCGTGATCCCAGGGTCCTGGGATCAAGCCCCACATCGGGCTCCCTGCTCCACGGGAAGCCTGCTTCTCCCTCTCCCGCTCCCCCTGCTTGTGTTTCCTCTCTCATTGTATCTTGCTCTGTCAAATAAATAAAATCTTTAAAAAAAAAAATAAAGGTACATCCCCAAAGTTACACATATTGCTTTTCTCAAATTCTGTTGGCTAAAAATTAGGCCTATGCCTGTACCTGGTTGCAAGTATAACTGGGAAATATCTCTTCCGGGTGGCCCTGCACTAAGTTAAAAGCTAGAGTTCTGTTTTAATCCAACAACAGCAAAATACACATTCTTCTCAAGTGTGTACAGAACATTCTCCAAATTAGATCATATGTTAGGCCACAAAACAAGTCATAACAAATTCAAGAAGGTTGAAATCATACCAGTTATAGTTTTTAACCACAATGGTATGAAACTAGAAATCAATAACAGGAGGAAAAACGGGAAATATGTGGGAATTAAAAAACACACTCCTGAACGACCAGGGGGTCAGAGAAGAAATCAAAAGGGAAATAAAAATATATCTTGAAACAAATAAAAACAGAAACAAAACATACCAAAACTAATGGGATATAACAAAAACAGTTCAAAGAGGGAAGTTTTATAGTGATAAATGCCTACATCAAGAAAAAGAGAAAGATCTCAATTAGACAATCTAACTTTATACCTCAAGAAACTAGAAAAAAGAATAATTAAACAAAGCCTAAAGTTAGCAGAGAGAAGGTGATAATAAAGATCAGGACCAAAACAGTTGAAATAGAGAATAAAATATAATAGAAAAGATTAACAAAACGACACTGGTTTTTGAAGAGATAAATAAAACTGACAAAATTCTAGCTAGACTTACTGAGGAAAAAAAAAGAAGACTCAAATAAATAAAATTATAAATGGAAGAGGAGATGATTCAACTGATATCACAGAAATACTAAGAATCTTGAGACTACTCTGAACAATTACACTCCAACAAATTGGACAACTTAGGAGAAATGGATAGATCTCTAGTAACATACACCCTAATGACAGAATCATAAAGAAATAGAATATCTGAACAGATTAATAATGAATGAGGGTTGAATCAATAATCAGAAAACTCCCAAAAAAGAAAAGCCAAGGGCCAGATGGCTTCACAGGTAAGTTCTACTAAACATTTAAAGAAGAATTAACACCAAACATTCTCAGACTCTTATAAAAAAATTGAAGAGGAGAGCACACTCCCAAACTCATTTTATGAGGGCAGCATTTTATGATAACAAAGCTAGGTAAGGATACTACAAGAAAGAAAAATTACAGGCCAATATCTCTTGACAAAATACTAGCAAGCTGAATTCAACAGCATATTAAAAGGACCATACACTGCCATGTATGACAAGCCCATGACTAACATCATGCTCAATGGCAAAAGGTTGAAAGCTTTTCCTCTAAGATCAGGAACAAGACAAGGGTGTATACTCATACCATTCTTATTCAACATAGTACTGGAAGTCCTAGCCAGGGCAATATTCCAAGAAAATAAAATAAAAGGCATCCAAATCAGAAAAGAAGTAAAATTGTCTTTATTTGCAATTGACATGATATTATATATAGAAAAATCCTAAAGACCCCACCAGACAATTGTTCAAACTAATAAATAAATTCAGTACAGTTCCAGGATACAAAATCAATGTACAAAAATCAGTTGCGTCTGTATACACTAATAATAAAGTATCAACAAGAAAAATGAAGAAAACTATCCTATTCACAATAGCATCAAAAACAATAAAATACTTAGGAATAAATTTAACCAAGGAAGTGAAAGATCTATACACCAAAATTATAAAGCATTGGTAAAAGAAATTGAAAAAGACACAATAAATGGAAAGATACCTTGTGGTAATGTATTGGAAGAATTAATTATTGAAATGTTCATACTACCCAAAAGCCATCTATAGATTCAATGCAATGCCTATCAAAATTCGAATGGTATTTTTCACAGAAGTAGAATGAACAATCTATATTCATGTGGAACCGCAAAAGACCTCGAATATCCAAAGCAATCTTGATAATGAACAAAGATGGAGGTATCACAATTCCTGATTTTAAGCTGTATTACAAAGCTGTATAGTAAATAAAACAGTGTGGTACTAGTATTACGACAGACATAGCCATCAGTGGAACAAAATCAAGAGGCTATAAATAAGCTTTCAAAAATATAGTCAACTAATATTTGACAAGGGAACCAAGAATACTCAGCGGGGAAAGGATAACCTCTTCAATAAATGGTTACAAAAACTGAATATTCATATGACAAAAAGAAATTTTTGGACCCCTATGTTACACCACTCACAAAAATTAACTAGAGATAAATTAAGTTGGAAGCCATAAAACTCTTAGAAGAAGATGTAGGGGAGAAAGCTCCTTGACATTTGTCTTGACAATAATTTTTTGGATATGACACCAAAAGCATAAGCAACAAGAGCAAATATCAGCGTGGGACTTCCTTCAACTAAAATCTGCACAGCAAAAGAAACAGTCAACAAAATGATAAGGCAACCTACGGAAAGGGAGAAAACATTTGCAAACCATATATGTGGTAATGGGTTAATATCCAAAATATACAGAGAGTTCATGCAACTCAATAGAAAAAAACAACAACAACAACCCAATATGATTACAAAATGGGCAAAGGACCTGAACAGAGATTTTCCAAAGAAGACATTTGGATGGTCAACAGACCCCGGAGAAGGCATTCACCATCACTAATCATCAGAGAAATGCAAATCAAAACAAAAATGAGATACCATCTCACATCTGTTAGAATAGCTGTGATCAAAATAGACAAGAGATTAACAAGTGTTGGGGAAGATTTGGAGAAAAGGGAACCTCTGTGCACTGTTGGTGGGCACGTAACTGGTGCAGCCACTGTGGAAAACATTGTGGAGGTTCCTGAAAAAATTAAAAATAGAGTTACTCTATGATCTGGCAATCCTACTTCTGGGTATATCTCCAAAGGAAGTTGAAATCAGGATCTCAAAGAGATATCTGCACTCTTGAGTTCTTTGTAATATTGTTTGCACATTAGTGAAGAAATGAAGACAACACAAGTGACCATCAACAAAAGAATGGATAAAGAGGTGGTATACATATGTGTGTATATACACACACACAAACACACCACTACAAAGGGATATTATTCAGCCGTGAAAAAACAAGGAAATCCTGCCATTGTGACAACATGGATGGACCTTGAGGGTATTATGCTAAGAGAAATGAGACAGGAAAAAAAATACTGTGTAATTTCCCTTACATGTGGAATCCAAAAAACCCAAAGGTGTAGAAACAGAGAGTAGAGTGGTGGTTGCCAGGGACTGGGGAGTGGTGGAAATGGGGAGATGTTGGTAAAGGGTACAAATTTCCAGCTATGAGAAGAATAAGTTCTTGAGATACAACATAGAGCCTGGTGACTATAGTTAATGATACTATATTGTATACTTAAAAGTTGCTATAAGAGTAGATCTTAAATATTTTTACCATAGCAACAATAACCAAAAGGTGATTATGTGAAGTGAAAGATGTGTTAACTAACCTTGTTGTAGTAAACATTTCACAAGGTATACATATATAAGTCAGCACATTGTACACCTTAAAAGTACACAATGTTATTTGTCAATCAAATCTCAATAAAGGTGGAAAAGAGAAAAAAGAAAAAAAAAACCCAAACTCTAATAAGAGTTCTTTTTAATGTTGGAGGAGGAAATGATAGGAGGAATAGTTAGCAGTGTCCTCTTTAGACACCATTTTTAGCACAGGGTTGCATCACATCATAGCATAGCATGGCACAGCAGAGAAAGCAATGTGAAAATTAATATTAGTCATGCTGAGTCTTGACATTCCTTATAGTGTTCCATGTAGCAGGGCATTCTCTCTGGTCTTCTATTTTATTCCATCTTTGGCATCCAACCATGTTGCAGAAAGTGTTACAATCCCCTTCTCCTCTGTTTCTTAGCTTTGCATCCTTTTCTTTCAACCTGCAAAGTTTTCTTTCTCATGTAATTAGGATGCATTTATTTATCGCTGTACCCAATGCTAGAACAATGGCTTCAAACTCAACTGTTACAGTGACCAAACTGATAAATGAAAGAAGTGAAGTGGGCCAGGTAGAAGGGAGTAGTGGGGACTGTGGCAGATTAGAGGGTGCATGCCCCATTTTTGGGGAAAAGAGCCTGCTCACCTTGGGAAGAGTGACATTTCAGAACATAGTCAAGGTGGGGTCACATCTCCTGGCTTTTACAGGGGAGCTGAAACTCTGGATTTTTAGGTTAATTTTCTATTTAAGTGTTAGCAAGTGATTCATATATTTTCCAAAACAATATGGCCGCCAACAGTGAAATTTTGCTGGCTGCCCTGGGGCAGCTGTTTTACAGATGTGGCTTTAGAACATCCAGGCATTACCCAAGGGGACTGAGCTTCAAAATTGTCCAATTTGGGCATTCTCCTAATGGAGGGCTTTCTCTCTCTTAGTGACTGTTGCCATACACGTCCCATGGATATAATAGTGCCCTGATTTTACTGTGTACTTGATAGTTCCCTAAGAGCTTTTGCACATAATTGCTTATTAATCTTTAACAATAACCCTGAGATTTGGCAGAGCTAACATTATCTTTACTTTCAAGATGAGGAAACTGAAACTAACAAGGTTTAAATGACTTGCCTAAATATTATAACAAAAATGAGGCAGAAGTGTATCATGGATTCATAGCTTCTGACACCCTGCTCAGGACACTTCTTACTCACTTCAGTCTTTGGAGAACTGTGAATAGTTTAAATATATAATATATTGTGAAATCTTAGCACTCAAGCCCTCCTTGGAAATCATTAAAAACTCACTTCCGTTTCCTGGGAAGTAAACATTGTGCTATTTTACAAAAGGAAGAAAGGGACTCAGGTTCAATCATCGTGGGAATGTTGTCAGTTTCAAATTGTATTTCTTGTCTTTGTATTTCCCAGTTCGATACTCAACTGGCTAGAATTTTATGTTTATTGTTATTCTCTGCTGTGATTCTAAATGTAGCATCTTCCTTGACAAGAGAAATCATTTTAAGCATATAGTGAATGCCTAGTGCATAGTAACAATTGTCAATCAACCAGAGAAGATAAATTAAGACTCATCTTCGCATGTGATAATCATGAGAGGAATGCACAATCTATCACAAGTAAGGTGAATATTCATAAGAATTTTAAAATAAAATTAATGCATGCGTATGGCAAAAAAATGAACAAGAAAAGAAAAACAAGGGATGGAGAAGAGATGTCTTGGTCTGAGTTCTTCTTGTCAGTTGATTCTAATATAACGGCTTCTGGGAAGGTAGTTTATTTGGGAGGTGATTGTACAGAGAAGGGAGAGATAGAAAACATTAAAAGGGAAAGAAGAGAAATTAATGTAATAGGGGTATTATTGAGTTGGTCCCCACCTTGGGCAGCTGCATGCAGCTCAATCACACAAAGATTTTGTGAGGAGTCTATATAATGTCTCTTAGAATGATCTGACCAAGGATTGTCTGGAGAAGCATTTGCCCAATGACCTCCACACTCTATAGGTTGCACATCCATGCATGAGAGAGCCTCCCACCAGTATGGAGCTCTGTGGCAGCATCAGATAAGCACAGAGTATGAAGGGCAAGTCATTGAAGATGATGTGCCTTTAAGGTAAGGAACCATGTGTGAAGTGACTTGAAGCCTGCACAAAATGTTCACCATGGGTGGGCTAGTTGGTTGAACATCTCACTCTTGGTTTTGGCTCAGGTCGTTGGTTGATTGATTGAACCCATACTCCACGGAGTCTGCTTGAGATTCTCTCTCTCCCTCTCCCTCTGACCCTCCCACTCTCACTCTCTAAAATAAATAAATTAATTAAAATTAAAAAAAAAAAAGATCACCCTGGGCATGGCTGGAAACAAATGTGTTAGGCTCTGTTAGGCTCTGCACAAGAGGTGTCTGATGCAAGATCTTGAAAATAAGAACGACAGTGCTCCATTTGGCTATTTTGGTCTTCAGTCTTACGGTGGGCGGTATATCATATAATTCTAAATCATATAAATATTTTACTATTTCTCAATGGATCAACTTTACCCACTACTTCCATACCTTCCTCTAAGTTGTTGTTATCTTCAGTTATTTTACTGGTGACTTTGTAGTTTAAATAATTTACTGAAATGCACGATTTCCTTCTTTTTTAGTGATTTCTTACTTTATTAAATTTCAACAGTTCATTTTGACTTTGTAGTAAGTTGAGATTTCTTTTACTGCTACCATTGCCTTCGTCTGTTTCACTGCATATTTGCCTCCTGCAGTTAATAAGCATGCTTTTTATTGTTTACAGCATCAAAGATGATAGCCTTTAGATTCCATTCTATGCCCTTATGTTGTCTGTGCTTTTTCTACAGTTCGATTCTAAGAGTTGCTAATAAACAGCCTTTAACTATTTTGCCTACATAAATGTCACTCTGTGCAAAGCTGAGTGATATTCTAGGATCATATTTTTCTCAATCAATCCAAAATCATGACCCTTGTATGACCTGAGAAAGAATGTTTCTAGCATTAAGGTTCAAATGAGTATCTTTCTTACATGCCATCAGAATCTGAAAATCATGCCATGTGGACTTTACTCCATGCATGTGCATGTGTGTGTATGTATATTTTTCTGGAGTTTCTAATTGTCTTTCATTTCTTTCTGTGGAAAGAAAAAAAATGTCTTATTCACCATATCACTTCCAGTCTCTTAATCATTCTATCTATGGAATGGTGTTTATTCCTTACGTTTCTTTTTTTAGACCTTTTCAGTGTTGTTTTCTTTTTTTTTTTTTAATTTTTATTTATTTGACAGAGAGAGAGAGAGACAGCGAGAGAGGGAACACAAGCGGGGGTGGGGTGGGAGAGGGAGAAGCAGGCTTCCCACGGAGCAGGGAGCCCGATGCAGGGCTCGATCCCAGGACCCTGGGATCATGACCTGAGCCAAAGGCAGACGCTTAACGACTGAGCCACTCAGGCGCCCCATCAGTGCTGTTTTCTTGATGTAATTTTGACCAATTATGTTTTGTCCTTAGTCCACTTTGAAGATCTTCAGATTGTATTTACTGTACTTCTATGTTACATCAGGAATTTCATGGATCTCCTATTTTCCCTTTCTTGATTTTGACTGAATTTGCCTGTTTCAATATGTTCTCAAGGAGCTCAGAAATAGTTTTGGCAAGAATTCTTATATGTCTTAGACATCTCAAAATGCATTTTTTTGCACTCATATTTGATTTTTGATTGATGATATAGCTTGTCTGAAAATCTAGTTCAAAATAATTTTCCCCAGTTCTTTGAAAGTACTGCCCCATTGTCTTCATGCATCAAGTTTTCTAAGTGAGAGGTCTAATGCTACTCTAATTCTTGGTGGTTTTTTGTTTGTTCATTTGTTTCTGTATGAAATCTCTTCCCCCAGCCTCTACTGTGGAAACTTTTAGGATCTTCTATTTCTTTACCCCTGTATTTCGGAACATTTAAAACAAAACATCTTCTAATTCATTGCCCAAGAGCTGCTCTTTATAATAGGACACTTGTTCATGAATCTGTTTTTGATATTTGCTTGAAAATTTCCTTTTATTTCAGCCAGAATCCACTGTGGCTTGAATCCTATGGGCTCCTAATTTAAATACCACATTATAAATGATGTGGTACAGAGGGAATTTCTATGCTTGGCACTGTGAACTCTTTGCAGTCCTATTTTTCATGGTTACTGTTGGAACAGTAACTTCGATTGAAGCCTGGATGACGTTTGTCCATGAACTCGTTCTTGCTTGGGTACTTTTACTCAACATGGCTCTTATAGCGCCACGCTGGAGAAGACCAGTCAAGGAAGGGCGAGCACAGCCTTATAAGTTAAACGGCAGAATGAAGCTCCACCTTGACCTAAGCTGCAAGAGCCAGAACCAACCGCTGAGCCAGCCTTTTGTGTGTAGCCAGGCCTCAAATGTGTTATAATTTTATTTATTCTTCTCAAGCCTGGAATACACTTTAGTTTTTAATCTAAAAACAAAAGATGTACGTGTGTCTTCCGAATCTGCTTGGCACTCAGAAGTCCCTGTGAGTCCAAAGACACATGACTTATCATGGTTCATTTTTCTTCCTTTTTTCCCCCCCATAAAAATATGATGCAGAGTCAACACTCACACCAACAAGTTTAACTTTCTCCCATCAGTTTATTTCGATCTCTTTAGAGAACATCTCTCTGACACATTTGCTTGGACTGCAAATTACCACCATGGGTTGCTATTGCTCTGCATATGGGGAGGGAAGGAAAATTGCAGAGGTTTTACTTTTTTAGTCTACCTGTTTTTAACTCCTGCTTCTGCCCCTGCTTTGGAGCCTGGGGTGTCTAGAGAGTAGCAAGAAGACTGAATTTTGCCCCCCCTTCTCCCCCCACAGCCTGCACCAAGGCATATTCCTCACTTCCTTCACTCTCAACATGCTTCTCCACAATTCTATCTTCCAGAAATTTGTGGAACTCCCTAACAGGCTTTGGTCCTCCGCCCAAACTAATCCTCTCCCCTTGCTGGGTTTAATTCCCTTGAGGTTGTTTCTTCTGGCATCTTTTTAGGAAGCTGAAGTCATGTCTATTTATATGTTTGTTTTAATTTCCTAATACAAACTGAAACCCTTTCTTCCCCACATTTAATTTTTCCTTGAAAGACACTGACTTCATGTGGGTTTTCACTACTGTCTTGATAATAGAGATATTGGTATTCACTCTTGAGAGGGAAATAGATGTGATGGTTAGGAAGACAACCAGCGCCTTTTCTAATTGTTTCTTTTTTCATGCAAATGCTAACAAAATACTTTTCACCCCTCCTGCAAAAGATTTGATATCCTTGTAGTGCATGGGAATATTTTTGATTTATGAGCTCTGTGTAAAAGGAGAGAAAAATGTAAAATTAAATGGTAATGTTTTACAAAAGTTATTGTTATGTGGTGAGCCTGTTTTTCTGTCAGCTGGGAGTCTTGTGTAGATAATAAATCCCCATCAGTGATTTAGCATGTATAAAACACATCAATCCTTTTTATTATATTTTGTGAGCCTTGACATTTATGATAATTTCCCCATATCTACTTAAAACTCTTTCTCTTATGATTGCATTATTAAAGTGGATTTTTTTGCCCTTGTTGGCTTATCTCATTAGCATGTGTTTATCATATATTTTCAGGGTAATTACCATTTTGGAATAATGCACGCAACATTAAATGGATTCCCTAGTTTTAAAAGGTGTCAAGATAAAGGCAGCAGCGTTCACCCCTCCCCTCTCTAATCCCCATCCCCTTGAAAGACTACAAAAGACATTTTGATTTCTTGTCACTTGGGTCAATTGGATAATGGCAAGGATAATATGCCCCCCTACTGTGTGTCCACAGTTGGTCCTGGTAGGAAAAAGAAACGATGGGAACATATTTCTACAGTATTCTCATTTTCAATGCTTCTGTGGTCCATCAGTCAGGGTCCTGATTTCTGGACTTCAGTATGGACAGTATCCTAATTGCAATTTGTATGTGAGGGGGAAATCTTATGTTTCTGGTTTTTTTTTAATCCTCTCTGAGTCAGAATGACAGTTTGATATGAAAGTACAATTTAGGGGAAGGATGATTTTTGAGTTTCTAATTATTAACTAAAGTGATAAGCAATACTCCTATTTGGTCAGTGTCCAGATAATTAAAATGGCTCCCCCTTTCTCCATTCATAAACTTACATATATGAAGCTGGAGCTTCCACTCTCTGCCATCATGAAAGAGATCACTGGAAGTTGTTGATGTACCTTCTGAGCTGTCAAAATACTACCAAAGAACACTCTAGGTATATTTTACCATTACATTTGTACAGCTTAGCACTAGATTATTTGAGATCTGTTATCAATTTGTGGCATTGTTGGCATTTGTCAGTTTATCAGAGTGAATCAGAACTGAGTTTTAATGCCTTCTCTCTGTTCCTTCTTTATAGTGTTTTTCTTGTCATTGTTTGTTGTGGTTCCATTAGAAATCTTGGATTAGTTTTTTTTTAAGTAACATAAATTACAGAGAATAATTTCAGCCTGTAACATAGATTTGGTTATAATCTTGTTGGAGACACAGCATTTGAAGAACCAAATTTAAAAATAATGATCTATCCATACACAAGGATGAGAATATCTTCAATTTAGAATATGAGAATTGTTGGTTTGATAATAGCCAATAAATATATTTATTTAGAATATGAGACTTGTTGGTTTGATAATAGTCAATAAATATATTTATCATGATGTTTTTAATTCTTGCAAAAGTCCAAAGCATATGTATAACTTTCTAATTTAGGGGGTCTGCAAAGCAAGAGAACAGAGTGAGAGTGGCAGACTAATATATTCATTTGACAAATTTCTACTGAAGGCCTCCCTTGGTCTAGGCACTCTGGTAGGTACTGAAAATATAAAGGCAAACACTGGATCCTGCTTCCAAAAAGTTACAGTTCAGTGGAGCAGACAGATGAAATAGAACTAGGAAAATGAGTAAGAATAACCACGACATGTGAATGAAATGAAGAAAACAAATAATGGTTAATACTTGGTAAAGTAGTGATGGTGTAAGCTGATTTTTAAATATAGAGTGATCTGCAAAAGACTATAAAGAAATCAGACTGAAGCTGAGATACAAAGGTTGAGAAGCAGTCAGCGAGGTGAGAGGCAAATGCAAAGGTGGGGAGACAGGGCTGAGTTTGAAATTTTAGTGGACTTCTTAGAAGCTGTTTTGACTCGTATATATGAGCAAAGAGGGAAGAAAGACGGGGATGAGATCAGCGCGGAGGGGAGGGAATACTTGACAGTTGGAGAGGCTGAATATACAAACGGACAATGGCCAGATCATATATAAAAACAGAACTTTGACCCTACAACTGACCCCTTATCTATAATAAACACCCCAGGAAGTCCAGCCTGCTACCAATCAGACTTGCAGGAAGCCAGATTGCTATCTCCAGAGACAATCCCAGAGGCTCAATGATAACTTCCGTAATGATTGGCCCCAAATGGCCGGGACTTTAACTGGCAGTGCTCCTAACTTTTGTTCTCACTTCCAACTTAGGACCAACCAGAGAAAGCCAACCGAACCAATTAAATAGGATGCCTCCCTTCTAGTTAGACTCCCTGTAGTGTCCCCATGCCCACAGTCTACAAGAAGGCACAGAAACCCGTCCTTTTTCCATCATAAAGCCTTCCCACTCCTCCACCAGCTGGAGTCTCTACCAAAATGCAAGTGATGGTGGCCGACTCCCTTGCTCCCTTGCTGGAGCAAGGGCAGAATAAATAGCCCTACTTTGCTCATAGGGTTGGTTGGTCATCTTTGTTGATGTCCACACTTTAGAGGTGAGAGTAAAGAATCTGAAGTTTGTTCTCAGTGCAGTGGGAAACCCTGGAAGGATTTTAAGCAGGGGAGTGACATGATCGGAATGACACCTTGAGCTCATTTGTGCGGGTATGTTCGGAACAGATTGTACTGGGGTAACAGAAGACAGGAGAGAGACATAATGGGAGGTTACTGTGGTGGTTTGGGTAAGAGGAGATCTGGCGAAGGCTGATGGCCATAGTAGAAATGGAGAAAATTGGCTGGTTGTGAAATATATATATTTGAGGTGCAATCATCCATTTATAGGAACAGAAAGTAAACAATTTGATGAGTCACTTCTTGGGAGTCGGACTATGTTCATGAGATCTATTTAAGCTGGTTACAGTTAGAAAGGACTGGGGAACTAGTTAGTATTCATGAGTCGTGTGGCATCTGAAATAATCGGAATTTCAGGAACTTTCGACTTAAGGTCTAATCAGGTTTCTACTCCCTGTTTGTGTTCACTGTTCTGGTTCCGTGCTTGACTCCACCTCTATTTCTGACCTTTTCTCTAGTCCTACTGTGCTTCGAAGCCCCAGGTGGTCCACATGACCTAAAGCAATCCATGGACGGCATCGTAATTTAGTATCTCAGCAGAGAAATATGCCCCCTGGCCCGGCTTCTGTGGAGCCAGTTATACATGCCTCTCTGAAAGTGTCCTTGATAAATACCAATAAGAAAACACTAATGAAGAGACAAACTCTCAAACCTATTTTCTTTTGCTGAGGGTTAAAAAAATATATCTACCTTGAGTCCTGAAATCCAGGAGGATTCTCATTAGCATTTCTGCTCTGTCTTTCATCTCTGAGGAACTAAATCCTGCAGCTTATTTGCCCAAATTGATATGGGAAGGAAGATTCAGAATGGGAATAAGTGAGTAAAGAGGCAGCTGGAAATGCCAAGGGAAATATCAGATAATATTTTATTGCTTAAAGAATTCGTTCAACAAATACTGTGCTAAGCTTATGTGTTAAGTACTGATCTTGGCACTGGGGATATAGTGGTAAATAAGATGGGCTAAATTCCTAATCTTGTGGCATTTACATACTAACAAATATATAAACAACTGAAAACATGTAAGTAAATACATAGATACGTTATCATTTAGATAACGCAGAGTTACTGTTCCAGAGAAAGGGTAATTGAGAAGGACCTAGCTGAGAGGGTGAATACAGTTTATCTACAGCATAGAATCAACTCAGCGATCGAAAGGACGTTTATAGAACATTAAAAGAGATGTGATATCATTGCTCTTCAGTGAAATACAAGTCCAAACTATAATGAGATACCATTTCATATCCAAAAGAATGGATAAAATAAGTAATATTGAGAATACCTAATGTCAGTGAGGATCTGAAATTACTGGAATGTGTCATGTTTTGTTGGGGGGGAGGTTGTACAGTGATATATCCACTTTGAAAAACTGGCAGGTTGCTATGAAGCTAAATGTATACCTACCCAATGAGTCAGAAATAAGAAAATATGTCCACAATAAGACTTGTACAAAAATGTCCATAGCATCCAGGGCCCTGGGGTGGCTCAGTCAGTTGAGCTTCAGACTCTTGGTTTTGACTCAGGTCATGATCTCCAGGCCCTGGGATCGAGCCCCATGTGGGGCTCCAGGCTCAGCAGGAAGTCTGTATGGGATTCTTTCTCTCCCTTTCCCCTTGCCCTTCCCCTCCAGCTCGCACACGGACACACATACTTTCTCTCTAATATAAATAAATACATCTTTAAAAACAATTTTCTTAACATCCTTAAACATAGAAACAACCATGTGTCCACCAACAGAAGAAAGTGCAAATTAACTTTAGTGTATCCATACAAGGGAATACTCCTTACTTATAAAACAGAACTATGATTTCAACAACATGAATGAATCTTAAAAACAGATTGAACTGGGTGCCTGGGTAGCTCAGTCAGTTAAATGTCTGTCTTCGGCTCAGGTCGTGATCCCAGGGTCCTAGGATGGAGTCCCACATCAGGCTCCCTGATCAACGGGGAGCCTACTTCTCCCTCTACCCCTCCCCACTCCCCCTGCTCATGCTCTCTCTCTCTCTCAAATAAATAAATAAAATCTTAAAAAAAAAAAAACCCAAACAGGTTGAACTAAGGAAGCCAGACACAAAAGAATGCATGCTCTATGATTCTGTTTATGTGAAATCCAAGTGCAGGCGAATGTATTCTATAGTCATAAAAATCAGAAGGTTGGTACCTCTGAGGCGGTAGTGGTGGTAATTGAGTGGAAACAGGCATAAGGGAACTTTCTGTATTTTGATTTACATTTTCGGTATATGAGTATATAAAAATAGCAAAAGTCACTGAGCTGTGCATTTTTATTGTATATGAAATAGTCCATTATAGTAATAGAGTGCAATAAACTAAAATAAAGTAGATTTGGAAAAGGAAAATGATTTATAGAAGGGGAAATGTTTGCTATATACTTACTGTCAATAAATAAGAGAGCTACAAATTTGTGTGTAGGGTATGATCTAATCCTTATCTATGTAAAATGCATGGAAGAAATGAGTCCAGAGGAAATTCACCGCACTGTTAACAACCATGATCAACAATGTTCCTGGTAGGGTTATGGATGATTGTTACTAAGCATCGTTATGACAAGTAGTTGATCAGTTAATTTAAACTCTGTTGAAGCAGAGAATCAAAAGAAAAATACATACGTATCATAAATATTTTATTTAGACTTTCAAGCAATAAATATTTATTTATTTCCTGGACTTTTCCTGAAGGATACAGGCCCAAATAAATTTTATTTATTGATTGATTTTTTTTTCTTTAGTAAAGTTTTGCTAATTGGACGCCACATTTTTTTTTTCTTATAAAAACGGCCCCACTTTGACTTCTTTAGTAGGGCTTACAGAGGTTTTGGAAACAATCTGACTGCAGATTGTTATGATAAAAAAAGTTATTATACCCACACTTAATTCAACAGCAAATTTTAATTACTTATCTTTATCGAGTCTTTCCTAAGAATTCAAATTATTTTTATAGACTCAACAGCTCTCTTTTCGTACTCATATTTTCTTGGTTTATGTGATGTTTAATTATACTTTATAAACACATTAATAGGTACAACTGGCATAAATGAGTTTGTGAATAAATAACTTATTCTGGCAAGCATACAAATCTACCTATGAGGGGAGACGTTGTGAATATGTCAGAGAGAGACCCCCTGGCCACAAGGAAATTAGGTATGTCCTGGGCAGTATTTTTAACAGAGAAAATGGAGAATGTTGAATAATATAGCAAGTCTGTTACGTGGATATCAGTTAAGAGAATTCTACTAAACTTTTCCTATTTCCCACATTCATCAAATAATTTGCCAATCAAAAAAAGCCAACATTTACATTATGTAAAGTTTATATTCTTAGCAACAAGAAAATTAATAAAACAAGTAAAAACCATTTTAAAGATGCTTCTCTGAGAGAATTCTCTAAATTTTGAAACTGTGAGATTACCTCATGTTCCTAGGACTCATTTGACATATTTTTACCTCTGAATTTTGGGAAAGGGAAAGAGGAAAAGGAGAATATTGGCAAATCCTCTAGAACCTGAGTGCAGACTTTTCAAGGAGGGGAATCTGGGGTTCTGCCCTAAAGACAGCTTTGGGAGGATGGCCATTGGGAAATATGGAAACATATCAGCCCAGGGCCAGTGTGTGAATTTGTCGGTGCTTTGGGCCACAGCAGCAGAACGCGGTACAAAGTGACAAGCAATTCATGGTGGACCAGGCCTTCACTGTGCTTCCTCGTGGACTTCTAGAACTTAACATTTATGAGCCTAAATCCTGACTTACAAATTTCAAGTACAGTTATTCAACTTAGAGGTGCTATTGTGTGGGTTAAATGAGGTAGTTTATGTAAACCAGTTTAGAAAAGTGCCCAGTGTGCTGGAAATGTTCAAAAAAGCCATTCTTATCCCTAAATCCTACTCCATCCTAAATAACCCTTAAAAGTGTTGTCCAAGGCAGATGGGGAGTGACTCTCGATGTTTTATTTGTGACTGTTCTATAAGGATACCCTTCGCATGTCCCTGAGAAATACAGGTGAACTTTCTCATTGCTAAAACCTATGGAAACAGGAATTTTTGAGCAGGTGAGAGAAATCAGGGCACGTGCACATAGGTTTCTCTCTCTGCTCCTGTTTACTGATCAATTCAGCGCCCCACTGAGGCTTCCTGCCTCCACTACACTAGCACTCTCCTTTCCCCAAGTCACATTCAATGGCTTCCTATCACTAAGTCTGTGGACAATTTTAGTGCTTATTTTATTTCCCTCTTAATGACATCTGAGAGTTTTGATTACCCTTATCTTTTTAACTCTTTCTATCTTTTGGCTTCTATAACAATTCTTATTTCTGCTTAACTTCCTGTCCTCCTGTGGCTACATTTTAATCTTGTATTGACAGTGCTTTCTTGTACCATCTCCGTAATACTGTTATTTGTCAGGCATCTTTACTACCCCTCGCATGTCCTTATTTTTCTGTCTTTGAATGAGTTTACCTGTTGCCATAGCTTCAGTAATCCCATGATTTCTGATAACACCCAAAGCCTGCTGTTAACCGGAGATTAATTTTAGAATTTAAGATCCCTATATCTCCCTGCCTACTGGGCTCACAACATAGATGTCTCATTGGTTGATTGAAACATAGTCTCATTTCTCAGCTCCATCTCCATCCACCTACTTTATGAAAGTAGCACCTCTTCCTGTATTCCCTATTTTGTTGAATGACAAATCAACAAATGACTATCCAAGACAGGAATCAGAGAGTTCTTAATCTGCAACTAAACAACCAAGAAGCCAAACTGATTTACTTCTGTACTTACTGTCTCTACCTACCAGAGTTCACAATTTCAGGCATCCACCTCACCTCAGTGTAACTCAGGAATCTACTCTGATGAGCCTAAACCAATTGTTTTCTCATCCCCAGCCCTACCTCTTTCCGTTTTGACTTCCTATTTGAGTAAGAGCCTTCAAGGACCTCAAGCCTTCCTGTTGCTTATGTTTCTCAGGTTAAACACATTGGCATTCTTTTTTCTGCAGTAGAGTTAGCAGGATTCAGTAACTTGGCGCTTAGTATTGCTATTTGTGCTATTTACACTGCGATTTTCTTGATGAGAGTGTACTGGGATATTTAATACTAGAGTTGGCCTCTAAACTCCATCCTGCCTACATTTCAAATTGATAGCTCTTTGTGGTATAGATAAATCTTATAATCATGTGACTAAACCCAGCTGTGCTTTTAGATCCTCTATCAATAAAAAGTTTCTAATTGTGATAGAATGTTTCAGAATTCCTGTAGAGTTACAGTTTAATGAGTTTGTCTGAAGACTATGATGAATTCCTGTACATGAGTTTGTACACATGTTACTTGGGTAGTATTTTATTTTAACCAAATCATACAGTATTTGGTTAAAATAAAAACTGTGTTGCAAAGCAAACAGAGTTATGTCAAAGACTAAGAATATATTTGAGGATTTCTGCTTTAGAATAAAGAGCTTGGCAATTAAATTAGCTCTGTGTTTTCCAAATACAATTCGTGCTAAGTATTGATTCTGTAGCCTTGAATGTGACCAAAGGCTGAATCAGAGTCAGGAAAGTAGTTAAACTATTTGAAAAGATGGCCCATATTACAGAGAGAAATGGAAAGAATATTTGTTCTTCCATTTTAATTGCTTTTGACATGGGAAACAAATCTTATTTCTATCTCAGATTGTTAGCCATTGAGGATTTTTAAGAAAGCCTTAGAAAAATAAGAGAAAAATTTTAACATTTTTTTTGAAAAACTAAGTTGTAACCTTCTCCCCAAGCTACTCATTTGCTTTTCATATGAAAAAAAAAATCGTATTGTTTCGAAGATGATGCTTAACTAATATTGAAAATATCCCAAGAAAGAATAATACCACATGTGAGTTTCCATTTCAAAAGAGGATGTCAGACTTAGTTGTTAAAAACGAAAACAAAACTTATTTATATTCAATTATCAGTCTGGAACTTTGGTGTTGTTGATGTGTGTGTGTGTGTGTGTGTGTGTGTGTGTGTGTGTGTGTGTGTTTGGTTGCCATGCCAATAACCTGCCCTGAGTCCACACATATCCATACATTAATTATGTATTAATTAATTATTGGCAAATTTCACTCATATTACAATCTCAATTATCTAAGAGGGATGATATTCATCATTATTGTGCACTTCTATGTTGACTTTGTCATTGAAATTAGACTTGGCCCAGTTCAATTAAAGTCTAGTGCCTGAAATCACCAACGGGAGAATGCTCAAGCTTCACATGCAAAACATTTTACTTACATAATCACAGAAATAATTTAAATTGAAATATCAATATAGCTTTCCTCATACCAAATGAGTAAGATGAAAAATATAAAATCCAACATATGTTAGGGTTTAAATAAATAGACACTGTTATATATTCAAGGTTGAAGTACACATTAGTACAGTAGTTTCAAAGACAGGCCAGAAATACCAAAAGCCTAACGAAATATTCGAACTTATAGGATTTAGCCCAAGGAAACAACCAGAAGTATGAAAAATAATTATGCATGAAACATAAAATAATACTATGTATGATTTTTTTAAAAAATTGGAAGTGATCTGAAGTTTGAATAATAGAGAATTGATCAAGTTAGTTATGTAACATCCACAAAAGCAATACTATTATATGTGGTATAATATGGCACAGTAAATAAAAGTATGAGTGTTTTTTGTTACTTTCTAAATTTTTTTGTTTGTTTTGTTTTAAGAGAGAGAGGAGGAGGAGGGGCAGAGGGAGGAGAGACTCTTAAGCAAGCTCCATGCCCAGTGTGGAACCCCATGCGGGCTTGATTTCACAATCCTGAGGTCATGACCTGAGCCAAAATCAAGAGTTGGATGCTTAACTGACTGAGCTACCCAGGTGCCCCTCTGATGAGATTTTAAGGTCAGATAAATAGTGATTGAACCTATAATGTGTTATTGTGTTCAATCATTGATTAAATTTGAGTTAAAAATCTATATATCTTTGGGGTGGTTTGGCTGGCTTAGTCAGTAGAGCACGTGACTCTTGATCTCCAGGTCATGAGTTCAAGCCCCATGTTGGGTGTAGAGATTACTTAAAAAGGAAGTCCATGTATCTTTTTAGAGGTTCCTCTACCTGCCCTATTGACAATGGACTCTTCCTAAACAGAAGTCATCACCTCTTCAGTGTGCTCCTATGAAAAGTATTGCAGTTGCAAAATATGACTCAGACTACAAGTTATATACACAGAGATAATACATATTTTATTTTATATATTAATGAACAATCTTTCTCATCAACCTCCACCTGCTGGTGAGCAGGAAAATAAATGTAACAATTTTGAATTTATTATTAAGCTTGAACCTAATAATTTAATCAATCTCTTTGGTAATTTCAGGAAGTATTTCAGATTTCTCTGTCTTTTGTCCTTCCCCAACACTTCTGCAACATGACCCCATGGGAGAGGCAGAATGTATGCCATATTATGGAAGGACGGGAGTCTGAGATTGCCAAACTCCTGATTTTTTACACTCCTTGGGTACTCAAGCTCAAAAAAACCAGCAAAGCCAGTAGTCATGGAGAAAGAAACAAAATTTCTGTGAGTCATTAAATGCAATAGAGATATGTGACATATCATATGAGTCATTGTTGTAGTCTACTGGGGCTGTCATAGCAAGGTACCACAGACTTGGTGGCTTAAGCAACAGAAATCTATTTTCTCACAGTTTTAAACGGAGGCTAGAAGTCCAAAATGAAGGTGTCAGCACGGTTGGCTTCTTCTGAGGCCTCTCTCATTGGCTGGTCGATGGCCATTTTCCTGTGTCTTTGCATGCTTTTCCCCTGTGTGTATCTGTGTCCTGATTGCCTTTTCTTATAGGGATCCTGGCCATATTGAATTACAGCCTGTCCATATGACTATATTTTGCCTTAATACTTCTTTAAGACCCTACTTCCAAATATAGTTGCAATCTGAGGTACAGGGGGTTAGAATTTCAATATATGAATTTTGGTGGACAAAATTCAGCCCAAAGCATTCATGGTCCTATGTTTTATGGGTATGAGATCCAGCACATACATTTGACAATAATTCAGAGCATATTTACCACCATGTAAGAGTATTGCCCAAATTTATAAGATACTGTCTGCCTGCCTCTGGGTGATGTTGAGCATGGAAAGATCAATGAGTATCTGCTGATCCCCTCATTTCTTCCAGTAAAATGGGTAAATTGTTCTTTGTCCAAAAGAAAAATGGTTTTTGAAATACCATTTAGTAAGTTCATGAATGCTGCTGCTGTTCACAGTTCAGAACAAGAATCATTCTCAATAGGGAAAATTGCTACCTCTCCATAATAGAAAGGGTTCAGTGTAATCGATTTGGCTATGTAGGTCCCCTGACAGCTGCCTATGGCTCATGTTTTTCTCTGTTACTGGCGTATGAGACGTACATTAGCCAGGTCTAGTTTTGTGAGGGAAAGTCCCAGTGCTAATCTTATACATGAACTCTGACTTGCCACCATGGCTACTTTGTAACACATTTAGCAAGCACTGGGATAGCCATACAAAGGTCATCTCACATCTACTTGTTTACTGGGAGCATCCTGCTTAGTGAGGGGTTTGAAGAGTGATTAACATGTAAGCATCGGTAGTCTCACACTATAGGCTCTTCCATCTACTTCTCTGAATTGTCTTTAATCCATTTTCTATCTTGTTTTTGAAAGGCCTTTGGCTATATATAGGCAACCTATTAGCCACTATATCTCTAATTATTGCTATAGATCTCTGCCTCAGGCCACATCTCCTTTCAGACAAAGTCAACCAAAAGCTCTACTGCTCAAAGATCAGCCCCCTCATTTCTCACTATGTTAAACATACGCTTACAACATGGCCCAATAATTCCACTCCTAAGTATCTACCCAAGACATCTGGAAGCACATGCCAATGTGATGATTTGTGCATGAGTGTTCTGAGTAACTTTATTCATAATAGCCAAAAACTGGAGACAACCCAAGGTCCATTGATAGGGAAGACATAAACAAATTATGATATAGGCATGCTATGAAATACTACTGAGCAACACAAATGAATGAACTGCTGATTCATACAGCAACATAGACAAACCGCACAGATGTTACGTTGGCATAAAACCAGACAGAAAAGAAGGTATACTGTGTGATTTCGTTTATATGAAGTGCTAGAACAAGCAAAACTAATCTAAAGTAATAGAAGTCACAGTAGTGGTTCCTTGTGGTAGGGAGTGGTCTTGGGGAGATGGGCTATGAAGTACACAGAACTTCTTTGGAATATAGGCATGTTATGTATCTTGATTGAGATGTTGGTTAACATGGACATTTGTCAAAACTCATCAACCTGTATACTTAAAATCTGTGGAATTTATTGCATGTGAATTATACCTTAATAATGTTGATTTAAAAATGAATTCTGTCCACTGGGGTTTCTCCCTCTTTCACTATCATTCAAGACGATCCGTGAGTGGGGCTATAATTACTACAAGAATGTATTTCCAGCTGATGCCAACATTTAATAAAGTGCCATCTGCAAACAAGGCTTGAATGATTTTCTTCCCAGTCATAGAGTTTCCCCCAAGGCCCTGTGTGTGGATTTGGGGAAAGATGGCTGTGTGACAGGCACAATGGGAGATGGATCCATCTGTTATGCAAAACATTTATGCCTTCATGACCTTCTCAGGCCCCATCTTGTGCCTGTTACTTCTACTTGGTAATGAGAAACTGCTGGGCGTTCAAAGTTTTGTGGATTGAAGCATCATACAATACCGAGTTCATTAGGAGTACCACAGATCATCAGCTACTGCTTGTTCATGTCCTTTGGGCATGTGTTCACTCCGTAGTAGAACTAGGAGCAGCCAGGCATTTTTTAAAAATGATTTGCTCGAAAGTGTGTAACTGGTTCAAAATCCAGGTATCACTGCTGTGATTCCCCTATCCAGTTGTGCAACAGACTCCATGCAGTATTCCTGTCTGCCTCAGAGACCTTAAGCACAGTGGGGCTCTCTGGTCATAAGGAGCAACTGGCAAACCTACGTGCCCTAGATAGATTTCTCTTCGTATAGGATATTCTCCATATTCACAGCTCTCCTGGTTACTCAGAAAACAGTATCAAACAGTGTCCTTGACTCTGGCATATGTTGTTCCTAAAACCCAAAGAGGGCCTTACATTTCTGTGCCACTTAGAAGTAGACAGTAAAATATGTCACTTCTGGATACATCGGAGGTTCAGTGATGGCAGGCCTTGACTTTTCTTTCAAATTATGTCTTGGATTCCAGAACCTAAGTGTGAATCCAAGATATCTAGAGTGTTTGTTGCTGCATGCTCTCCAAGTCCTATCAATGTGATGCTGTCCATATGCTGGAGCGATATAATATTGTATGAGAAATGAGGTGGTTGAAGTTTTGCAAACTGAATTATGACATAAAGCCAGAGAACTGATCAACCTTGGCGTAAGACCATAATCACGTATCATTGTCCCCTTATCTATATCCCTTCTAAATCAATCACTTTCTACCATGTTCCCGGGCATGTGCTCCTTTGATCTAGTAAACAGGCTGCATCTTCATTTTAGCAGATAAAGTTTACACAATCATCCCCTGTAATTTCCAAACTTTGATTTTTTTTTTTTTTTTTTTTTACAGTGGCTGTGCATGGGTTTAACATTTGGGTGTTCTTGCCTTTGTGCCCCTGTGCCAGCAGGAGACACTAACCCACTAACCCAGAGACTCAGGAGGCTGGCAGGTGATTAAGATGACCAGTCAAGTACATTGCACCAATGACCAATGTGTGTTCTATATCTCCATGTTGAAAATATATAGAAGCATGACCCAAGTGGTATAAGTGTAAGCCACATGTCTCACTATTACACTTGGTGATTCATAAAATTTTTACCTCTGTCCCTATAACTATTAGCTTGGCTGGTTTAGAATTCTTACTGCCCAAGGAATATGAAGGAACCCAGAGTTCAGCAATCTTAAGACTCCCAGCTCCTCCCCAGCTCACAGCTTCCTCTCCAGGAGAAAATTATAAGACTGCCTTAATATCTACTACCCCAAAGTCAGGGGTAAAGTACTGGGTTCATACTGGAAACTTGTTCTTTTTGCTTAGAGCAGAACATTTTAGTTCTCCCACAGATCTTTACATAGTTCCAGGACACTTGAACATCTGATATTCTAGTTCACAGAATATTAGAAACAGCAACACACTAATGGCATGAGGGAAATGGAGGAAAATGACTCATACTCTTCTGGTAATAGGCAAGAAAAATATTGCTAATACAAATTAAGAATTCAGGCTGTTTTCCATAGACTTTCTACGTGTTCTAAATACTCTGCAATAAATAGGTATTACTTTTATACCCATAAAAAAGGTATTATAAAAGTCTTCTCCAAAGGCTTCCCTGGTACTTTATATCTGGGAATATATCCTTTAGTTATTATTGAGATATATAGAGAAAAATACAAAATGAACATTGACAATTATGATCTTGAGACATAAAGCATCAACAGAGTTACATTTATTACCTTCTGTGTAAATATGCCAGCAAAGAGTGAAATATATTTTCAGCTGTTTTATGCAAGAGAAGTTTCTTTAAATATTTTTGAGGTTTAAAGTATGTTTTTATTTTATTTTGTGAATGTGCTTACACAAAAGAGTTCATTCTCCATTGATCATGGATAAATAGAGTATGATTGTATTCATTAAATTCTTAGTGTCCTGTGCTTGACCGGGGTGTGAAGAAGTGCTGTATTGGAGGTCGCTGTGTGTAGAAAAGTTCCTTGTCCCTCTTCACACTGGGCGAAGGAGATGGGTATAAGCACAGAAATAACTACTAATTTTAGGATGACTATAGGAACATAAGCAGTTGAGTCATACAAATAATAAATGATGTAAGATTAGTTAGGAGACAGATTTGGCTGCTGTAATAGAAGTCTAAAACAATAATGGCGGAAGCAAGATAGAATTTAAATCTCTTATACGAGCTCCAACGGCAACTCTGCTCTGTAAAGTCATCAGGTGTTTGGTCATCTCTTTTCATGCTCTGCCATCCTAATGGTTTGCTCTAGTCCATGTGGTCCAAAAGGGTATGCCCCTCCTCTAAAGTGTGTGACCCAGAAGTTAAATACATCATTTCCATTCACATTCCACCTGTCACATCTTAGTCCCACGTCACACCTACCTGCAAGGGAGGTTGGACAGTGTAGTCTTTCACCTGGGTGTTCATGTGCTCAGCTAGAAACAGGGAGTGCTGTTGTCATGGGAAGGAAGGGGAGAATGGGTATTGGAGGATGACCAGTAGTCTATTCCACAACTATTATGGCTGTAGCTGGTAAGAGAACCCTTCCTGGACATGTAACGCTTGGGCTTTGATGATTGAGTGGAGTCAGGGTTGAACCAAGTGAACAGCATGGAAATGTGCAAGGGATGGGAAAGATGCTGACAAGTTCATATGATATGTCAAGGCTAGTGTATCTGTCGAAAAGTTGTAACAGAGGGTTGAAAGATGAAAGTGGAAAAGCAAATTGCGTTTGTATCATAGGGGCTCCGAAAGCAGATTAAAGAAACAAAAAATATATATATAGACTGTCCATAAGAATATAAATATATTCTAATCTGGGAAATATTCTAAATGGAGCAAAGTTAAATGGAAAGTTACTTCAGTAAGATTCATTTGACTCTGGTGTGTTGTTTGGCCTGGTGAAGACACGGTGGGGTGCAACTGATCAGGCACGGACGGAGAAGGATATGAATTGGCTGGTAAAGCAGGGAGGTGTTTTCCTAATACAGAACTGGCGGGCCTTGCTCATTGCCCCCTGTTTTGGAGACAATGTAGGCATCATTGATGTCTCCAGGGTTTCAAGCCCAGTTGGCTGTGGGAGAGAGAAGTCTGGAGGGCAGCACATTTTAGGGAGAACATTATCAGCACAGCTGTAGTTTAAAGTGAGGGCACATTATCCAAGGAGAAACATCAAGAAGGAAATTAAGGATGTGTGGCTGGAGGATGTGGAGGATGTGTGCACACAGTACCTCCACCACCAGTCAGATGAAATGGGAATAGATATTCTGAACAAAAGGCTGGAATCGAAGGAATGTGGGCAGCGCTTTTACGCTCTTCATAAGCTCCTGTGCCCAGGGACTTAAAAGATGATGATGTCTGCACAGCAGGGAGGAAGAAAATTATATCTCGACGTAAAAGAGTCAGGATCCTGAAGGCAATTAGCGTGGAGACAGAAGGTGGCAAGCTGGTGCTGTCCATCATTCCCTTTTAAGCTTCCGCACGCAACCACACTTGAATGATGATGGTATCTTAACTTAGGGGCAGTGCAGCTCTGGTGGAGATACTGATCAGAGAAGAGCAGCGGAAGAAAAGCTGTCTACCCAGCCTCCTTCACTCTGGCTTTGGGAGCACTTGGCTACAAGACTTTGAATGAGGCTTACAGTAGTTACTTGAACATCATCCATTCACACCACCTCCTCCCTTGACATACACATTATAAACTAGGGACTGTGCTACCAAAAATATGCTATAGATGAATTCTTGATCATCTCAGTCCAAAATTGATGAGAGAAACATTTATCAATTATCCTTGATTGTTAAACAACAAATTTTTTTTCATAGAATTATGGCAAACTTATTTGGTGGTAAAATCAGACCTGAATTCTTGCAAGGATACTTGTCATCTTCTTTTTTTTTTTATTTGTAAAACCAAATTTGTGTGAACATTTGTATGTTTCATGGTAGAAATTACACTGTTTGATAATGAATAGTCACCCTATTGGTGGTGGTGTGACGCATGTCTGATATCCATGCCATATTATGTTTTCAAAATCCCCAAGGAATTCAGAATGCTGAAACACTTCTGTCTTTGAGGATTTGGGAGGAGGAACTGTGGATGTGTACCTTGTAGGTACACATCACCTATTAGTGTTATTAGTAGAAATAGAAATATGATCTGTCATTATATATAACATTATATTATACTTATATAATATAGAGGTGTATATTATATATAATGTTATATATTTTATATAATATATGTCATATATTTATATACATATGCATGCATATATATTTGTTAACATATACATATAAAATTTCCTCCTGTTGAGCTCTAGCTTTGGGTATAGTCTTGCTGAAAGTTGAGGAAATCCAGCAAACTCATTCCTTAAGTTAGTTCTCTTAGCCGCCTGTGAGGCCTGCCAGAGTCTTCAGAGATGCTCTTAATACACAGCGTTAACCAGGGAACAAATGATTGGGTCTGCAAAAGGGAACCTGGGATCATGGAGAAACTGTGTTCAGAATCCATGAGATGCACATTCCCCCTACCATTATTTCTTCCACCTACAAAAATACTCTCCCCTTTAGGTATTTCTGCTCCTCCACAAAACTAGTGTCCTCCAAGCAGTATGTTACATGTAACCCTCCTTTGTACCTGTGCTCAAGAATGCATTTTTTTCTTTTCCTTTTAAACTCAATTAATTAACATATAATGTATTATTGGTTTCATAGGTAGAGGTCAGTGATTCATCAGTCTTATATAACACCCAGTGCTCCTTACATCACGTGCCCTCCTTAATGTCAAGAATGCATTTTTATCAACCTGTTTATCTTAAGTTAAAAATGACCAGTAAGGCTTAGCTGTTATTTATTTTGAAATTTACATACCATGGCAAAATAGACATTAAATGAATCAATTATTACTACTTGTGGCATTTCAAGAATCAGTCATTTGGCTGGAGGAATTTTGGAAGGAGTGAGGTGAGCACCTCCTCTGTGTCCCTGAAACCATACCCTCATTAGGATCCTACTATTCTTAAGACCAAATCAAAGGAAACTGAGTATTAATGTGAATAATTTTTTGAAAATGTGGATGGCAACTTGGTGGATGAATTAAGTTTGATATAGTTCAGGGTTCTGATTATAAAGGAATAGTGAGTAATTTTATAGCTATGTAGTAATCTATATCTGCAGACATATCTCTATATGTATAATCTTTCTCTGTAAGGTTCTATCTATCTATCACGTGTTTGTGTGTATGTATGTGTGTGTGTGTGTATGTTGTTTGTCTCTGAAAAGCATCTCTGAGGATCATGTATGATGTCTGAGTACTTGCCAATACCATAAGCGGCAAATGAGCATAAAAGGAGAAGCTCATGTTCCAAGTTCTCACTTTCTGTGACTCTGTCTGAGAATGAAACGGCACAGACAGACCCTAGAGCTGTCAGAGGAAGGTGATCCACACGTCTGTCCTTTCAGGAGCATGGGAAGACAACTCTGCAAATCCTGCCATTACACCGAAATAGCCAAAAATGCAGTCACCCCTGCCTTTTGCAGCTGGGGAAGTTTGGAGTAATGAGTTGAAAAATCTGCTCAGAATTGAACAAAGGTTTGCACTTCACTTCACACATGAGCGAGCGAACATTTACCCTAGATCAATAACAGTTCAGCAAAGTGGTGAGTAGCACTCCACCATGCTTCCTAGCCCCCTCCAGCAAGGACCCTGCAGACCATAGTCTATTAAACTAATTTACTGGACGTGTTAGGAACATGCCTTTGACCTGGCTGTAGCGAGGAGTGTGGTGGGCGAGGTGTCCTGTGCCTGCCATGCTAGGCACAAGCAGTGCATCATCTGTCACTACCCTGCTGGCTATTACAGTGCATTTTGTAAGAACCATCACGCTTACATTTCAGACCTGCATGATGACTTTTTATTGTCCCTATTACCTGAAGTCTTAATTTACGCCTTTGCAGCTTTATGAAATACATTGTTTGCTTCATCTCTGTCATGGGCCTCCCTTAACATTCAAGGCGATATATTATCACCGATCACTGTGAGTCATAAGTTATCTCACATCCTGACAGAAAGAGCTTTTCTATCCCCTTGTTTTCTTGAGCCAGCACAGTATGTAGAATGGTTTGGGTGGTGGGTGGTGGGTGAGAGGAAGAGAAGGATTCTGTCAAGGATGTGATTAAGCAATGCCTGCGTGTCACGGTTTTTGTTCGTCAAAAATCTGTTCCTTTTTATTCTCTAGTTTAATAATTAGTTGCATTGTACAATGATGAGTATATAAAACTGTTCCAGTTATTTGATTTGACCATGAGATGAATAAATGGGAAAAAAAGCCTCAGACTTAAAATGAGGTTGTGGTGGAAATATTAATAGGGATCTGACTCAAAGAGATTTCCTATTGTTTTCTCCCTTCTCTTTTTTACACACATGGGCTAATTACTTGGAAGAGGAACACATTTCAAACGAAAGAAAGTTGTTACTGTTTAATTTAGTTTCAGGTACAACAACTAGACTCTACAGTTTAGGAAACCATATCATTAAACTGTAATGCAAAGAGAATTCTGAAGTCTTCTCCAAGCAAACATGAAAGCTTTCTAAATCTGAGAAGTATAGACTTCTATAAATCCTTTAAAAATGTTAATGAATAGTCGACTGTGGCTTTGTGATTGATAAGTTTCACAGTTCACTTTATGGACAGTTTAATTGTTTAGTATTTTTATGTGGGGAACTTACAAAAGGGAATATGCCGCTGTTCCTTGAGGAATTTCTGTTTATACCGAAGTATTTCATGTAATCCAATTATTTAGGGTGGGGAGAGGCACCAGAAATTGAGGAAAAAGCATCAGTTGTCTCTGATCTAGTCCTTCTTCATAGCATTTTATTGTTTTATAAGAAGATACATTCTGATGATTGATTTCTTCAGCAACTTCCTACTTAAGGGCCTAAAATTTGGGGTTTATCCTATTCCATGTTGGTCCTACATGATACCCAACAACCAATTTGATTAATTTAAGAAAACTGACAGATTGATCTAATTTAATTGGCCTAGACATTAACTGATTTAATTGGCAAACCAAGGATCTTTTAGGGGTGAAGAGTAACTAGACAGTACACAAGGGATGGGCATTTTTTTTTTAAGATTTTGTTTATTTATTTGAGAGAGAGAGAGACACAGCGAGAGAGGGAACACAAGCAGGGGGAGTGGCAGAGGGGAGCAGGGAGCCCGCTGCGGGGCTCGATCTCAGGACCCCGGGATCCTGACTGGAGCCGAAGGCAGACGCTTAACGACTGAGCCACCCGGGCGCCCAGGGGATGGGCATTTTTCCAGGACTTGAAGAATCGTATTCAAAAGAAGGTACTCAAAACAAGATATGCATCAGAACATGAAAAGACACACTGGAGACTATTTTTATTTGGCAAGCAGTGTGACTGACTTGAATTTGGGCCAACTAACTGTCCCTTAAAGATTCCTGAGAGAAACCAATGTGCCCATAAATCAAAGAGAGGAAGTCGGGGCTTATGGCAAGGACAAAACCTGGATGGAAGTTGGTATGGAATTTACTTTCTCCAATTTTTATTGGGCCTTTCTTTAAAAGAAAGGGAAAGCATGTTATTTTTGTTGTTGTTGCTGAGTTTGTCTGGTTCTGACAGGGGAATCTAAGCAGAATTTAATACATACATATATATAATATATATTTAAATATGTATATATATATTTATTTATTTTAAAGATTTCATTTATTTATTTTAGAGAGAGAGGGAGAGCGGGAAGGTGAGTGGGGGGAGGGGCAGAGGGAAAGAGAATCCCAAGCAGACTCCCTACTGAGCACGGAGCCTGATGTTGGGATTAATCTCACAACCCATGAGATCATAACCTGAGCTGAAATCACTGGTCGGATGCTTAACTGACTGAGCCACTTAGGCACCCCTGCTTTATATTATGTTTTGAAGATATTTTATAATGAACATACAGATTTTGAATTATCATCTTCCTGTTGTGCTGGGCACATGGTGAATCATGGTGAACTATTCTGTTTCTTTAGTTATTCTTCTTGCCTATTGTCAACTCTGTCTGCCTTGGTATGGTTGCTCCAGCTTTCTTTTGGCTAGCATATGCATGGTATATTTTTCCATTTTGGCTTACCATTTTGTTGTCCTCATATTTAAGGCACATTTCTTATAAGCAGCATGTGCCTTGCATTTTATTTTTATCCACCATGATAAATTTAGCCTTTTACTTGGAGTTATCTAGTCTTCAATTTCTTTTACTTTAGCTTTACTGAGACCACCACCATTTCTCCGTTTTCGAGTCTCAGATTCTGTCCTATGCCCAGAATTGATAAAGACCTCTGGGGAAAATGCAGCTACAGATAGTCTGTTCATGGTCTCCCCCAGGGTTTTTAGCTGGTGTGTATCTGAGCTCTGTCACCTTGGTGAGCTTTCTTCTTCTGTATACCAGAAGACTGCTTAAAATTTTCCTCTGTTTTTCAGAAATTTTTAGTATAGCTATAAAGCAACCAACCCTACTCTGTCTACTTCAACATTTGGCAGATGGCTTGAGGGGGAACGTAGCTGTGTGTTGAGGTCCTTCAAAGCCTCCCGTTCTATTACTGCTTTCCCGTAGCACCACCAAAAGCTCTGCTGACTTCACTGTCCCCAAGCAGTGACCCTCTATCTGGGCCAAGCCTGGATTGTCAGACTCTAGCATATGCTGAATGTCAACAATTTCCTCAGGGAACAGACAAGTACAGCTCATTAGCTCAACATCGAGAGTTTCCCCCTTGAACAAACTTTTAGCTCTCGAAATCTCATTGCTTCCACAGCTACGTGAGGGGTCATTTAACATATATAGTCAGAGCCAACCTTAATTAGTTGTTTTTGTGGAGTGCTTTTCCATTGGAACCTACTCCATCATCTCTCCGAATTTTCATTTAAACTAAAAGAATTTCTCCAGTTTAGAATTTATTTGTATGCCAAGGAATTTCACGATTACTGTAGAAAATTGGAAAATGCAGATAGGAAGACATTAAAGATGCTGTTTTGGTTATCTGCAGCTGTGTAACAAACTTCTTCAAATCTAAGAGGATTAAAAATCATTTTAGTTTTACTCACAGTTTTGTAGGTCTGATAATGTTCAGTTGACTACTTTGTATCCATTTTACCAGGTATCATTTTCAAGATGGCATCCTCATTCATGTACCTGGTGCTTGGTGAGACTTGCTCTGTTTTTCTCGCCACATGGTATCTTATCCTCCAGGGTTTTTCATAGTGTGGTGGCCTAAAGGTAGGTGATCTTCTTACTTAGTGACTCAGGGCTTCTGAGACTGCAAAAAAGGATGTCGATCCTCTTAAAAGCTGGCCTGAGAACCAGGATGACATTGCTTTCATCATACTCTATTGGTCAAAGTGGCCATGGGCCAGGTCAGGTTCAGCAGGTTCAACAACAGTGGAAATAGACTCTACTTCTCAATGGGAAGAATGTTAATTTGCAGCCATCTTTTATCTGCTATGGTCCATTCAGAGAATCGTTTGCAGTATCTTGGCAAAACAGAATAATAATAATAGCTAACATGCGTTGAGTACTTACATTGTGTATTGCTTCACTTACTCATTACTATAATGCTGAGGTAAGGACCTATGAATATATGAAATGTTTTCGTTAGAATTTTATTTTATTTTATTTTATACATCTATTTATAGTTGACCCTTGAACAAGGCAAGGGTTAGGAGTGCTGACCTTTACACCGTCAAAAATTTACACATAACTTTTGACTCCTCAAAAACTTAACTACTACTAGCCTACTGTTGACTGGAAGCCTTACTGATAGCATAAACAGTTGGGTTAACATGTATTCTGGATGTTATATGTATTATTTACTATATTCTTACAACAAAGTAAGCTGTGGAAAAGAACGTGTTATTAAGAAAATCATAAGGGAAATACATTTACAGTTCTGTACTGTATTTATCAAAAAGAATCCACATATAAGTGGACCTGTGTAATTGAAACCTATATTGCTCAAGAGTCAACTGTATTTAATTATACAAGTAAACATGAACACTTGCTTATTAGAGAAAAAGCTAAACTGATGTAGAAATTTATATCTTGGAGTGCCTGGGTGGCTCAGTGGGTTAAGCATCCGACTCTTGATTTTGACTCAGGTCATGATCTCAGGGTCATGAGATCGAGCCTCGCTGGGTCTGTGCACTGGGCATGGAGCCTGCTTAAGATTCTCTCTCTCCCTCTTCCTGTGCCCTCCCCCACCCCCGCTCCTATGCTCTTTCTCTCTCTGAAAAAAAAAAAAAGAAAAAAGAAATGTGTATCTTTTCTCAGAGATGAACATGGTCATTAATCTAGTGGGTATCCTTCTAGAACTCTCATGTCTGTGTATTTGCTACCATAGCCCACTTGACCCTGATACCTTTGGTGCCAGATGCACTTAGGCAGAAAATGTGGATTCAAAGAAAATGTGGTTCAAAGCTATGATCCAAACAAATGAAAATAAGAAAGCCTCCCCTTCACCACTTATTCACGTTTCTTCCCTTTCATCAGTAAAATATTGTTAGCTGTTCTACAGTACTTTGATGACTTTCAGATGCTTCAACTAACAACATGGTTTCTGGTCCCTAGAGACTATTTTGTTTCATCACCGTCATTGGTCTCTAAGGCATGTCAGAAGCATAGGTGACCAATGGAGTATTTCAAACAAGGGTAATGTCAAAAAGCTTGCCATCATATGTAAGTAAAATTTATCATCACTAAATTATTGAACAAGTCTTAGTGTTAAATAGCTCCCTTAGAAAAAATTGATTCTGAGCTTTCTGAGACTTTAATACATAATCTATTTATTTTTAGTGTGATTTACATATATAATGAGTTTTACCTTAACATTCTTATGTATAGAAGTATTCAAAAATTTCAGACTAACAAAGCACATAGAGGAAAGCAAAATTATTCATAGCATTATTTTGTTTTAGGATTGTAAGTCAGCACATGTTCAACAAGCCCGTGTCATCATGGCCCGGAGGGAATTGCCTTCACCAGATTCCTAAATAAGAGTTACATGCCTTCAGGCAAAACATAATTCTAATGGCCAGTTTTAGTTCTGATTCATGAAATCGAGGTTTGTATTGTTTTGTAAGGTATGTTATCAATCGTAAAACCCACTAGCAACGCTTCCTGCTGTGATGATTTTCAAAATTCAAATATCTGTGTCTCTGATTTGGTCTCCTTTAGTCATATGTCACTGTGAACTAGAACTAGACTTTGTTTCCAGGAGGCTGATCCTTTAATCTGAGCACTTGGTCTCACCTCCTTGGCCGTTCTTGGGTGTGCTCTCCGTCATTTATTTTCCTCCTTTTCTTGAATAGGCAAACTCTTTTCCTCTCTACAGGACTCCTCAGTTTTAAGTATTCCGTCTCTCTCCTCCCGAAGTCAAGTTTAATCTTTCTTCATGTCCACTGACTGTAGGTGTGTCTTTTACTTTCTCTTGCCTGTTGAATTTCCTGGAAGAGTTCACTAGCTGCTTCTGTTGCCTTTTGTTGCTCTACTCCTAGTTCAGTGTTCATTTGCAACACCAGGCTTCTCAACACTGTTGTTTGCCCCTGTGTGTGTGTGTGAGTGCACTTGTGTGCGTGCGTGTGAAAATCTATTTTCCTTTGTCTTTCGTGCCACGACTCCCACTCTCCTCTGATGGGACTTCTTCCTCTGTGATAGCTTTGCCGGCTCTGTGTATTGTCGGCCAGGAGTCTGTTCACAGAACTCTTCTCATCAAAAACACCACTCTCCTGGAATAAATTCATCCACTCTTAGTGCTCTCACTTCTATCTGACTAACACAACTTAAAAAAAATCTTAAAAAAAATAATTATGGACTTACAAGAAATTGCAAAAATAGAGAAGTTCCATGTACCCATCACCCAGCTTCTCCATTGGCTGCATCTTACATAATTTTAGTGCATTATCAAAACCAAGAAAATGAATGACACAAATGATTAATTAGACTGTATATCTTACTGGGACTTCACCACCTTTTCCATGCACTCATTTTCTTTTGCATGTCTTTGTGTATAATTTTATCATATTTTATCACATATATGGATTCATACGACTGCCATTATAATTAAGATGCAGAAATATTCCTTCATCACAAAGAACTCTCTTCTGCTGCCTCCTTATACTCACACTCCCCCTACTCTTCCCTAACCTTTGGCATTCATATGTCCACCCTCCATTGGTATAATTTTGTCATTTAACAGATTCCATATAAATGGAATTGTACAGTATACAACTTTTTTCGATTGGCTTTTTCACTTAGCAGAATATCTTTAAAATCCATCCAAGTTACCGTGTGTGTTAGTAGTTTTATTTTTTTCTTTTATACCGCTGAGTAGTAGTCCACTGTATGAATGTACCACGGATTGCTTCATCATTTATCCGTCGAAGGACATTTGGTAGATTTTAGCTCTTACAAATAAAAGCTGCTATGATCATTCATGCATAGGCTTCCTGTGAGTCTAAGTTTTCACTTCTCTAGAATGAATGCCCAGCAGTGACATTGCTAGGTCCCATCAGCAATGTGTGAGTGATTCAGTTTCTATACATCTACACTAGCATTTGATGGTACCACTATTTAATTTAATTAATTAATTAATTAATTTATTTATTTTTAAAGATTTTATTTATTTATTCATGAAAGACAGAGAGAGAGAGAGAGAGATAGGCAGAGGGAGAAGTAGGCTCTCAAAGAGCAGGGAGCCCGACATGGGACTCGATCCCAGGACCCTGGGATCATGACCTGAGCCGAAGGCAGACGCTTAACCATCCAAGCCACCCAGGCAGCCAGTACCACTATTTTAATTACCATGTTATAGAAGTGCCATGGTATCCTGTATTTTTAACTGGCTTTTCCTTAATGCCTAGCAATATTGAAGACCTTTGAATGTGTTCATTTGCCATCCATATATCTTCTTTGGTGAACTGTTCACCTTATCTGTTTTCTTACTGTTGGATTTAGGTAGTTCTTTGTATACTCTGGACATGAGTCCTCTGGTGGATATGCGGTTTGCAAATATTTTCTCCCAGTTGGTGACTTACCTTTTCAACTTCTTGACATAGACTTTTAAGAGTAAATGCTTTGTTTTTCTTTTCTTTTCTTTTTTTTTGTTTTTTCTTTTAATTTTGATGTGATCTAATTTATCAATATTTCTTTTTATGGATAGTGCTTTTGGTGTTGTATCTAAGAGCTCTTTGCCTAAGCCCATTGCAAAGATTTCCTCCTGTGTTCTCTTCTAAAAGTTTTATAGTTTTACATTCTGCATTTATATCTATGACCAGTTTTGAGTTAATTTTTTATGAGGTGTAAGGTTTTATTCAAGGATAGTTTGGCGGGGTGGCTATTGATGTCCAATAGTGTCAGCACCATTTGTTGAAAAGACAATCCTTCATCCACTGGATTGCTTTTTTACTCTTGTCAAACATCAATTGGACACATTTGTGTGGATCTATTCTGGGTTCTCTATTTTGCTCCATTGATCTACCTGTGTCTATTACTCTGCCAATACCACATGGTCTTGATTACTGCGCTATATAGTAAGTCTTAAAACTGAGTAGTGTGATGCTTTCCACTTTATTCTTTTTTTCAGTAGTGTTTAGCCGTTCTAGTTCCTTTGTCTTTCTGTATAAATTTTAATACATACTGGAATAACCCATCTTTAATCTTAACCCCTTATCTCTTGAGTGGAGTTGGCAGATTTAGCAAGAAAAATACAGAATGCCCAGTTAAGTCTGAATTTCAGGAAAATAGCAAGGAATTTTTAGTTTATGTATGCCTCACATATTTCAGGGAGCATACTTACACTAAACAGTTATTTGTTGTTTATCCCTGAAATTCAATTTTAATGGTTCATCTTGTATTTTATTTTTTTCTACCTTGTATTTTGTATTTTATCTACCCTTATGCCTCAGAAGAAAAGATCTGCATATCATGCAGATAATATCTTTTTAAAATTTTTATTTCCATCCCTTTTTCTTTTTTTAAAAAAGACTTATTTATTTATTTCAGAGAGAGAGGGAGAGTGCAAGCAGGGGGAGTGGCAGAGGGAGAGGGAGAGAGAATCTCAAGCAGACTCCATGCTGAGTGCAGAGCCTGACATGGGGCTGGATCTCAGGACCCTGAGCTGAAACCAAGCGTTGGTTGCTTCAACAACTGTGCCACCCAAGTGCCCCTTTATTTCCATCCTTATACTTGCATCTCTTTCTGAATTTCCCATCACATTTATGGCCTTACCACCCACCTCAGAGCCTAAGTTTAAAGATGAGACTTACCTTCAACTGATCTTATCTTCCACACCACATCTCATCAATCAACAAGTGTTTTGTGCTATTGAAGCATCTTGTAGGCATCTCCTGTCCTTTCTAATATCTATTTTTATGAATTTCTTCATTCTCATCATTTCTCTCTGGAATGCTGTCTTATCTTTCAGGGTCTTCCTTCTCCAGGCTTCCTCTGTATTGGCTTCCTCTCTACTCCTCTCCATATCATAGAATTTCTTACACCAGGGCCTTTAGTCTCCATCTTTTGGTGTCTCTACTTCTCTTTCTTCATTTTCACTTTCTAACCTCTTCTGCCTCCTTCCAGAGTTACTGTGTTTGGTAGTACCATGAGGGCAGGTATGTCTGGACTGGTGTTTCAGGATTAACGTCAGGGTCTAGATTATCAGGAGAGGGAGGCTGGTTTCATCGTGGCATGTAGTTGGGCCTGAGAGTCCACTGAGACTGAGGCTTTGCACACTAGGAGTCATAGATGAATGTATAAGTATCAATAGATATGAAGTGGGGAATGTCTAGGCAAGAAGCCCCACCATAGTGTAGGTTGAGATGTGGATATGTAAGAATGGTGTCATAGCATGGTCCAGTGAGCCTCATAATTCACAGAGCCCATCTTTGACACCAGCACTGTGTGGCAATAACAAAGGCAAAGGGCAAGTGGGAAAGAGGCTCATATGGTACCATGCATTATATTGTATTTGTTCTCTTCCCGTATTTTTTTCTGCAGCATGTTGCATTTGCCTTAGCAGAGCACTGTTTTGTTAACCAATTCATATATCTCCTGTTTCTTTAAAGAAGCACTTCCATCCTGATGACATAGCTAGAGTGTCAATATAGTCACTGATCAGCTTCTATAAATACATTGCCATGGATAGGGTCTGTGACATCAGGGTCATATTTCATATGCTAATCCTGCTGAAAACTCCTAGCTGCTTTGTTTGTATTTATCAGTAGCCACAACTGAACATTCTTTCCATGGCCATAGGTGGCTTTGCATTAATAGTTTGACTTTCCAGTGTGATTATCACTCAGGATCTTCTATTGCTGTTTTGCCCATCCATAGCATTTGAAGGAAGTATAAAAGAAAACCTGTTTGGGGCTGGTAGATATTACTTCTGATCAGGGTGCCACGAGGAAGACTGTCTCTCTTCAAACAACAAACTCATGATCTTCTCTTGCTGTTTTGCCAATCTACAGGATTTGAAGACTTTGTTTTTACATCTGTTTGGGGATGGTAGATACGACTTCTGATCAGAGGGCCACTGGGAAGGCTGTCTCTTTTAAAACAACAGAATGGCTTTGGTATATTCTTTCCCAGTTTTCTCCTTTGAAACTTCTTCCTCTGTCATATCTGAGATTAAGGCCAGTATCTGTACACATCAAAATCCTACTACAAATAGGGGGGAAGCCTCAGAGCATATTTTGGATTTTTCCCCCTATCTTTCTTGCTTTCTTTCTATTTGATTGTACCAGGCTGCATATCCAGAACCCTAACTACCTTTTGTTTGTATTCGGGGTTCAGGCACAACTGACCGTGTTTGGAAACTGTTAAGACAATCTCAGGAAGTTCTTTTTTGTGTCAGCTGCATAGCCTCCTAGAAAAGACAATGCACTATGTCTGATGCTGGAATTTAGAACTATCTGGGCAAAGCTGATGAGTTATTGGGTGGCCTGACAAAAGTCTGTTTGAAGGGGGAGCTGAAGAGGCTCCCAGGTAAGGCCATATCCTGAGGGAAGAGGGATCTAGCTTCATGAACTTGACCTACTGTCTCATCCTTTCTTTCCTGGAGGCAAGTGTAGACTGTGATTACAGCATTGTTCTGTTACATTAATCTATCTCCTGGCTATCTCTATAGAAGTGTGTTTAGGTTCTGTGGAGAGATACAGGTTAAAGTAAAAAATAAAGACTATAAAAGTAAAGTAAAAAGGAAGAAGAGCGTTTTAAGGAACTATGAAACCTATGGAAGACCAAGTTTTCTCAGGGTGCTCACTAATAGGGTAAAATGTCAAAACCACGAGATACTGTTTCTTATTTCATCTCAGACTTTCCGAAAACTCTTGCATTCTAAGGGCTCAGACCAAACACTAGACCAGAAGAGTGTGGGAGAAGCAGTAGTTGCTGAGACAGGGGCAGGAGGGCTGTGGAACCCACTGGAATGACACAGAATAAATCCGGTGACCTAGAAAATAATAAAGATGGGAAACTGTCTTCTTTGCCCAGTGTACTAACTGGGGCCACGGGCAAGTACTGCTGAGTCTCATAAGGTAGCATGGCTGCATGGGGATGGGGGATTATTCCTGAACCATTAGATTACGTTTAGTCAGTCTGGTCATTAGGGATATTTACAGACATTATGACTTACATTCGAAAAAAATGATAGTATGATAACCACATGAAAATAATAACTTTGGCCGGAATTACATTTTTTTTCAAGCCTGGGGGCAGTATATGGTAATTGTTTCATACAATATAATACAAAGCACAAGGTTGAGTCTAATCAAATTTGGCCACTTAGGCAATTATTCCTGTATACATTCTTGCGTTGATTTTCAAATGCTTTCATTCCATTTACATAAAAGAGTATCAGCAGATAAATTCACAGACCGCAGGTTTGAACAGATTTTATTCATTTCACATACAATAGCGAGAAAGCAGTGATTGGGTCAAGTGTCTGCCTTCATAGATGAGAAAGACTTGACTCAATGTATGGTCTGATGTGCATGCGTCAAGAGCACATTTGATTTTCGTCCATTTCTGCCTCCAACAACGTCCTCCATCCTAATAAGCAAGTAAGTTCTATGAATGACTTTGAAAAGTCAATCCATTCACATGAAAGAGGAGGGAAATAGGTTTCCATTCTTTGCCAAGTATTTCCTTACCTAGCTTTTATCTTCACATTCATTCTTGAAGTTGGCTTAGAAGGACAACTGTCTTTAGTAGAAAGAGAGAGAATTCCTTTGGAGTGAAAATGTATAGGTTTGAGACGCCGGTTGCCCAGTTTTCAGTGAGAAATTCTAGAGGGAATACAATCTCTTAACCTAAGGGAGAAAGGCTATTTGCAGTCATATTCATCTCTCACACACATGTATTAGCTTAATTTTCCTGTATTAATTATTTAAAGGCAAAAATGTCCCAAAAGAATGTGTTTGCTTCCTGCTGAATATTAAAACATTTTATACTACAATAATTTAAACAATATAATGCTGGCCTAAGACTAGACAAAGAGTTCTATGGAACAGAATAGAAAACCCAGCAGTAGAGCCAAGTAATATAAGAATCAAATAGAATTTTAAATTAATGGGGGAAAATGTGGATATTGTTAGCATAACAGGGTAGCTTTTATCTTAAAGAAAAATAAAACTAGACTCTTTAAGTGAGGATAAGTTCTAATGGATCAAAGGTTGAAAACAAACAGAAAACCACAAGAGTAATAGAAGAAGACGTGAGATGTTTTTTGTTTTTATTTATTTTTTTAAAGATTTTATTTCTTTATTTGTCAGTGAGAGAGCACAAGCAGGGGGAGGGGCAGGCAGAGGGAGAAGCAAACTCACCCTTGAGCAGGGAGCCCATTCGATCCCAGGATCATGACCTGAGCCGAAGGCAGACGTTTAACTGACTAAGCCACCAAGGTGTCCCTGAGATGTTTTTTAAATGTAATTCTAAATATGATTTAAAATATCCTGAGGCCATAAAATAAGATTGACATAAGTTCAAAAAAAAAATTCTGAAGGAATACCCTACACCAAAAACAAAGAAATAGGGACGGCTGGGTGGCTCAGTTGGTTAAGCATGTGCCTTTGGTTCAGGTCATGATCCCAGGGTCTGGGGATCAAGTCCCACATCAGGCTCCCTGCTCAGTGGGGAGTCTGCTTCTCCCTCTGCCTGCTGATCCCCCTGCTTGTGTTCTCTCTCTCTCTCTCTTAATCTCTCTCTCCCTCTGACAAATAAATAAATAGAATCTTAAAAAAAATGGTCAAAGGGAAAAGGGGGGAAATATTTGCAATTCATATTACAGACAAAGGGATGGCTTTGTTAATATTTTTGAGTTTGTCAACACCTAACAGATAAAAGCCAATAACCTAACCAAAAAATGGGCCAAGATTATAATCAGGTATGAAAGTATAAATGTATCTAAACCATGTAAACATAGAAAACTGCCCTCATAATAAGAGGAATGAAAATTAAAAGTATAATTTTTTAATTTAAGTGTAGTTGACACACAGTGTTACATTACTTTCAGGCACACAACATAGTGATTCAATGTGTCTCTATGTTATGCTGTGCTCTCCACAAGCGTAGTTCCCATCTCTCACCATACAGTGCAATTACAATACCAGTGACTATATTCCCTCTGCTATGTCTTTTGTTTCCATGACTTATCCATTTCATAATCAGAAGCCAGTACATCCCACTTCCCTTCGTCCATTTTGCCCAATCTCCCCACCCCTCTCCCCTCTGGCAACCATCAGTTTGTTCTCTGTATTTGTAGGTCTGATTCTGCTTTTGGTTTATTTGTTTATTCATGTTTTTAGATTCCACATATGAGTGAAATCACATGGTATTTGTTTTTCCTAGTATGACTTATTTTACTTAGCATAATATTCTCTAGGTCCCTCCACGTTGTTGCAAATGCACAATCTCATTCTTTTTTTATGGCTGAGTAATATTCTTGTGTGTGTGTGTGTGTGTGTGTGTGTGTGTGTGTGTGTGTGTGTGTGTGTGTTTGTAGCCAATCTTCTTTATCCATTCATCTATCAGTAGAAACTTGGACTGCTTTCATGTCTTGGCTACTGTAAATATTGTTGCAATAAACATAGGCGTGCATATATATTTTTGAATTAGTGTTTTTCTTTTCTTTGGATAAATATCCAGTCATGGAATTATTAGATTGTATGGTAATTCTATTTTTAATTTTTTGAGGAAACTCCATACTGTTTTCCCTAGTGGCTGCACCAATTTACATTCCTACCAACAGAGTACAAGGGTTGCCTTTTCTCCACATCCTCAAATAAAACTACAATTTTTTGGGGAGAGTATTTTTTTAAAATTTTTATTGTTATGTTAATCACCATACATCATTAGTTTTTGAGGTAGTGTTCCATGATTCATTGTTTGTGCATAACACCCAGTGCTCCACGCAGAACGTGCCCTCTTTAATACCCATCACCAGGCTAACCCATCCCCCCAACCCCCTCCCCTCTAGAACCCTCAGTTTGTTTTTCAGAGTCCATCGTCTCTCATGGTTCGTCTCCCCCTCCGACTTACTCCCCTTCATTCTTCCCCTCCTGCTATCTTCTTCTTTTTTCTTTTCTTACCATGTATTGCATTATTTGTTTCAGAAGTACCGATCTGTGATTCAACAGTCTTGCACAATTCACAGTGCTCACCATAGCACATACCCTACCCAATGTCTATCACCCAGCCACCCCATCCCTCCCACCCCCCACCACTCCAGCAACCCTCAGTTTATTTCCTGAGGTTAAAAATTCCTCATATCAGCGAGGTCATACGATAGATGTCTTTCTCTGATTGACTTATTTCACTCAGCATAACACCCTCCAGTTCTGTCCACGTCGTTGCAAATGGCAAGATCTCATTCCTTTTGATGGCTGCATAATATTCCATTGTGTATATATAACAACTCTTCTTTATCCATTCATCTGTCGATGGACATCTTGGCTCTTTCCACAGTTTGGCTATTGTGGACATTGCTGCTATAAACATTGGGGTGCACGTACCCCTTCGGATCCCTACATTTGTATCTTTGGGGTAAATACCCAGTAGTGCAATTGCTGGATCGTATGGTAGCTCTATTTTCAACTGTTTGAGGAACCTCCATACTGTTTTCCAGAGTGGTTGCACCAGCTTGCATTCCCACCAACAGTGTAGGAGGGTTCCCCTTTCTCCACATCCCTGCCAAGATCTGTCGTTTCCTGACTTGTTACTTCTAGCCATTCTGACTGGTGTGAGGTGGTATCTCATTGAGGTTTTGATTTGGATTTCCCTGATACCGAGTGATGTTGAGCACTTTTTCATGTGCCTGTTGGCCATTTGGATGTCTTCTTTGGAAAAATGTCTGTTCATGTCTTCTGCCCATTTCTTGATTGGATTATGTGTTCTTTGGGTGTTGAGTTTGATAAGTTCTTTATAGATTTTGGATACTAGCCCTTTATCTGATCTGTCATTTGCAAATATGTTCTCCCATTCTGTCGGTTGTCTTTTGGTTTTGTGGACTGTTTCTTTTGCTGTGCAAAAGCTTTTTATCTTGCTGAAATCCCAATAGTTCATTTTTGCCCTTGCTTCCCTTGCCTTTGGCGATGTTTCTAAGGAAGAAGTTGCTGCGGCTGAGGTCGAAGAGGTTGTTACTTGTGTTCTCCTTTAGGATTTTGATGGACTCCTGTCTCACGTTTAGGTCTTTCAACCATTTTGAGTCTATTTTCGTGTGTGGTGTAAGGAAATGGTCCCGTTTCATTCTTCTGCATGTGGCTGTCCAATTTTTCCAACACCATTTGTTGAAGAGACTGTCTTTTTTCCATTGGACATTCTTTCCTGCTTCTTGAAGATGAGTTGACCATTGAGTTGAGGGTCCATTTCTGGGCTCTCGATTCTGTTCCATGGATCTATGTGTCTGTTTTTGTGCCAGTACCATACTGTCTTGATGATGACAGCTTGGTAATAGAGCTGGAAGTCTGGAATTGTGATGCTGCCAGCTTTGCTTTTCTTTTTCAGTATTCCTCAGGCTATTCGGGGTCTCTTCTGGTTCCATACAAATTTTAGGATTCTTTGTTCCATTTCTTTGAAAAAAGTGGATGGTATTTTGATGGGGATTGCATTGAATGTGTAGATTGTTCTAGGTAGCATTGACATCTTCACAATGTTTGCTCTTCCAATCCATGAGCATGGAACGTTTTTCCATTTCTTTGTGTCTTCTTCAATTTCTTTCATGATTATTTTATAGTTTTCTGAGTACAGATCCTTTGCCTCTTTGGTTAAATTTATTCCTAGGTATCTTATGGTTTTGGGTGCAATTGTAAATGGGATCGACTCTTTGATTTGTCTCTCTTCTGTCTTGTTGTTGGTGTATAGGAATGCCACTGATTTCTGTGCATTGATTTTATATCCTGCCACTTGACTGAATTCCTGTATGAGTTCTAGCAGTTTTGGGGTGGAGTCTTTTGGGTTTTCCACATACAGTATCATATCATCTGCAAAAAGTGAGAGTTTGACTTCCTCTTTGCTGATTTGGATGCCTTTGATTTCTTTTTGTTGTCTGATTGCTGTGGCTAGGACTTCTAATACTATGTTGAAAGCAGTGGTGAGAGTGGACATCCCTGCCGTGTTCCTGACCTTAGGGGAAAAGCTCTCAGCTTTTCCCCATTGAGAATGATATTCGCTGTAGGTTTTTCATAGATGGCTTTTATGATATTGAGGTATGTACCCTCTATCCCTATACTCTGAAGAGTTTTGATCAAGAAAGGATGCTGTACTTTGTCAAATGCTTTTTCTGCATCTATAGAGAGGATCATATGACTCTTGTTCTTTCTTTTGTTAATGTATTGTATCACGTTGATTGATTTGCGGATGTTGAACCAGCCTTGCAGCCCAGGGATAAATCCCACTTGGTCATGGTGAATAATCCTTTTAATGTACTGTTGGATCCTATTGGCTAGTATTTTGGTGAGAATTTTTGCATCCGTGTTCTTCAAGGATATTGGTCTGTAATTCTCCTTTTTGATGGGGTCTTTGTCTGGTTTTGGGATCAAGGTAATGGTGGCCTCATAAAATGAGTTTGGAAGTTTTCCTTCCATTTCTATTTTTTGGAACAGTTTCAGGAGAATAGGTATTAATTCTTCTTTAAATGTTTGATAGAATTCCCCTGGGAAGCCATCTGGCCCTGGGCTTTTGTTTGTTGGGAGATTTTTGATGACTGCTTCAATTTCCTTAGTGATTATAGGTCTGTTCAGGTTTTCTATTTCTTCCTGGTTCAGTTTTGGTAGTTGATACATCTCTAGGAATGCACCCATTTCTTCCAGGTTATCTAATTTGCTGGCATAGAGTTGCTCATAATATGTTCTTATAATTGTTTGTAGTTCTTTGGTGTTGGTTGTGATCTCTCCTCTTTCATTCATGATTTTGTTGATTTGGGTCATTTCTCTTTTCTTTTTGATAAGTCTGGCCAGGGGTTTATCAGTCTTGTTAATTCTTTCAAAGAACCAGCTCCTAGTTTTGTTGATCTGTTCTACTGTTCTTTTGGTTTCTATTTCATTGATTTCTGCTCTGATCTTTATGATTTCTCTTCTCCTGCTGGGTTTAGGCTTTATTTGCTGTTCTTTCTCTAGCTCCTTTAGGTGTAGGGTTAGGTTGTGTATTTGAGACCTTTCTTGTTTCTTGAGAAAGGCTTGTATTGCTATATACTTTCCTCTCAGGAACTGCCTTTGCTGTATCCCAAAGATTTTGAACAGTTGTGTTTTCATTTTTATTGGTTTCCATGAATTTTTTTTAATTCCTCTTTAATTTCCTGGTTGACCCATTCATTCTTTAGTAGGATGCTCTTTAGCCTCCATGTATTTGAGTTCTTTCCGACTTTCCTCTTGTGATTGAGTTCTAGTTTCAAAGCACTGTGGTCTGAAAATATGCAGGGAATAATCCCAATCTTTTGGTATCGGTTGAGACCTGATTTGTGACCTAGGATGTGATCAATTCTGGAGAATGTTCCATGGGCACTAAAGAAGAATGTGTATTCCGTTGCTTTGGGATGGAATGTTCTGAATATGGCTGTGAAGTCCATTTGGTCTAGTATGTCATTTAAAGTCTTTATTTCCTTGTTGATCTTTTGCTTAGATGATCTGTCCATTTCAGTCAGGGGGGGTGTTAAAGTCCCCCACTATTATTGTATTGTTGTCAATGTGTTTCTTTGCTTTTGTTATTAATTGCCTTATGTAATTGGCTGCTCCCATGTTAGGGGCATAGATATTTACAATTGTTAGATCTTCTTGTTGGATAGACCCTTTAAGTAAGATATAGTGTCCTTCTTCATCTCTTATTACAGTCTTTGTTTTGAAATCTAATTTGTCTGATATAAGAATTGCCACCCCAGCTTTCTTTTGGTGTCCATTAGCATGGTAAATGGTTTTCCACCCCCTCACTTTCAATGTGGGGGTGTCTTTGGGTCTAAAATGAGTCTCTTGCAGACAGCATATGGATGGGTCTTGTTTTTTAATCCAATCTGATAGCCTGTGTCTTTTGATTGGGGCATTGAGCCCATTTACATTCAGGGTAACTATTGAAAGATAGGAATTTAGTGCCATTGTATTGCCTGTAAGGTGACTGTGACTGTATATTGTGTGTGTTCCTTTCTGATCTATGCTGCTTTTAGGCTCTCTCTGCTTAGAGGAGCCTTTTCAGTATTTCTTGTAGGGCTGGTTTTGTGTTTGCAAATTCCTTTAATTTTTGTTTGTCCTGGAAGCTTTTTCTCTCTCCTTCTATTTTCAATGACAGCCTTGCTGGATATAGTATTCTTGGCTGCATATTTTTCTTGTTTAGTGCTCTAAAGATATCATGCCAGTCCATTCTGGCCTGCCAGGTCTCTGTGGATAGGTCTGTTGCCAATCTAATGTTTCTACCATTGTAGGTTACATATCTCTTCTCCCGAGCTGCTTTCAAGATTTTCTCTTTGTCTCTGAGACTAGTAAGTTTTACTATTAGATGTCAGGGTGTTGACCTATTTTTATTGCTTTTGAGAGGGGTTCTCTGTGCCTCCTGGATTTTGATGCCTGTTTCCTTCCCCACATTAGGGAAGTTCTTTGCTATAATTTGCTCCAATATACCTCCTGGCCCTCTCTCTCTTTCTTCTTCTTCTGGGATCCCAATTATTCTAATGTTGTTTCGTCTTATCATATCGCTTATCTCTTGAATTCTGCCCTCGTGATCCTGTAGTTGTTTATCTCTCTTTTTCTCAGCCTCTTTATTTTCCATCATTTGGTCTTCTATATCGCTGATTCTCTCTTCTGCCTCATTTATCTTACGAGTTAGTGCCCCCATTTTTGATTGCACCTCATCAATAGCCTTTTTGATTTTGACTTGGTTAGATTTTAGTTTTTTTATTTCTCCAGAAAGGGTTTCTCTAATAACTTCCATGCTTTTTTCAAGCCCAGCTAGTATCTTTAAAGTCATGATTCTGAACTCTAGGTCCGACATCGTACTAATGTCAGTATCGAGTAGGTCCCTGGCAGACGGTACTACCTCTTGTTCTTTTTGGTGAGGTGATTTTTTCCGCCTTGTCATTTTGTCCAGAGGAGAAGAGATAAATGAGACAACAAAATGCTAACAGGTTAACAACGTCCCCAGCAAATATATTCTAAACAAATCAGAAAAGACCTGAAACCAGGGGAAAAGAAAGGGAAAGAAAGAAAAAAGAAAGAGAAAAAAAAAGAAAAAGAAAAAGAAAAAGATAAAAACAAACAAAAACAGAACAAAACAAAAAAAAACAGAATATGATCAAATATGATCAGGCTAGTGCATAGATCAGTGCCACACACTAGATTTTGGGTGTATTTTGGTCTGTTAGAAGAAAGTGCCTCCTAAAATTTTAAAGGAAGAAAGACTTATATATGTACAAAATAAGGGTTGATAAAATGAAGGGATGGAAGGTGATTGTAAAGATGAAACTTATAAAAGGTTTTATAAACGGAATTGATAAGAAGTTGTTTGAAAGAAGAAAGAAGAAGATTTAAAAAAAAGAAAAAAGAAAAGAAAAAAATGGGAGAGACTGTGATCAGGCAGGAGACTAGAACAAAGCCATACACTAGTGATTTAGGGTATATTTTGATCTGTTAGAAGAAACTGTATATCAAAATTTTAAAGAGAGAAGAACTTATATATATATGCCAAAAATAAGGGTAACTACTATGAAGGGATAAAATATGACTCTAAAAATGAAAAATAAAAAATGTTTTTTTAAAAAAGGGATTGATAAGATGTTGGTTGAAAAAGGGAAAAAGAAAAATTCAAAAACAAAAAACAAAAAACAGTTAAAAAAATTAACTTTGAAAAACTAAAGAATCATGGTAAAAAAGCCATGAATTCTATATGCAGTATTCCCCTAGCGCTGGAGTTTGCCCGTTCTCCTTGATCGGTAAACTTGTCTTGTGTTGCTTGGCTGTTCCTGCTGATCTTCTGGGGGAGGCGCCTGTTGCCGTGGTTCCCAAATGTCTTTGCCGAGGCAGAATTGCCCCGCCCTTGTCGGTCCAGGCTAAGCTTCTCGGGTTTGCTCTCAGGAGCTTTTGTTCCCTGCAAGCTCTCGGTACAGCTTTGGAGGACCAGGGTGAAAATGGTGGTCTCCCACTCTCTGCCCAGAGGAGCTGAGAACTCGGGGCCCCGCTCAGTGCGCCCCCAGAGAAAAGCAGTCAATCACTCCCGTCTCCCCAGTCTCCGGCCGCACTCCGTGCTCACCCGGCCTGTGACCGATCGTGTCTATCTCCGGCACCCGACCCCGTGTGGAGTCTCCAAACCCAGCAGATCCCTGCGGTGCGCTCCCGCGTGGCTCCTCTTGGGGGAGGGAGGGGATTCTTTGGGGAGAGTATTTTTGCAAAGGGCTTGTCAGCAAATGGTATTGACATGGGTATAAATAAATAGGCTCATATATATATCTATATATATGATCAGCATTTTGATATTAAATACAAAGAAGTAGGCTCATATATATAGATATATATATGAAATGGGCTTACGTACATATATATAATCAGCAATTTGATAGTATCTATTAAAATATAAAATACATATATCCTTTTAACAAGCAATGCCACTTTTGTATGGAAGTAAAAATGGTTAGGGGCACGTAGGTGGCTCAGTCAGTTGGGTGTCCAACTCTTGATTTTGGCTCAGGCCATGATCTTGGGGTCCTGGGATTAAGCCCAGCATCGAGTCCCACATTGGGCTCCATGCTCAGTGGGGAGTCTGCTTGAGGATTCTCTTCCTCTCCTTCTGCCCCTCCCCAATCTCTCTCTCTCTCTCTCTCTAAAATAAATAAATAAATCTTAAAAAAAAGAAGTAATGGTTATAATCACAAAAGCAAGAGATGACCTACGTACAGTACCAATACTGTGGCAATATTGATAATAACAAAAGGTGAAAACAACTGAAATGCCTTTAACAGGAAACTGGTTAAAATGGTTATTTTCCTTTATTTCATATTCCATTTCATATTTTATATTATCTTCATTCATAATTCAAATTATGTAGCAATTAAAAAATGAGTGAGGTGTAATAGATCTGCAAGATATTTCATTGGAAGGCAAAATATGATTCAGAACAGTGTGCATGGTCTACTGTCATTTATATGTATCTATATGTCTGTATTCACTGCCTAGATGCAAAGGAAAAACTCTTAGAAGCACCCAAAAGAAATCACAGAATGTGTTGGGAAAAGAACCTAAGAGATTTGTTTCTAGGAAGATAAAAAGGGTGGCTGTGGGACAGAAGTGGGAGAAATAATTCATTTTTACTGAATACCCTCTTGTACTTTTTGAAGTTTTTACTTCATGCAGGCATTAACTGTTCTAAACATGATTATAACCTCAAATTTAAATACACTAGTGCTCACTCAAGATCTTTGCCATTTAAGCATCCAGCCTACCCAGTATCTCCCTCCAAGAGTGATAGCATTTTTCTCGGCACCAGCGAGCGTTGGCCAGTGTCCCTTTCTTCTATCATAATTCCCTGAAGGAGCATCTGCTCAAGAGGTGAGTGTAAGTATTTTCATGTTGCTAGTTGTTTTTTTTTTCTTAAATGGGACATAATGTTAAAGGGTATACTCTCAAATTTTATAAGAATTAATTAAAATTTAAGGTTGTAAGTTTAATTTTTGGCATATTATAAGCAATTAGAGGAGAGTTTCTCGATCTTGACCCTATTGATTTTTAGGGCTTGAACAGTTCTTTGTTGTTGAGGCTGTCCTTGGACTGTAAGATGGTTATCACAATTCCTACTCACTACCCACTAGATTCTACCCTCTAGATGGTAGAACTTACCCCTCCCAGTTGTGTCAACTGATAGAACTTTTCTCCCCAAATTGTAACATCCAAAAGTGTCTCCAGATATTGGCACATGTTCTTGGGGAGCAAAATCCCTGCCCTGCTCCTCTCCTTTGTTCCCCATGTGAGAACTACAGAATTAGAACTACTGAATTATTGGGTCCTGACATCTGTAAGCTTCTAAGACTGTGTTTGTGAAGTCTTGCTGCTTTTTTGTTTTGTTTTGCTTTGTTTTTTTGTTAAAGACTTATTTTATTTATTTGAGAGAGAGAGAATGGGAGGAGGGGCAGAGGGAGAGAATCTTCAAGGAGACTCCCCGCTGAGTATGGAGCCCCACATGGGGCTTGATCTCATGACCCCTGAGATCAGGACCCATGAGATCACGACCTGAGCTGAAACCGAGAGTTGGATACTTAACTGATTGAGCCACCCAGGCACCCCAACACACAATACATCTTTAATGCCTGAAGAAACAGTGTGTGATTTTATCCTGTAATAGAAATAGCCACTCTTCTAAATATTTGGTCTTCCAATGAATAGCTCTTTGATCTTTTAAATGCAAAATAATAGAATTTTGAAAATAATTATTTTACTTGACAGCATATATCAAACTAGTGTGTCAAGCTTTGAGAAGAATAAACTCACTTGTCATCTTTTTGGAGAATTGAAAATATGGCTCTTGTAATGTGAAGCATAAAACATTTTTCTAAACATTATGAAAATAATTTATTGTCCAGTCTTCATTCAAGAATAGTACATGCCTTCTTATTTTGCTTTGGAAACATGTACCTTCTGAGAAGAGGGTTGTTCCTTGGGCTCTATATTAAGTCTCAGAATGTATATATTTCAGACCCCCAGATTTAGTTATTAATTTGGAATTGTACATTTCTTTGTTAAATTTGGAAGAATGTAATTGGCACTTCCTTGCTTATGGTTTATTGCTATATGCAGTTTTCTAAATTACTTCATGTATATCATTTGAGATGAGTTTAGGAAGTACATGGAACATGGGAGTTGCTCAGCAAGTATTAATTACCAGGCTACCTTATTTAAATCATCAAGGAAAACAAAATAAACCCCCAGTTACAATGTTATTTATCTCTGTATTTCTGTCAGTAGTTGTTATTTTCAATTCACGACAAGTTCATCCCAAATTTCATCACACACTTTGACAATTCTCTCTTAACTTCATTGCAAATGCTGACAGTCCATTGTCGACCTCCCCTCCCCACCAATGTAACCTAAAGAGAGAATGTACTGTCCTACATATTGAGTGTAACTTGATTAATGGCAAGCTAATAAGAGGAAGCAAGAAATCATTCACTCATCTGCACCATAGGATTTGTATCCTCAAAATAATTTAATTCTGATTTCATTCGGTTTAATGTAAGTCCAAGAATATAGGATCATACCATCTGCCTTAGTTTTGATAGTCTTTGTTGTGTTTGTGTTTTAGCCACTTCAAAAAAAAAAACAACGGAAAGGATAGTTTATAAACAACATGAAATAGATCCAAGCCTGGATTTTCAGGAAGAGCATATTGTTACCAATTGTTGTGAACCAAAAGAAATGGGAGTGTCTTATTTCCCTTTGATTCATACAGAACAGGGCTTGCATAGAGTTCTGTGCTTTATCTGCACTGCTGTAATTCCAGGCAATGAATGAAGATCTTCAAATATGCATTAAGTGCGGTAACAACAAGAAACAGCACAATAAACAGAGATAGCGCTAGGATGTTCTTGGAATTTGGATAATGGGTGTACTAGGGACATTATTTTCCACTGATTACTTTTATTTTTATTATAGGACTTCTTGGAAGATGTTATTTTTTGTTATAAATGATGCATGAATTTTTTAAATTAATTTTTTAGTAATTCTAGACAGGTTAGAATGATTAATCTGAGAAACTAAATAAAAATAAGGTGTTGATTCCAATTTGGACATCAGTCTTTTTTTTATGTAATAAACAAATAATAAAATCCAACCTGGTATGTAAAAGCCACTCGTTATGTCATCTAGAGGTTTCTAAAGATCGAATTTGAATTGATAGTAATCTAGAGGAAATATTTTATCCCCAAATGAAACTTGCCCCTGAAAGCTACAGCATACAGGCTTTTCAAGGTAAATGCCAACCAGTTCCAGTCTTTAGAGATATATTTTATGTGAGAATTGCTATTTGAAATAGAACACAGTTTTACATTTCAAATTAAAAATATAATGCACCACCAAAGGTGCTGATTTGTTTCATCTATTGTAAACCAGAAGTCTTGTTAATAAAGAAGCCTTCTTTGATAACATGCTCCATTAAACTGCATTTTCAAATGTGTGGTTAATTCTCAAGACCGTTCGGTAAACGGTATCATGTTTGTTTCGTTTTTGTTTTTAATACTTGAACCATCGCAAAATGCCGTCTGAAGTAATTGGCAGTGCAGCATCTGGGTAAGCAAATAGACTTGCCTCTATGTTCTTAGCAATACCCAGAAGCAGCCTCATCCATTAGAGTTAGTTTTATTGAAGGGCGGCGTATTGGCTAAGACATCAGCTCGTTTCCAACTCTTTTGGAAAAGACATTACAGAATCTTGATCATCCACCTTGACCATCTCTAGAGAGCAGACCCTTGGTTTTCCAAATACCATCTGCAAAACTGGACCGGTTAAATTTCCATGAGATTGGATGTCCTTTTTCATCAGAGTTACCAGCCTTTTTTCAGCTTTGTTAATGAATGAGAGTCTCCTTGCCTTGAATATGCTCATTACATACAAATTAGAGTTAAAACAGTGACTTCCCAACCCCAGGAGTGTAAGTGCTAATGAACAGAAAAAGGGTCGCCCATGAAAAATAAGGCAGGCGAGCCCCGCCCCCACACCACTGTTTGCAGCGCTTGCGAAAAGGTTCTAATATTAATGCCTCTTGTCAGAAAACCCTTACAACCTCTATTAAATCATCTTCGCTATCAAAGGTGCTGTAGTTATAAATAGGCTCACAATGAATTCAGAATTCTCTACATGTAAATCATGCCACATACCATTATCTGATATCCTTGAATTAGGTATGCGTGGCCTTGGGGGCAGTAAAGGATAGGTCGATGCAACCAGCTGTCTCGTTTAGTCTAACTGCTGCCCGTTAAAGACTAACAGCCAGACAATAAATAACATTTTCAAATCTGCATCTAGACTTTGAGTGGGAGAGAAATGAATAATGATTTCCTTGTGTTAGATTGGACTTAAGCAAAAGGTCAAACCTTTCAGCAAAAGGAACAACAGCTGTACAATCCAGTTAATCATAGACAAAAGTGTGTGTGTGTGTAAACCTGTAAGCAGGATAATTAACAGGTCCACTTGCTTTCAGCGTATCCCATTGTACCATTTTATTCTTGCAAACTCCATCTTCTTTCATGTCAATCCTTCCTTCTGACTCTCTTTAAAGGAAGGTGAGAGGTTAACAGATTAAATCCAATTTAGAACAAGGAGCTGGAAGTAATTGATATTATATGTGAGCATTGTATTTAAATAAATCAGGTGCATCTTTTCAATGCAGACAAGGTCTTTGTGTATGATTACACTGAGTTAGCATTATATATTTTATAAGTATAGTAAAATATCTGATTCTATTTGCATATCTTCTATGAGAACATAAATATTTCCGATATTGACTGAGTTTTATAGAAAAGCGATATGCAAGAAGAAGCGATGTTCTTAAATTAAACAACAACAACAACAACCAGGGATAAATTAGTTCTGTGAAAAACCTGCTGTGAGATTTTAATTTTCTTTCCCATATAGCTCTGGAAAGATCACGTACATCAAAAGATTGAAGTCATATTAATGTTTCTTTTATGAAAGGAAAGACCTAACTGACTGTAGTTTATCTGGAAATAATTCTTTATTTTATTTTTTGTGTGTGTGATCATGTTGTGTGTCTGTCTCTGTGTCTGTGTGTATCTGTGTGTCTGTGTGTCCGTGTGTCCAGATCATGCTTTAATTAACTGTGGTACAGGATCTCAGCTATTAAAATGTATTCTGTTTAACTGCAGATAAACAACTCCAGACTCTTAATTGTTTACTTTCCTGGACCTTCTCTATCTCTATGTTTCTGTGTGAACAATACAATAAAACGTCTGCCTGCACCCCCCCTTTTGGGAGGGAGTTTTTCAGTGGTGATACAAATATTGTTGTTTTTGCTAGCAAGTAATTCACCAGTGGCTCATTTCCATCAGCTTTTATTTCACAGCAATTGTAAAATAAACTACTCGTAGCGCATGCTGTTAATGTCTGGTCCCTGGGGTGTAACTGATGTTCGTGGTATGGGTCATGTGCTAGCTAAAGTGTGCATTCAAATAGGAGAAATTAATAGTACACCACTGATTCACGCTAAATGGTATTCAATGGGCAATGTCATCCCTTGAATAGTATTTTAGCATATTATTTTGTGGGTTTCTTTTAAAGTCTGATTTTAATGCAAAAAAAAAAGCAAAAAAAAATCAGAGCATACTACTATAATGAATTCTTCAGAGGCAGAACTAGTCATATGCTGAAGTTTCATTTATACATTATATTCTTTTCGTTTCATTTTTGACCTTCATTTTATATTTGTTGAGGCCATAAGACTCATGGCATCATCACTAGATTCTGTGCTTCTGCAGAACTTGATATAAATAATGTGTGCTTGTCTATTTGTGTATTCCCGTTGTGCATTTTAAAAGTAAAAAAGATAAGCATTTGTTCTTAATTATATATTTCTCAAGGATGGAAGGATATAAATCACATAATTGGTTTCAAGGATGGGATATATATATATATATGTTATGTTCTAATTTTAATTGAATATTATTTTACTGTATTCTATTTGGCCATAATGAACAAGTCCATGAAAATACAATTCTTTTAAAAATATTCTTAACACTTTCTAGATATTGTCACTCTTAATGCTGATAACATTCCCTCAAGATTGATAGCTGGCACACCATTCATCTTCTAGATAAAGATGTGATCATACTGAAGAGGTTGTTTGAGCATACAAAAGCATGTTTTAACTGCTTGTGAGTATCAAGTTCTGGCCTAGCTGCTTTCCTATGCATACAGAACTGATGTTCAAGCATTACGCTGCCCAAGATTGCAATCCCTGGCTGCACCTGTGTGATCTAGACACGCAACCTCTCTTCAGAGATGTATAAAATTTCTCTGCTAAGACCCTCGCATGCAGCAGATAATATTAAATCTAGCCAATTCTTGTTTTTTTTTTAAAAAAATTTTTTTAGTAGTTATGTTGTATACAATCACTGTGAACACTGAATTAGCAAAAACTGGATTATTGCTTCTTGGAAAAATAATAGGGTTCCGTTCCTGCAAGCCTTTGATTGGTCCTAACATTTTCACCAACAGATAATACATAACCTTGTTTTATGTGTGTTTCTGTTTAATCTATGTATTATTTAATCTATAGTGATATTATACATATTATATTTATAAAACACACAAAAGATATTATTTAATATATATTTTGATTCACTAACATTGCACTCATGGCCAACCACACTCTAACTCATGCCTGAACGAAGCTTATCCAGAACAGTATTTCCCTCTGTAAGGCACATCACCGCCTTCGCGTGTTTAGGGGCACTAGACGGGGCTTCGCACTCTGCTTGGGAGCCATTTTAAACAGTGAACTCAGCAAAAGGCACAAAAATGAGAAAATGTGGCACTAAATAGTTGGTGAAAAGGACACTTGTTTACAGTGAGAGCTAACATAAAAACACCATTGCTTTGTTTGACCTCAGCCGAGAATGTGGGCTTCCTGCTACTCCAGGTTTTCATTACTGTATGAATATTTGCCAGTGACTGTGAAAATACGTCTGTTGCTCACTTTGGGATTACAAATAGATTTTAGCAAGTAGGAGACTGGCAAAGATGGAATCTCTGAATAACGAAGATCAGCTGTATTCAGTGATAGGAAAAATAGCATAATCAAAGCAAGCAGTGGGGCGCCTGGGGGGCTGCTCTTTGGAGAGTCTGCTTCTCCCTCTGCCTCTGCTGCTCCCCCTGCTTATGCTCTCTCACTCTCTCTGTCAAATAAATAAAATCTTGGAAAAAAAAAAAACCCCAAAGCCATGGGAACTGCTTGAAGTTGGATTGATGCATTCCTATTTTTTTACATATAACATTGTATTAATTTTTTAAAAGATTTTATTTATTTATTTGAGAGAGAGAATGAAAGAGAGAACATGAGAGGGGGAGGGTCAGAGGGAGAAGAAGACCCCCCACTGAGCGGGGAGCCTGACGCGGGACTCGATCCCGGGACTCCAGGATCATGACCTGAGCCGAAGGCAGTCGCTCAACCAACTGAGCCACCCAGGCGCCCGACATTGTATTAATTTTAAAAGTGCAACATCATTATTCAATATATGTATATATTGCGACATGATCACCGTAAGTTTAATTAATAATCTATCCCCTCATGTAGTTAAAATTTTTTCTTATGTTGAAAACTTTTAAGATCTACTCTTAGTAACTTTTGCATACAGCACAGTATTGCAGTACCCCCAGGACTCACTTATCTTATAACTGGAATTTTGTAGCTTTTGACCACCTCTACCTATATCCATTGTTATTCTTGAAAAATCTGTTAACTATTTCCTTCCTTTCATCTTTCTTCCCCTTTCTAAATTTTCTGCTCCATTCTTCCTTCCTACACTTTGTCTTTTTTTCCTACCAACTCTGTGTATTCTTTTTTTTTTTAATCTTTTATGGAACAAATTGAAATTCTTCACTAATTCTTTCTAGGTCTTTCTGGCTATCACCTCTACTGGCTTCCTGGCCTCTAGATTGGATCCTGATACCCAGAACGATAGTTAACTCTTGCTGTTCTTTGTTGCTGAGACATTCTTGCTGTAGAACGCTATTGGAGGTTTAGCCAGTGTCTTCCAGTGCCTTCCATTGGCCTACACTTGCACTTCCTTGAAACATGAGGCTCTAGCTCTCAGTCCAGGCAGCTAGAATATTCCACCCACCCCGTCCTTGGTACTTCAGAAATGCTGAGATATATGTTAATCGAACTTCACCTTTGAATTTCAAATCAGACTCTTGATGTTAACAGCAGAAACAAGAACTTTGAAAGAGAAGGTTTTTCTTTTTGATATGTAAGAGACTAGTTTTGGGGAGGCTTCCCTATTTTGAGGTCCATAGCAGCCTTATTAATATCTTAAAACTGAATACAACCCAAATTGTGTTATATTTGTTTCCTAACATCCTGTACGCTAAGGAAAAGGAACACATTATATGCAGAAATATGGATGAAACTCATAATCATACTGTTGAATGGAAGAATTCAGACACAGTAGTATACATACTGATGATTTCCTTTATATAAATTTTTAAAAAGGAAACCCTATGATGTTAGAAGTCAGGATAGCAAATATTGGTCTGGAGGGTAGTGATTGTGAGGGGACAAGGAGCGTCTAAGGGTGCTGTTTGTATTCTGTTTTTCATGTGGTTGAACGTGAAATAGATGTGCTCACTATGGGAAAATACATTAAACCACATAACATTTATAAGGTGAACCCTCTTCTGAATATATATTCAATAAAATAGTTCTAAAGTCACCATGAATGGTGTGAACCCACTTATAGAAAATGTACTTTATGGTGTATGATTAGATTAAAGAAATAAATTTAGACTTATGAGTGCTGATTTGTAAGGATATACAAATTACACTGTTAGGTGAAAGAAGTAAGTTGCAAGGTACATATATGTTAATGGAGTGGGATTAGAGGTTTGGAGCCTATGAAAGAGGGAGATGATTAGCATTACCTTTTTACATCTTTTATTGTATTATTTGATTTGTTACAATAAGCACGTACCAATTGGATAATTTCAAAAACATCAGGAGAATGCAAATGTTTTATAAAGAAAAAAATTAGTTGAGATCTGACTTAAACAAAATGCACCTAAGAATGTAGAGATCCACCAGAGTGAAATATTCCCACCTGCCAAAGAATTGATGAAAATCCCAAGAGCTTTGGGGAGGCAATGAGAGTCAGAGAGGAAGCAAGAAAGTCAGATTCGAGCGGAATGAAGAAGCATGACCACAGATAAGGATATTATTGGTGATATCACAATGTACCCAAATGTCACCAGTTTTTACCAGCTAGCTTTAAAAAAGAAAAAAAAAAACATTTTATTTATTTATTTGAGACAGAGAGTACAAACGGGGAGCAACACATAGAGGGAGAGGGAGAGGCATGTATCCCTAGGAGCAGGGAGCCCCATGTGGGGCTCGATCCCAGGACCCTGAGATCATGACCCGAGTCGAAGGCAGATGCTTAACTGACTGAGCCACCCAGGCGCCCCAATCAGCAAGCTTTTTATAAAACTGAAGCCACAGTGGGGTGGCTTGTCCTCTTCATTGTCCCCACGTCAGGTCTTGTGCCTCAGGAATAGAACAAGGTAAGTGTAACAGAATTGTTTACAAAGTCTCCGTAGATGGCAATACATGTACCTAAATACCCCCGAGGATCCCCAACCAGAGCTTCTATAATCAGGGGAAAGATCTCCGCCTCCAGGTCTGGGCTCAGAGAGGATGCAGCTCTGCAGAGATGTGAACGAGGGGCTGTCCGGAGGAACCCAAAAGCTGCTGGACCAAGTTGCTTGCTCCGCATCTTTACCGCTTAGCCTGTGACTGATCGCAGCTACTTGTAGATTGTTTCTGACCTTATATCTTTCTAGGAATCATGCTTGCAGACCCACTAAGAGGGGTCTCTAACCTCAGGATTCTGTAGCTTCCTGGTCTTCTCTCATCGGTTCTTTACAAACTGTGTTCTCAGCCTAATATCTAGGCAGTGCTGCTCCCTATTTTTTCTCACTCCCAGGCTCTTGCACTTTTTATTTGTTGTTTACTAATTAATTTGTTTCGGAGGTAAATTTGTTCAAGTGTTCCATTAGTTCTTATACTCCTGCTGGGCCCTTTTGAGGGACTAGCTTCATCAGAGCCCAAAGCCAAATGAAACGTTCTTTTTTTATGTTTTTAAGATTTTATTTATTTATTTGAGAGAAAGGGAGAGAGAGAGAGAGAGAGAGAGAGAGAACATGAGTGGGGTGAGGGGCAGAGGGAGAAGCAGACTCCCCGCCAAGCTGGGAGCCCGATGCAGGATTCGACCCCAGGACTCTGGGAACAGGACCCGAGCTGAAGGCAGATGCTTAACCGACTGAGCCACCCAGGTGTCCCCAAATGAAAGGGTCTTTCTGCCCCACCTCAGTCACAGCATCCACTTATCAGCTCATCGGGAGTTAGGAATGGAAGATGTCCCAAATGGCCCCTGTTGCCTGTAGACCCTATGGGAACCTCAGAAGTGGACTAATGGCAACTTCTAGGCAGTGTTTTGCACTTGCTTTTTAGCCCAGACATACCCCCTCTGAACTATGAGCTCTCTGAAGGCAGGGCTTGGGTCTCCTCAATTCTGAATCTCCAGTACCCAGGGGCTAAGTTTAAAATGGTGGTCACTCAAGGTAGAGGATTTCTTCATCAAGTGCCACAACGTCTTAAACATCGTACTGCCTTATGAGGAAGTAAAGATGAATACAACAAATCTGTGGAATGGATTGGTGCAAACCTTAGTGTTCAACCAACCACTATCAGCGTGTGCCTCTGTGTAGTCTCTAGTTTGGCATATGGGCCTTGAGTTGTTCACTTTGTTCACACCACGACTTGATTCATTTCCTTCTGCATGTTTTGCAGAGAAAGACAAATGGAATCGGGATCAGTGTGCAGTTCAGAATGGTCCTGCTTCCACATCTGATGTTGTTCAAGCCCATTCTCGCCATCATTTGTTTTTGCTAAAATTATCTGTAAGCATGTTTCTTTAAAATCTTGCCATTCCCAACTATTTAGGGAAAATGGAGGGCAGAAAACAGAGCTTTAACATCCGGAATGTTCCATCAAGGGATTACAGAGCTTTGTTACCTCTAAGAAGAATTCATCTCTTCTCTTAACATGCAAAAATAGTAATCACTGAGTACACACATATAAGAAAGTGATACCACTTGGAGGGATGGTAAACTTTCATAATCCTTTTATTTTCTAAGATAGGAAGAGACATCTATTCCCAACTATGTCAGGTCCTAAAATGAAAGAGAATAAAACACAACAAGTTGCAAGCCAAAGAATCAATTATTAAGACAGATTAATGCTGCATCCCACAATGTTGTGAAAAAACCCAGATGTGTCATGTTTGAGTTGCATTTTCATTACGTGCACATACTTGGCTTTGAGCGAAATTATATGAGTCGGATTAATTTTTTATATGGCCCTCCAGCAGCTCAGTGGAGAACCATATGGGAGACATTTGGTTCTCATCAATTCCCTTTTACCCTTCCCTTCCACTCCATTGCTTTAAACTGAACTTTCATTCTCTTTAACTATCTGCACATTTTATTCTGTTCAGAGAGAGGAGCCACTAAAATATTATGACCTCTAAGTGACGGGCGATGAGACAGGGTCTCTCTCCAAAGCCAGCCCACAGCTGTTCCTTGATCGCTTGTATCGGCTGCGTAATGGGTCTGTTCTCTTTCATCTCACGGGGAGGACACTTACAGCATGGTTTGCTTCTCGCTTGTGGTCTATAAGGAAGTGGAAGGATTCAGTTTTCAGCCCTGTTATTATGGTGGTTTTTGCTTCAACTTGAAATTCACTTTTCAAAGAGGGGAGATGTTTTATAAGGGGAATGGTTGTGAGGAGATTTTCTGAGATTCAGCTTCAGTGATAACTCTTGAGAGTAATAACAAGGCTTCCCTGTAAAGATTTCAGACACATCAGCATGATTATTTGCTAACCACTCTGCAGGGGAGGGAAGTGGCAAATATCAATGACTTTCCAGAATGAAGGAGCCCGAGACTGGGAAGGTGGGTGATAGAATGCCAGCCAGCATCGGAATCCAGGTTTTCTTACTATTCAAAATCTTTCTCTCTTCATTGTTCAGTCCATCCCATTTCCTTCTGTTGTGGGCAGAGGAAACACTGAGAAAAAGAGTACAAAAATTCTCCCTCTCTGTGGATTGTGAATATGTGCATTGGGATAGAAACGTGAGGCCAGGGCATCACTTGTAATCATGAGGTCAATTATCATTTGACACAAGAATTTTGAAATAACCTGCCACTGGATGCATAGATGCAGAGTCCTGTGTCAAGTGAATGGAATTTTAATTCCTATCAACATTCAGTTGTTTGAAAAACGATATTATGAGCAAATGCAAACTTAAAAGACAGCTGCCATTTAAAGTGACTTACAAGGGGGCGCCTGGGTGGCTCAGTCGGTTAAGTGACTGCCTTCGGCTCAGGTCATGATCCTGGAGTCCTGGGATCGAGTCCCACATCAGGCTCCCTGCTGAGCAGGGAGTCTGCTTCTCCCTCTGACCCTCCCCCCTCTCGTGCTCTATCTCATTCTCGCTCTCAAATAAATAAATAAATAAAAAAATAAATAAAGTGACTTACAGGGACTCCTGGGTGGCTCAGTCGTTAAGCGTCTGGCTTTGGCTCAGGTTGTGATTCCGGGGTGCTGGGATCGAGCCCCGCATTGAGCCCCGCATCGGGCTCCCTGATTCACCGGAAGCCTGCTTCTTCCTCTCCCACTCCCCCTGCTTGTGTTCCCTCTCTCACTGTGTCTCTCTCTGTCAAATAAATAAATAAAATATTTAAAAAAATAATAAAGTGACTTATATAACATAGGTAAATTCCATCATAAAACAGCTTCCCTCTTAATGAACTAAAAGTACTCTATGAGGTTAACTGTCAGTATTTTTATTTCGCATCCCTGCTCAGCATACTAAATGGCAGATACTTTCATACAATACATTTAATCCCTTGTTGGAACTGGAAGGCAGGCTAGAAAGGTCTTTTCAGTTTTTTTGATAAGTCCCTATCTTGCTCACGTTTAACATTTATTCATGATGGCACCTCATCCCTTGCCTTCCTGCTTGAATGCCAGAGGTTAAAATTTCTTATGGAAATTCTACTTAACAGAAAGCTTTATTTTGCATAATTACAATCTGGCTCAACCTCAAATCATCCAACATTTATTATAACATTTAAAGGTCTCAGAAAGGGGCACCTGGGTGGCTCAGTCGTTAAGCATCTGCCTTCGGCTCAGGTCATGATCCTGGATTCCTGGGATTGATCCCCACATCAGGCTCCCTGCTCAGCGGGGAGTTCTGCTTCTCCCTCTCCCTTGTCCCTGCTTGTGTTCCCTCTCTCACTGTGTCTCTGTCAAATAAAATCTTTAAAAATAAAAATAAAGCTCTCAGAAATACCTCTGAGATGTTTTTTCTTTTTTAACAAATGGAACGATTTTCATAAGTCATATACCCAAGTTTCTCTCTCTCTGTCTCTTGGTTACAACAGCACTGGGCAACTCTCCTCTGATGAGCTAGGTTCTCATTCACCATTTCTCTTTTAGCCCCGACCTGACCCGAGCCTCTTTCAAACTTATGCTCTCATTGCATCACTTCACTCAAAATTCTTGGGCTGAAGCCTGCATATATTTCATGATCTGCAATGTAGTAATTTATTAGTAGTAATTCTACTTCTTGTCTCGATCCATTAAACAGCATGATGTCCTGTCATGCAGTTCGGGTAAATGAAAGTTTGAACATTTATATAGTTTGAGTTTATAGCAAAACTAATGTAACTGACATGTTTTGAGTTATGGTTCTGGACAATTATGTATTTTTTGTAATATAATTGCTAACTGGCCAGAGTAATCTTAGAGTCTGGAAATATGAGAATATCAATTTAAACTGAAAATATTAAAGGGCCAGGCAATTATTTTTCTCTTATCTAGGTATTTGGGATAAGTGATTTGATTAAATATAAATGATATTAAGTTGTTTGAATTTAAGAATTATCTGGAAGTTTGCTGCATCACTAAGATATGTCTGACACAAATAATTAAGGGTAGTTAGGGAACGTGACTTCCTTTATTAAAACATTTGTTTCCCATTCCAACTTCTCTGAGAAAAAAATGCTGTTCTCACCATTTTTTAAAAAACATAATCATTGCTATACCATCAGTAACACAATTGGTGCCTCAGAACATCAAATGGTAAATCCAAGCATATTAATTACATCATTAAAGTCGCATTTGGTACACTGCTGAGATACATTATAATAACAGTAACCCTTCTGTTAGTAGGATTCGCTGCCGGTGTGCAATGCAGAAGTTACATACAATGAGGATATCCCATTCAAGCACCTCCTGGCATAAATCAGTATAGTCAGAACAACAAAGAGTGAGTATTGCCATAAAAATGACATTAAACTGTGTGTGTGTGTGTGTGTGTGTGTGTGTGTGTGTGTGTCTGTGTCTGTGTCTGTGTGGAACGCCACAATTTAAAACCCGGATAACTGCTCCAGAGAAAGCAGAGTTGCTTGGTTACATCTGCTGAAAACAATCTGTGCTGCGTATGAGAGCTCGTGTCAGCTCAGTAATTACCGCAACTGAGATAAAGCCTGCGCTAAATGTCACCTGCCGCTGACAAGCACAGGAAGCCAAGCACCACTAAATGAGTCAGTTACTCTGAGAGTGTTTAGCTCTCCTTGCGGGCTAAATGCTTTGTCTTGCATAGAAAAAGAAAAAAATATATATATGTATATGTTAAAGGAAAAAATTAGGAACACATTTATCATGAAAACCTCCCCAAAAATCATCACTGCCCACTCATTAGGTTAGAAGTACATTAGGTAAGGAGGCTTACAGCTGCAATCAGGTTGCAGGAGAAAGATTAAGGCATTAATGAGAATTTCTGTGAGTCAGGCACAGCCTTACACATTCTACCACAAATTGGTCATTAGTCAGTGCAGTGCAATTTCCCACAGTCTAGAAGGGTCCCCCCACAAAAGACAGCTGATGTTCATGTTGACAACCACCAGCCAATAACACCCTGGGACAGTTTGTTGTTATCTACTTGGATACAATGCATATTTTTAAAAAATCTTATATAGCAGGAGTTTACTGGTGTTTGAGTACATATTTCTGACCAAAGCAGAATTAATAATGTTGGTGTGAAGATAGTAGCTCTCCCTCTTGCCTATTTATTTTCTTTTATCGTCCCCTTAAAAATTCATTCTTTCCAGTTAAAATATTATTTTAGCTGTCTTGTAATGTGATGTGATTACAAAAAGACTTGCCATACGTCATCACCTAACACTTTGCAGACACTTATATGAGAACTTCTAGTACCCAGGCAGAGGACCTGGAGTGCCGAAAGAGCCCAGACCCGGAGGGAGATCCTATAGCTAGAACAGCTTATTCAGCACCCATGTGGGGACAATGATGCCGGGATGATAAGGGGTCTTCATGACCGTCTCTCATTCCCTTGGTGAATTTTCCAACTTTTGGGATGATCTTTCATGAGCTAGGCTAACTACTAGTTGCAAAAACGAGTATTTGCAATACTATAATAGTACTGCAGAGGCTGAGATTATCTGAAAATTGACTACATGCACAGCCACATCATTATTAGAGAATGTTTTCTGATGAGTAGAGAGCCAGAATCAGGGGAGTTGGATGAACTGAATGTTTAATTGCATCCTTCTCACCATTGGGATGATCTTGCCAATGGGATGGGAATATTAGGAATCTGCTGTTTGTAGCTACCAGCAGCTGTTTCACATTAAGGGTGTGCTTGCCCGGGGATCAGACTCCCATGCAGCCTATTAATAACTTATCATTTATTGAACTCTTACTATGTACCAGTCCCCTGTCCTAGACAATTTCCATGCTCTGGCTTATTTATTCATCACAAATTTCTGTGAAAAGAAATACAATGATTATCCTTTTCTTACAATTAAACTCACCCAAGGTCACACAATTCAAGCAGCATTTATTTTTGTGTTTTACTGACGCTGTATTAATTGACCCACACGGGAACTACTCATTTTAGACAAATTGAAAAATTATTATCACAATGTAATAAATGGAAGTAAATCATGGTTTAAAGATCATTTTCTGCAGTTCAGAGCAAGGGTGCTCAAGCTGTACCCCAAGGCCAAATACCACCTGCCTCCTGCTTTTTCACATGACCTTCAAGCTACAAGTGGCTTTTACACTTTTAAATGGCTGCAAAAAAGTACAAGTATTACTTTGTGACCCATGAAAATTATTGGAAATTCAAATTTTGGTGTCTATTAATAAAGTTTTATTGAAACAGCTACACACATTTATTTAGGTGTGGTATATGTATGCTGTTTTTGTGCTACAATGGCAGAATTTAGTAAATGTGACAGAAACTGTATGATCCACAAGACCTAAGTCTGGCTCTTTACAGAAAATACATTCCAACCCCAGATTTAGAGAGATAATGTATTCCAAACCTTTTATCACAGTTTGTCTGTTGGGCTTGATGCTAGTGAGCTTAAACTTCAGGTCTCATTGCACATGAGGATAGTTTATTAACTTTTTATTTCTGCTAATCAAGAAAGCTTAAAGTAAAGAACGGCATTGAAATGGTAGCAAGTGTTTGGTAGTTACAGCAGACAGTTATGAATATTTGGATCAAATGTGGACACAGGAATGATAAAGCGAGTTCTTACTGAAAACTACTTTCAAAATTCTCTTGGATGCTCCCACGCAAATCTTTCTCTGTGGAAACCCACTGGGTGGACCCCTTCTTTCAGTTTCGGTTGCATTCAACTCTGCAATGTGTTTCATTACATCCCATGTTGTCATTTGGATATGGTTTTTTAAAATTTGGTCCAAAATTTATCATAAATTTATTTCTCCAATGAATAAAAAAATAATCAAATGGGAAAAGTCAGGTTCTTGGGGGGGATAAAGCCATTTGCAGCCTTGTTGGTCTTGGTAAAAAAAAAAAAATCCTGACGTCTTGTCATGGATATTAAATATTATGCAACTTTTGTCCTGAAAGATAGTTGATATATTGTTGAGATCTGCTGCTTGAGTTAACGGCTTAACATGATAGAAATGGTCTTTAATTGACAGTATCAATTATATGAAGAAATATTATCATGTCCCATATTTCGAAGATTCATGTGAGACTCTTTCCCTCAACTATTAGGGAAAAGTTTACTCAGCTTCACTGGGAAAATTAATCTTGTGTACATGACTCATTTCTTTACATGTGTAAAAGCAGATGTCCTTGGTGACTGCAGTGTAACTATTAAAAAATTTTGCTATTTTCTTCAGCAATTAAATCAACAAGAAAACTTTTAAAATTTAATATTATTTTTAATTCTATGTCATAAGTGAATATGTTTTCATTTTAAGAATATTAAAACATCAGAAATAAATTGAGAGTACCTCTTAACTATCATATGTACTTCCATTGTCCTCTCTAGAAGCAGCCATTCCATCAACCCAATAGTTTCTCAACATCTTATATGAACTAATACATAGAAATATGGCTTTTGTGTAATATATGGTTTCAGTATCAATATTTTAATACTATATGTATTCCTTTGCAGTTTGCTTTTTTCACACAATAGCTCATCTGCCACTGTTTAATGTTACCAAGCATATTTAGTAATTTTGTTGAAAAAAGCATTGAGATTGCTTTCATTTCTTTTTGCTTTAACAAAACATTGCTGTAATAAATAACTTTGTTTATATTCCTTTGTGCATATAAATCAGTGTTTCACTAGAGCTGATACCAAAAAGTAGGTTTTCTGAAGGTTTACACATTTTACACTCGATAGACACTCTCAAAGTGGTCTTCATAGTGCTGCATATATTTATAGTAGTGTGAGGGTGATGTGAGGGTCTCCATTACCCCCATCCTTAACAACATTTTAATTTTTGCAAAGTAGTAGGTGAGAAATGGTATCCTGTTATCTTATTTTGTTTTTAAGGAGATTAAGCATCTTTCATATGCTCTATTAATCATTTGAATTTTTTCTCTTTTTGAATTGCCTGCTCATAAACTTTTCCCATTTGCCTTCTGGGTTCATTGTTTTTTATGTCTGTACTTTATATATTTTCAATATTTTGGATGGAAAATCTTGTTTTCCCGGGCCAGCCCTTCCCTTAACATGAATGGCGGTGTCTTGCCTCAAAAAGAAGTTTTAATTTGGTTATCAAATATTTCAGTCTTTTTACATTTGTTTTTGCTATGCTTGTTTAAGAACTTTCTAAGACATGTAAAAATATATTTATTTCTTCTATATGATTGTACAATGTTTTATTTAAGTAGAATTTATTTTTATAAATGGTGTGAGATAGGGATCTTTTCCCAAATTGTCAGCAGATTGCCCCCCAAATTTATCAAGTATTTATTCTTTCCCATTGATTTGAAATGATACTCTTCTTAGACCTTATATTTCCATATGTACAAAAGAATTTCAGGACTTGTATTCTGTTCCATTCATTTACTTGCTATTAACTTTATATTTTTGGCTAATATGATACTATTTTAATTTCTATACCTTTATAATTACTTTTAGTATTTGGTAGTGTGATTCCCTTGCCACCATTTTATTTTTCAAAATTATCCTGGTAATTCTTCCACATTTCTTTGTATAATTACAGAATTAGCTACTAAGGTCAATGGAAAAAAACTGAAAAAAATTATTGTGCTTTATTTGGATTTAATGATAAGATTTCATAAGAATTTAGGGATTTTTATTCTGGTGATTTTCCCTTTTAAGGGCATGATATATCTCACCATTTATTCAGATCTTATTTAATGTCATTCAGTAAAATGTGTTTTTTTCTCACAAAAGATCTGTGTATTTTATGTTATATTTATTTAAACATATTTTAGTTTTTCATTGTATACGGAACAAGATATTACCTAATTTATTTTGTTTCTGCTTATTGTGTAAGTACAAATTTGCCTTCTCGTGGTAAGACAATGTCCATATACCTTGTATTTAAGGGATGATCATTTTCAGCCACAGAAGGGGACATGGGGTGGGCTTATCGAATTGGATGCTCCCACCCAGGACTTTTGTCTTTTAAGAGAACAATTCAAATATTTAAGGAAAGTTGAGGAGTTCATAAAGGAAGCACAAAGTTCAAGCAGCTGTGGTGGCGGGTGTCAAGTGGTGGTTCTACCAGAGGCATAGCTGTGACTATTCTGTGTGTCACCTTGACTGTGTCCCACCATCTAGCCTTCCTGAGACACTGCTCTGCCTGCCATCTAAGCCTGTGTTTTCCAGGCATCTCACTGATTCCAAGACCTACCCGTTCCCTTATAACAAATTCCTTTTCTATTTAAATTCACCAGAGTTTGTTGTCTTTCTTGCACTCAGGAACACAGAATGGATAGATTTTGGCACAAAATAGTGGGTTTCAGGTGAAATTCCCTCAGGAAAATAAGGCTGTAGGGAATCTGAGATGGGTCATCTATTCTGGGTTTGGTACAGGTCTTGAAAATCGCGTTAACATCCGGTGGTGATACTCTGGAAGCTCACTCCCAGCAGGGGCCAGCAAGTTAATTAAATTATCATCAGCAGTCACCTTGAGCGAGGTGCTTACTGAGGTCAAGGTTTGGAGGGATCGTGGTATTTTGCCATATTGCCCTATAAATGACAATAGCTACTTCCAATAAGGCTGCACAGCTTAAAGTAAGAATAACCAAACTCACATCCACAAGTTCTTGTCACAGGGATACACTGAAAACAAGGGATTTACCATGACTCTGTCAAGAGGAGCTTTTGATCTGTTACAGAGCTAAGGTGACTAAATTCAAGCTAAAAATTTTGATGTAGCATATTGCTGAAATATATTGTTATTTGAATCACAGCTTCACCAGGTCACTTTTGTGAATGTTAGAGTATTCATTAGGTAAGAGTAGTCCTCAGCCATTTAGATGGAGACCAATTAGAGTAATTGAAGGACTCTCATCCCCCACTGAGCCTTTGTTGATCACTTCAGCACATCTCTCCCCCTGTTTGATGAAAGATATCCTCTCTTGCTTGAGGATATTACACCTCCCTCATCTATGGGAGCTGCCTTGCAAAAGGAGGACAGTTCAGTTCATGGTAAATCCCTCCTTCCCTCTGAACAACCAGACATATAGGTACAATCAAATCCTAATAGGACCTACGGGTCCACCTATAAAATCAAATCTGGGGAGAAGTGAGAAACTAACAATTGTACAACTCTGGTAATGTATAGGAACAAAAATCTAAGAAATCTATGGGGAAATGAATTCTGAAGTTTCACATCCAAAAAGAAAGGGACATTTTAAAATGCTCAGGCTGAGTTTAGCAATGTATATACACCTACCAGAGTTGTGACTCGATAGGTAGCTCACGGAGCCATTTGCTCTGCTGGCTGATGGAACACTGGGGCCCCACACTAAGGGAAATCATCAGAAATTAATTTTTGTAAAATAAAATGTTAAAAACCATAGATCATTTTATTTAGCTATGGTTAAAATTCTAATTGGAAACTTCGACCACACATTTCAAGGATACTTAATGAAAAACATTTAGTGGTGGAATTGACCCAAGTGCTTTTGAGAATGGAAAAGTCATTACTTTTGGTGAGGGAGAAATTTAGAGATTGTTTACCAACCATTCATTATAAAGCTTGAGTTAAATTCACACTTGTTCTGTTTCTAGTCATCATGAAGTTGAATTTCTATACTTGTTTACTAAAAAGAGCAAAATGATTTTTCTATAATATTTGGAAACTGGTGGAATGGTTACTTTCCCAGGACTGCTAACTTATTAATTTATAAATATCTTACATTTGTTATGGAAAACTACATTTGTTAAAATGTGTGTTGTAAAGAATTATGGTTTTTTCACTTCTCTACTAGAGTAGATTAAATTTGCTCATTAACTTTGTGAAAATTAGCCCGCTAAATATGACCTCCCCGACCTGTGATAATTAACTGAACTAATATGTACTGATAATGCATTCTTTTATTTTTGAAAATAAAACTGATACATGACTAATAGTTTAGCTTTATAACACCATATAAAATTTTGTTCTACTTTGAGGTGTTGTGGAAGAAAGAATTACTGGTGTGGATTTATCATTGCTCATTGCTGAGTGGGCCTTGCAGCATTTCCTGCATGAGAGCCTTGATAGGTATGTAGATAATGAGAGCACCAACATCTTTATGAAGAGCTTTGTTGGTTCTTCCCTCTACTATGGGAATGCTGGCGGGAACACTGCAGTTTAAATGGGCTTTATGATTTTGATGGAAAGTAAATACCCAGGGGACGGCAAAGGCCAAGAAGCAATTTAGTTAATAGCTAAGTTAATAGCTTGACTATTAAAAGCAAAGAGAGCTAGTTACCGTAATAGACAGCAAAACCAATCTGGTAAACTAAATAATCTAAACCACATGAATCTTTAGTAGTACTTAATTGATCATGGGAAAGCTAGATGAATACAAACTAACAAACAATATCATAACCACTGGAGCCTACTATTTTGGATTGATTCTATCTCTAGGAGATCCAGTTGGATCCCAAACTCATCTTGTGGATAGCTCTCTCATTTCTGAGTACAGAGCAGGAATCATGACTGCAGCAGATGCTTCTTGTGACTTATTCTGTCACGTTCTCTCAGTGTACCCTGTATTTCTTAAAATGTTATTTTTTCCCCTGTGTCTCATCTCTACTTAGGAGAAAAGGTGAGATCTGGTATTACTACTGTTCATTGGGTGAGATCGAACAGATAATTGAAAGGGTTGGCCTTTTCTAGAGCTTATAAAATTAAAAAGAGAGAGAGAGGGAAGGTGGTGCGTGTGGACACAAATGCGGGGAGCCAAGAGAACTTGCGGAAGTTCACTTCTAATTGCCTCTTTTCTCTCACTGAAATAGGAAGCAAGTTCATCAGCTGAGAGAGAGGAAGAGGGAAGAGCATTTCAAAATTTGAGTACAGGGGAGACTGCATGGAATCATCTAGGTGAGCAAGAGAGTAAATGGTCTGGGGAAATAGAGTAAAATTGCCGGAAAGCATTATGGGCGCACTCAGAGTGATGACAAATCAAGTAGGTACAGTCAGCACGTTTCCAGTAGTGATGTGTGAGGGTGTGTGAGCCTGTGTATGTATGTGTGTGTCTGTCTGTCCGCAACTTCTTACCTCACTCACCTACTTAGGTACAAGCGTAAAGTAGGCAGAAAATGGAACTTAACTAAGGTTGAGTGCAATTTAACTAAGATGAAACTAAGGTTTTGGTTTCGCCAAGGGAATAAGAAAAAGGGTATGTGGAACCAGAGTGGGCATATGTAGTGGAGGGATTTTAATGACCTACTAGGGTAAGCTGCATATGTTGAGAAATGAGGGCATGCAGGAGTGAGGGAAAAGGAAAAGTTCTTACAAGGAAAGAACTGTGAGCAGGGATGGGGAGAAAGAATTGTGCTTGGTGTAATAATGTGTGGGACTTGAAAAGATAGGAAAGGTTGGAGTTTGGGAAGATTGAAATTAAGATTTGGGAGGAGGGGGGTTAGTGTTTGGTAATGAAAAGATTTAGGGTGGCTCGCGGGAATGTAGAAACAAGGTAGGCTGTAGGGCAGTATCATCAAAGGAGAAGAAATAAGAAATGAAGAGTTTGGAGATTGAAAGAATCATCTATTTGCCTGTCACAAACACCAGTAATTATGACCATGACCAAGGTGACTATAATTTATTGACCAAATGGGAACACTTTTAAGAGTAAAATGTGGGTCTATTAAAAATTACTAAAGGACAACAAGTGAAATTGGGACCATAATGGCTTAAGAGGTAGTAATGGAGAGAGTGCCAATGAGCAGTACATAAAATCTTCAGGGAAGAGGAAGAGTGACCTTGGGGTTATCAGAAGAATAAGGGGCAGTGGATAGTCTGATGGGATGGGTTTAAAACCCAAAACTGGTGTTGCCTGTTATCAATGTGAACAATATTAAAGTGTCTGATGAGTATAATGGTGGAAAGAATTTGGTGTTGAGGTGAGGAAGGAGTTTGGTAGGACTGTCCCAAAGCCTGAGGCTCCCATTTAACTATTGATCACAAAGGTGTGGAACCTGAGAAGATGCAGTGCACACTCTCTACCCTCTTGCCCTTCCAAGAGTAGCCTGCATCCGCTAACCATTATCATCTTGTCTTAGACTAGATGCTTCAAAGAGTCACTGGAAAAATATACCAAACATAAGGAGAAAGAGACAGGAGGAGGAATGATTTAATGGGTAGACCACATAAAAATGAAATGAGAATAATCTTTTCTGGGTCAAGGACTTGCCCTAAGGTTGTAACCTTCGGTGGTTTAAGGGTTTGTTTGTTTGTTTACATTTCTGCATAGTTCAGATGTACTTCAAAAAAGGTTAAAAGGTATTCATTTAATTGCCCCTGTGGATGCTCAGGCAGGAATTAGGAAAATATTGCAAAATTGAATGGAAAAATGTGGTTTGTTAATAGTTCATCTTCAAGACTCAAATGAAGACTTGAAAAGAAAATGAAAATGAGCAAAAATAATAGACAAAAGACATATCTCACCAAGTTGGTTTTATATAACTTGTAATAATCAGCTTTCAGGAACAGAAGATAGCACATGGCTGGCTTCCTTTGTGTCTCTGTCATTAACCACGCGGAAGTACTGGGGCAGGTGAGATTCCAGTTGCATTGTGGGAAGTGCCTTGTTGTCTTGAACAACAGCCTAGCTGATGTTATTATCTGACTCAGAAGGAGACCTCATTCTTCTGAGAGAAAAAAAAAAAAACAACTTAGTGCTGATAATATACCAGCAATCCTGAAGCAAACTCTTTTCAATATGTAAATAACTGCAAGTCATTCACTCTTTGTCACTGTTTCTCTGTCTTTCATACCACCTCATGAGGTTCCAGATGTACATTTAGCTACTGAAATTACCTGGGCTACAAATAAGTGTACTTGAAAAAAACAACAACAACAACAAACAAACCTCTGCATCTGTGAAAAGCAGCTCCAACTAGAATATAAATACATTTATATAAATTTAAAATCCATTCCAGGTTTTGAAAAACTTCAAGTTTGGTTACTTTTTGCTCTGTGACAGTGTCTTTATGTTCAAGTCAAATGAAGGCATTGTTCTCTTTGGTCCCTCTGTTTTGAGGAGTAAAGCAGGTAGAGAAATGAGCGGTGAGAGATGATGTGTAAGACTTTTTTCCTGGGAGCGTATTTAACTACATAGTAAGTGATGTGATAAACACACATCAGAGGTCATTGGGAAACCCTCCTCCCCCCTCCTTTGCCTGGATAACCCCTAATTACCCTTCAAACCTCAGGTAGTTGTCATTTCTTCTGGAGGTACTCTCAAAGTCCTGGGAATAGATGCTTTGCGTGTCATAGCCCTTCATATTTTCCTCATTCACAGCACTCATCATCGCATTATATTGAAATTACAGTCCTAATTCATTTTTATATAAGCAGTGCTATCCGTTATATGTGCCTATAAGGAATGCTCCATAAATGTTGGTTTAATTAAAATGTAGAGAAAAGTGCTTTCGCTCTTTCTCCTGTTGTCTGTATATAGGCCCTCTTTGTCTCATGTAGCAGTTATATATCGCAATGGCATTTTTGGATCTGAAAATCCTAGTGAATCTTCCAGAAGTGTTCTGCTTATAATCAGAAGGTAGGTTGACTGTTAAGAAAACAATAAAAGTCTGTAATATGCTTGTGCTAACATGCAAATCTGCCCTGGGCAAAACAATTAGGAAGCAGAAAGTTTTAAAAAAAACCTTTCATTTCAGCATGAGAACCCCCTGGAACGGTGTTTCCTTCTCTTTACTAAGGGTCCATTATGTCCATGTTGCTCCCTAGATTCTGATGAAGGCCAGAACACCCTTCTCTTCTTCCTCCATCAAAACTTGTTTTTACTGCAGAACATTTGGAAAGGATGAAGGGAAAAAAATATCTGTCTAAAATGTCATTCACTGATAACAAGTATGGGATGTGGCATATTTGTCTTTTCATGAAGGCTTTTCACAAAACCCAGCTCTGGATAAACCAGTCTTCTTTTTCTGTGTTTACACTTGAACAAGAAGGTAGAACTTAGGAATCACCAAAGTAAAGTAGATGGTTTTTTACTCATTACCCACAGCCTCATATGGGTCTTCAAATTTCCTGGTATTTTTTTTTTTTTCCAGATTCTCTAGAGCACAGAGCTTGAGGCAAGGATTAATATATTGTTCTTAATGGGGATGATGGTGAGGATTTAAAAACTGGGAAGTGAGGCATGAACAAATGTAAAATAACATAATGTAATGACTTATCACGTTCACTGCTTGCTTTATACAGGCTGTGAAGTGACACAGTCTTGTCACTCAGCAGGCATGTTCTCTCAGCAGGCAGGGAATTTCCATGGTTGGGTTCTAAAGATCTGTATCTCAGAGTAGTCTGTGGAAGGGAGAAAAGAGGGGAAATGTAACATCCAGTTCCTTTTTATATCCCATCCCCATGCCCTTTTGGGGTACATTTGCTTGCCCTTCAGTGGATGTTCAGGAAGCCCTAAGGTGTGGCATTTGACTCAAGGCTAGTAGTGGAAAGGTGTCTTCGAATGGAGAGCTCAGTGTATGTGGTGGGGAACCACATAGGCCCAGTATTCAGAATCTACCTTGGGAAACCTGCCAAAGGCAACAGTGGTGAATACGGCACGGTACCGGAGGCAAGTAGTCCTTTCTTGAAAAGGTAATAATCCAAGGAATTTAAGGAGGGTATGGTTGTATTGTAATGTGTCAGCTTCGCTCGTTTGAATACATTTCCCAGAATTCCTCTTCCTTTCGATTTCCTTTTAGATGGGCCACAAAGGACATTTTCACATGAGATATAAAAAAACAGAAGTAAAGCACCAGCCATTTCATATTTTACACACAGAAGGTTGGGGCAGGAGCTTTTATAGCTCACATATGTTGTTGCTTATCTGCTGGCTCAACTCCCTGCCTGCAAGTATTCCACTGTCCTATGGATTTTCTTTCACTTTCACTTCTGGGCCAAGTGTGTTTAGTTCCATGATGAAAAGCACTGGCTTCTCCGTAAGGACACTTGCTCCATCAAGGTTGGGGTTTAGATTGCCCTCATGGGTTTCAGTTGCTTCCTGCACTCTCCAGTCTGCATCCATCTTCCTTCTCTACTGCCTGCCCTCCCTCCCCCGTTCCAGCATCAGACATGAAGACAACCGTTTTACAGTGTTTTACTAGCCTCCATAATTGCATAATGCCAAATATTACCTCGCAGTTATTTCCTTACAAACCCCTGACTGATGCAGAGGGGAACAAGGTTTTGGACACTGCAAGTCTCCCACTTGTACCTCCATGAACTACTTAGATCCTCTCTTAAATCCAGGTCTCTTCTATTTTGTGTGTTAAGACTGGAGATGCCCTTGCTTGTCTCCTGAAGAGTCCAATCAGCCTCAGAGACCTTTCCGAGGTGGTGTTTAGTCTTCACGTCCTGGATGACTAAGCCAAGAGAGTCAGTGAAAAAAGCTCTAGTCTCCGGAGTTGGCAACAAAAGGGATGCTGGGGCCATGCTTTGAGATAACCTCCCTCATGATGCAACACACCTTCTTCAGGTGAGTTCATTCTTCAGTTTCTAGGGAAGGGGCTGCTTTTCCTAGCAAAGATGGCTCAGTATTTTGGGGGCTTTCAAGATTATTGGGTTTTCTTGCCAAAATATCCCATTGCAGGTCTCGGTGTCCCACTCTTTCTTTCCTGATATCTTGACTCTAACGTAAGACATCCGAAGGCTGCGCGTTTCTTATCCATTGCAGATCCGACAGCCATTCACCAGATCCTGGGATTGATTCTCCATACGGTCTGCTGCAGATACAAAGATAGGCATCTCCTTTAAAGCTACCACTCAGGTAATTTGGCTTTTAAAACATGCTCCATTTTGGAAGGGAGTGGGTGGGGTAGCTCTATGCCTACCACTTCTACTTGTCTTTAGGGTTGTTACCGTAATGCACATTTTTATATTAGTGTATTTCCCATACTGATTAAGTGCCACAGCCACTGATTTCCCAATGCCTTGCTTTTTATACACTCTTCATTCCTATTAATCACAGGCGAAAGCTCAAGTACCACCCCAATTCCCACCAATAGGGTCTCCATTGGTTTCACACAAATGAACAATTCAACGCCAAGTTCCCATCCTGAGCACCCCTTTTTTGGAGCCAGTTCCTGTACCAATTGTTTTAGTCCAGTTCTTTTTCAAAGCTGAGCCTAAGTAAAGGTAAAGGTGCAGGGTTTTTTGTTGTTGTTTTGTGCTAGTCAAGCTGAGGTATAAAGGGTCAACAAAAAGAAAAGCCAACAAAGGAAATACCTACAGGGCAATAAAATGTGATGTACCATCCCACTGGGTCCCACTTCATGATAAGTTTCGAAGAGACACATCAGGGCACCCAGCAGGCATGTTATCTTGATACGTGCTTTGACTAGGAACTACACATTTAGTGGTAAATGGCAGAAAGAAAGAAGTGAGACTCATCTGCCTGACCCCATCCCATCTTTTGTTTCCCATTGGTCAGGTTTCATGTGACAAGAGATCATTACCTTGAACTTTGGCTTATCCACCTAGCTCCTTGGTGGGTGCTCTGGAAGCCAAATCCTACCCTTGCAGTATATTATTTTACCCAAATCTAGAAAATGTGGGGTAAGAGCATGGACTACAGTGTGTGAGGTGTACCAACCATGGAGTTGACCTTGGGTTTCAACGTGAACGATAGCCAGCTCAGAGGCTCTGCAGCTGTGACAGTGAGAGTGGAGTAGGGGTCTTGGAGGCAAGTAGAAAGTTCTGAAAGAAGAAAGCTGTTGATGAAATTTGGGGAGGTACATTTGTGTCGATTACACTGGTATCACTGATACGCTTCTCCAACCAACTTGTTTTCCATCCTTTACAACAGTTACTCCAGACTCTGTCTGATCCATCTACACACCATTATACTCCTTCACACTCAACAGAAAACCTTGGCTTCTCTTTTAAAGAGACTATAGGAGCAATGAGAGAGATACTTCTCATGTTGTAGACATCAATGATGCAAACTCACCTCTGACTGTGGCCCTTCTATATTTGGTTCCTCTTATTACCATAGAAGAATTTTCTTTTCTTTTATTAAGATCAGTTCTTCCATTTGTATATTGTGTCCCATTCCCTCTTATCATCCCAGGAACCTGAAACACAGGGGCTGAATTTTCCTTTTCCTGTCCTTACATTCAAACTCTCCCTCTTCGCTGGTGGCCTAGCAGGTTTGATCTGTAGATTCATGTGTGTGTGGTGTCAAGGTGGTTGTGTATACAAACATCCCTGATTTTAGTACAATTTCACTTCATTTATAAAAGTGGTACATGCTTATTGTTACAGGTTAAATATTATACATAGAAATGTTCATAATCTTTATCTTCCTACCTCTCTGTTACCGCTCTTCAAGAGCAACTATTTTAACAATTTGATGTGTTCATCCTAAGCTATACAAATATATGCAGTAGAAGAGGCACTCAGTGCTCAGTGACTCTCCTCCGCATTTGCCAGTCTCTCCTTTGCTATCAGCAAGGTTCATGTGATGCAGGCTGGCCAATGAAGTCTGAGTGGAAATGATAATTCACTTTGGGACTAAGGCCCTGCTGGGGCACTCTTAGAGGCTCCAGGTTCTGGGTGACATAACTTTGAGATGGAGGAGGCCTCCTGATTGGAGTGGGTCTTGTGTGAGAAAGATACAAGCTTTTGCTGTGTTAATCTATAGAACTTTCAAGGTTTTCTGTTGTAGTACCTTGTGATAGATGTGGGTACACCCTAAACATATTATCCTGTACATTTCTTTCTTTCTTTT